>NW_020664462.1:4086051-4317625 GCF_002925995.2 Terrapene triunguis | reverse complement strand
ATCTGGAGCAAATGAACAACTGGACAAAGCAAAGTCATACCTACAGTCTTACTGGTCAGATGAGGTGATTTCAAAATGTTCTGAAAAGTGCACAGAAGTTGGCAGAGGAACTTCACACTGAAGCTATTTTCCCACCCATTCAAGAATACAAGAGTCAGCAAAGAAGAAGACATTTTGATTACGAGGCACGGGATAATCCCATAAGAGACCCCAAACAACAATTCAAAGTTGAATTATTTAACCAGGTGCTAGATTGTGCAATACTGTCAGTTGAAGAATGTTTCATGCAGCTCAAGGAACACAGCAGTATATTTGGGATGTTGTATGATATTCCAAAACGCCTCACTATACCTGAAGAAGACCTACACCAGCAATGCAGGGCACTAGAGACAGTGTTGACACATGACACGCGCGATACTGATGCGAGTGATTTAGGTGATGAACCGAAAGACCTTTCAAGATACATTTCAGCAGGATCAACTCCAAAGGCTGTTCTGGAATATATGTGCACAAATAAGATGACCACCCTCTTTCCAAATGCTTTTGTTGCTCTGCGCATACGTCTAACACTTCCTGTAACAGTTGCCAGTGGAGAAGGCAGCTTCTCCAAGCTGAAGTTAATAAAAACACATCTACGCTCCACAATGACACAGGCCTTGCAACCATCTCAATAGAGCATGAGCTGGCCCAGACTGTGGATCTTCAGCAGGAAGCAGTTCAAATCTTTGCAAACAAGAAGGCACGGAAGCACCACTTTGATTATTCAAACAGATAAAAATGCCAGTGTTTACTTTGCAGACAAGAAAAGTTACATTTGCTGTTCAGGCGTTTGAAAGTTAAGTGTTACTTAACATTTTTGAACAAGGCATTTTAAGTTGTTAGTTCTCCTTTATTGGGGTAGGTAGCAGAGAAGCACCATGAGAGGAGTAGAACAGGAAGAAGGCAGAATTGAGACCTTTCAAAGTTTTGGCCCAAGCGAGGAGGCATGGGGGAGTCATTTGAACTCCCCGCCTCAGGTGCCAAAATGTTGTGGGATGGCCCTGTTCCCAGCTCATACTTTATAGACTCACGAGGCTCAGGTTTGGTTCTGAGCTATATCAAAACTATTTTCTTTTTCAGATCAAGCTTCAGATCCTTTTGTGGTGCCCTTGTCACTTGATAAAATGGGGCCTAGTAGCTATGTTTTAGTGCTTGAGCACATATGTGAAAGGGAAGTGATGCAACCCTCTTGCCTGCCTGTCAGTAGCCTGACACTCTAAGGGCCATTAGCAATTCATGGCATCCACCACCATGTGGGGATGAGGCTGGCTGCAAATGTGTTGGGGACTTAAACCAGGACCCCAGAGGTTCACAGACAGTCCATTAATGGCTATTAGCCAGGATGGGTAAGGAAGGGCGTCCCTAGCCTCTGTTTGTCAGAGGGTGGAGATGGACGGCAGGAGAGAGATCACTTGATCATTACCTGTTAGGTTCACTCCCTCTGGGGCACCTGGCATTGGCCACTGTTGGTAGACAGGATACTGGGCTAGATGGACCTTTGCTCGGACCCAGTATGGCCGTTCTTATGTTCTTATGCTCTACTAGACGAACTAAACTGAATCCTTCACTTGGAAGAGCCAGAGAGATTGGAACTAAATTTGTCTCAGCTGGATGTCACTCTGCATATCTTTCGTTCCATGCTTGGGAACAGGCTGGTCATGTAAATGTATAGAAAGGCTGCACAGGAAGACCATAAGCCTAGTCAATGTGGAATACCTGCTTTCATCTTGGGATATGGAAAACATTTCTCTCTTTCTTTTCTTCATTCATTCAGTCCTCCTTTTTCATCTGATTAAACAATGGGTCCTTGCCCTCTTCTCACAGGATGAGAAATTAACATCGCTTATTTTGTTTGCTTTGCTGTCTTACGTCTCTGATATGCTAGCATCCCAGAAGATGTGATGGGGAGCGCTGGCACAGAACCAGCAGGGTGCAGCAGTGCTCAGAACATTTGTTCTGCATGACACAAGTATTTTAACTATGGAGCCAGCTCCAGAGGGTGCGATTCTGTTGACGTCCGTGAAATTACATAGATTTGAATTTGGCTCATGGTGGGTTATTTTGGTAAGTTCAGTGCAACGGATCTGCAGAGTTGACGATGATTTTAAGAGATATTTATCATCTAACAGAAATTCCCTGTAGTGTGTTAGCGTTTGATGTTAGGGATGGAACTCCATTGTGTTGGGTCCTGTATAAATATGGAGAAAAGAGAACCATTCCCCTGGAGGAGAAATAATCTAAAAGATGCTAAACATACAAAGGGTAAAGTACAGGGGTATCACATAAAAGCAAATGAATCTAGTGAAGAATTGGCACGGCTTGGTTAATTGCAAACTTCATACAGTTGTGAATCATTATGTAGGCAGGACACAACTGCTTGATACCAGCTGATCATGTTTAACTCTGCTGCAGCAAATGTTTATCCTGCACCAAATATTTTTGTTTTGTCTTCACTAGAATTTGCAGTCATGTTAGTTAATACCTATTAAAACATGACTAAAAAAATCAAGCATTGACTGACCATTGAGAATGGTCTCAAGTTGCAGTGAGGGAGGTCTAGGTTGGCTATTAGGAAACACTATTTCACTAGGAGGGTGGTAAAGCACTGGAATGGGTTACCTAAGGAAGTGGTGGAATCTCCATCCTTAGAGGTTTTTAAGGCCTGGCTTGACAAAGCGTTTGCTGGGATGATTTAGTTGGGGATTGGTCCTGCTTTGAGCAGGGGTTTGGACTAGATGACCTTCTGAGGTCTCTTCCAATCCTAATATGCTATGATTCTATGACCCAGGCAGGCAATAGTTTCCCAACCCATTTCAAGAGTTGGAAATTTTTCCCCATTTCGAACCATGATGAATCTGCACTGATTTTTTTGGTTTTGAGTCAGTCAAAAAGTGGTTTTGATTTTGACCTTTTTCTCTCTCTTTTTATCTTTTTTTCTCCTCCAGTCTAATTAGTTTAAATTTCTCAACAAACAGTTGTTTCAAACCAGAAAACTAGAATGTTTCATTTAGAAAATGTCAGAACAAGACATTTAGACAATTTTGAAAGTTTATTCTCAATATTTATTTTGAGTCAGAAAATTTGTCCAACCCAGGCCTGTTTTGTGAACAATATCAGTATTCCTGAAATCATGACCTAGGAGGTCCCTTCCAGTCCCATGTCCTATGAATTGGCATTTTTTTGATGAAAAAAAGTTCATTTAAAAAATTCCCATCCAGCTCTAACAGTTAGACATAGTCATTCAGACCGAGAGACACCCACATCAACATGAGCACACGTCCATCCCACAGGAGTGCCGTGCCATTTTTAGTAAGGCATGCAACAACTTTTTAGTGAACGCATTTTGCGCTAAACTTTCTATCCTGACCAAGAGTTCATACCGCTAGAGTTGTCCCATCATGGATGATTCAATCCCACACTTGCATGCCTTTGGTGGCCCAACCTCTTTAGTAACGTCCCAGAATATGGCATTGGCCATGCCATGTGACCTCGCACGTACGGGGCATGCTAGGTCACTCTGTGCAGCGGACTCCATTTTGTTCTACAACATACATTCAGGGTCAGACAGAATCACCTCAGTCCATGGGCCACCCATTGGACCACATTTTTTGTGAATTCTGGGGCATGCAATGCATGCGTTGCATGCATAGACGGCACACCGCTGATCCCTCTGCATCCACCAACATGAACAGTCCTGTACACAGACGCCTCCCCACACAGCTAGAAAACACCCATACACACTCCCACAACATATGCGCGCACACAGACACCCACACAGGTAAAAAAATGCTCTGAAGAAGATCCTTGTTGCACAGGATCCCTGTATTTCAGTCAATAGCACTGTCGCTCTCCGCATTCATGCTTCGAATGGCTGTAGCTGTTCAGCATTATACTACTTCAAGGTCATTCCTTACTAGGGTTGCCAGGCATCCAGTTTTTGATCGGAGCCCATCGAAAAGGGACCTTGGCGGCTCCGGTCAGCACTGCTGACCAGGCTGTTAAAAGTCCAGTTGGCGGCACAGGCAGGCTCCCTACCTGGCTCCGCGCAGCTTCCAAGAAACAGCCGGCATCTCCCTCAGACTCCTAGGTGGATGGATGGCCATGGGGGCTCTGTGTGCTGCCCCCGCCCCCAGTGCCAGCTCAGCAGCTCCCATTGGCCAGGAACCGCGGCCAATGGGAGCTGAGAGGGCGGCACCTTCAGGTGCGGGCAGTGCGCAGAGCCATGTGGTTGTCCTCGGCCTAGGAGCCGCTGCTTCCTGGGAGCCGCCTGAGGTAAATACTGCCCGTAGCCCGCTCTCCATACCCCCTCCCATGCCCCTGCACCAGTCCGCAGCCCCCTCCTGCACCCCAAACACCTCATCTCTGGCCCCACCCTAGAGCTCACAGCCAGAGCCCTCACCCCCTCTCGTACCCCAACTGCATGGCCCAGCCTGGGGAAAGTAAGCGAGTGTGCGCGGGTGGCGGACAGCGAGTGATGGACAGAGGGGGATGGAGTGAGCGGGGGCAGGGATCAGAGAAGGGGCGGGGCAAGGAGGTTCGGTTTTCTACACATAGAAAGTTGGCAACCCTACTCCTTACTGGGCCTAATGGAATGATGCTGTGAAATTCTGGGAACTTTTTGCTTTAGAAAAGTGTCAAGGGGGCATCCTTGCAGAAGGGTGTTTCCAATCAGCAACACCCCCTCTCTGCTCTGCCTTGTGCTGCCCCTTAGTAAATTGCTCCTTATCAGCACTTTGCCTCTCTCACCCCACAGCAGACTTCACCAGTCCCCCTATGTGAAGGAGACACAGCTAAAGGAAGATAGGAGCATTGGCCTAGGCAATGGTGTTGAAGTTTCCAGGCCTATGTTTTAAACGTCGGCAAAGGGTCTAATTAATTTCCCTGTTATATAACCTTGTTGACAGATTCAATTATGGCTGGTTATAATCATAAAAAAATTGATGTCCTTCGACATTATCTGCAAGGGTTGCTTTTGATACAGTTGAAGGGGATTTCCCAAGTGTTATTCCCATCATCTTTTGCATTTCCTCATTGATATGCATTTTCTTTCTCTCTCTCACACACACACACAGGTACAGCCCTGTGCCATAAATGGGAAGACGCCAGGTACAGTTAACACAAGGGAAAACCTCACGTCTTCTTTTCTCGATGTTACAGTATTTAAAATGGACGAGTGGGTGTTTAAAATCTGAGCCAGTTGAAACATGCTAAAAGTGTCTGGTGAATATTTCTGTGGATAAAGGCAGTGGAGACAGCTAGCTCTTACGTATAGGCTCACATCATATTCATTTGTAGACTACTAAATCCCAGGGCTGCCCTTAGGGGCTGTCCATAAATTATGCAACACATTTTTTGGTGATTTTTAAGACCTACCCACCCCATTGTGCCCATTGTATTTCATCCTGTTTCATTCAGGGCCTGATCCTGGCACTCCTTGAAGCCAGTGGGGATTTTTGCTATTGACTTTGATGGAAGTAGGATCCAGGGAAAAACACAATGAACTAACTCACTCTTGCCCGGTGTGACATAATGTTTGTGCGGAGCGAGTGGCCTGGGAGCAGAGCTGACAGGCCATTGAAGGAATTACCCAAGCCAGAGCAGAGAAAGACACGGCATGTTTGTTTCCTGGATGCTGACTGTTGTTTTCTGGTGCATTAGACGGTGAGGACATTCCCATGTCCGCCTCGTTATTGTTCTTGGCATGGAGATCAGAATTCCACAAGACAGTGGAAACGGCGTGTCAGAGCGAGAGGGCAGGCGGGTGTGTGTGTGTGTGTGTGTGTGTGTTTGTTGCGATCGGCTTCCTAAAGCACACGTTCAACCCAACAGGGAGAGAGAGGCGAAGGAGAAATCAGGGCTTAGCTCATGGCGCTGATGAGGTTCTTGGGTTGGGTCTGACCCAGGGAGGCAGGGGGAGGGGCTGCTGCAATCTTGTGAGTATCAGAGCAGGGAATGGAGACAGCGATGTCACAGGTTCATCCCTGGCTTTGGGTTCAAGTTGAGGTTGGATCCATTCTTTCTCAATGTCAGATTTCCCTGTCCTTGGGTCCCCCTCCCCCCATGGCCTGAGAGTTATTTCTTCCTGCCTACTTTTATTTCTTTTTTTAATGAATTCTGGGCTGGAGTCCGTGTTGTCTATCCACAGAACAGGTAAGGGGGCAGTGCAAGGTGTCCTTCCCCTGCCTCATGGGAAGAAAGCGACCCACCACTCACTGCGGGAGTCAACAGCACATGTGCTGCTCCTACGTCTTGGGGCTCAGCAAACATAACAAACCCTCATGCCCCCGAGAAGACACAATTAAAAATCAGCCATTGGGAAGAATGGCACTGGAATGCCAGTGTGCTCCAGAACCATAGCAATTTCCCTCTTGAGTTCATGCAGGTCTACCCTTGTGTGTAGGCCAGCCATTGGAGGACAACATCGCAATCCATGCTCCTACAAGGACACACATATCACATAGAGCCCATAGCAGGACCATGGCTCATCTGAGTCCTGCTGTAAAATACACTAAAGTAGATCCTAGTGGAGGACAGTGGGATTACTCCTTACCCCACCCCCTTAAAATGGCTGCCTATACCTCCAAGACCAGAGTGGCGTTTATGGAGGACGGTATGATGGGATAGCCTAATTTTGGAAATTAATTGATCTTTGACTATTAGCGGTAAATATGTCCAATGGCCTGTGATGGGATGTTAGATGGGGTGGGATCTGAGTTACTACAGAGAATTCTTTCCTGGGTGTCTGGCTGGTGAGTCTTGCCCACATGCTCAGGGTTTAGCTGATCATATTATTTGGGGTCGGGAAGGAATTTTCCTCCAGGGCAGATTGGCAGAGGCCCTGGGGGTTTTTCACCTTCCTCTGCAGCGTGGGGCACGGGTCACTTGCTGGAGGATTCTCTGCACCTTGAAGTCTTTAAACCATGATTTGAGGACTTCAATAGCTCAGACATAGGTTTAGGGGTTTGATACAGGAGTGGGTGGGTGAGATTCTGTGGCCTGAGTTGTGCAGGAGGTCAGACTAGAGGTGAGATCATAATGGTCCCTTCTGACCTTAAAGTCTATGATTCTATAACACAAGCACTAATTACACTCCACACTGGGCACTCGATGGATATACTACCAGCCCTGTGCTGATGTGTTTTTGCTGGAGGGATGGAGATGCTGGTAGCATTTTGGCCTCATAAAACTTTGTTGAGTTCCATTAATATTTTCCCCTTAGTTTAAACCACTTTTTAAAAGGGGAAAATTAATTAAGAAAACCAGAAAAGCCACATTAGATAGCAGGTTGTGCTTTGCCAGCAGTTATGGGCTTTGCTCTGATGCAAGAACGACCTGGCACTAGGGTATTAAAAACGAGAAGAACGGTGCACCAGCAGGCCTGACCCACACGATTAATCCTTCTAACATCTGTGATTTTGAGTGGGTTTAGCCTGTGGCAAAATATAATCTCCCAGCGTCAGCCACTGATCAGTATGTGTCATGTGTAGAACTGGGCACGTTTTTTTTTTGGCCAAAGCTGTTCTTCTTTGGAAAATACAGATTTGGGTCAACTGAAACTTTTTGTGAAATCATGATGATTCGGACGGAATATTTTTGGTCAAAGCATACCTAAACATTAAAAAAACAAAAAAAATGGAAAAAAATCAAAACGTTTTGAGGTCACGCTGCACAGCCCCCAGTACGTTGGGCTGAAAAGCACTTCGCTGCTGCCAAGCTTCGCGGCCTCTCCTGGGAGCCGGTGGACGGACTCCACGCCGATGTCGTGTGTGCAGAGGATCAGAGATATTTATGATGTGAGTCCGGAGGAGCTGAATTTCTTGGCAGCTGGCAGCGGTCGCACATGTTGAGTGAGGAGCAACGTCCATCTGGTCACTACTAGTCTGCGCTTCTGGTGCTCCCGGGTTACAGCTGGTTGGGGCTAATGACCGGGCTGCTGTTACCACAGCTGCTACTGTTGCTGCTGCCATACCAGCTTCAATCCCAGTCCCAACTTCCGCCTTTATTTATTTTAATGTCTAATCCATGACACTGCATGATCCCATCTCCTGATGCCTAGAGAAATCAAATAGGCAGGGTGTTAAAAAAATCTGGTGACATAAGAACGGCCAGACTGGGTCAGACCAAAGGTCCATCTAGCCCAGTATCCTGTTTTCCGACAGTGGCCCATGCCAGGTGCCCCAGAGGGAATGAAAAGAACAGGGAATCAAGTTATCCAAACATAAACAGGAAAACTCAACTAGTTCTGGGTTTAAATAACATTCCCACAAAAGGCAGGAGATCCCCAAGGGTAACTGCAGCAGCTTTGCAAACAGGGTGGTTTCCATTTATCTATATTATTAATTATTATTGGAACCTTGGATGCATACACCCCTTTGCTTGGTGGTGGTGTTGAAATCCAAATCCAGATCTGGAAACCAATTTTGCAAATAGAAAGAGATAGGTAGGTAGGAAGGAAAGAAGAGTAGATAGATAGATTCTAGTCCTGCTCTATCTAATGGGGGGGAGGGATAGCTCAGTGGTTTGAGCAGTGGCCTGCTAAATCCAGGGTTGTGAGTGCCATCCTTGAGGGGGCCACTTAGGGATGTGGGGCAAAAATCTGTCTCGGGATTGGTCCTGCTTTGAGCAGGGGGTTGGACTAGATGACCTCCTGAGGTCCCTTCCAACCCTGATATTCTATGATTCTAATCTCCATGCCATACTCGTCACTGTGATATCTGAACAATTTGGGACTGAACTCAGAATTCAAATCAGATCCAAGTGTGATGGCTCAAGCTCATACGAGCACCTTTTATTTTAAAAGCACTTTATCGAGCTTAACTAATGATGATTGCTGTTACAGGTGGGGGAGCTGAAATGGAGCGGCTACATGACTTGCTCCAGGCTAGAGGTTATAACGGTGGCAGAACTTGGAGAAGAACTCCGGAGTTCCTGGTGGCCAATCTACTGAGCCTTGCCTCTCTCTCAAATGTTTTGTTCTAAACTGAAATCAAGGACACATTTTTTGAAGCAGATGCCTAAGTGATGCCTGCAAAATAGGCTCAGATGGGACACAACAGCACAAATGCACAGTCTGGTCATATAATTCTGCTTATGTAGGGTGCATACACACATATACACGTATTTTACAGGAATATCAAAAGCATCCCTTGTAACTCTGGAAATATGTAGCCTATTCCAGTACCAGGGACCAGTGGGGAGCAAATATTATCTGAATAAATAAAGCCTTGGAAATAATGGGCATGCTGACAGAACCTGAAGAGTGCCTACATGGCTGGGTGGATGGACGTCTACAAGCTTAGTACATGGAGGCAACGTCTGTCCTCCCTTACTGTACTCCCCGTGCTAGCCTTTAGGCTGCACAAACATGTCAGCAAAGACAGAATGTGGCCAATATTATTCATGTGCACATGAGCGCCTCCTCCCCTTCTTGCCCTTTGATTTGCAGCTCTAGGGCCTGGCTTTCCCTACTAGAGGTTACTTGGCTGAAGGCAGTGTTGAAAATGACACCTAATGTTCACTACATAGCAGCCCACTGTTGAAAGCCTGTGTTGCTCCATTCTACACGGTCAATTCTCCTTTTTTCTTTGTGCCGAGAGAAACCAGTTGAGTCCAGCCTGGACAGGGTGTTCAGCAGTGATGTGCCATCTATATATGCAATGCGTGTATTGCATGCTCCAGAATTCACAAAATACATGGTCCAATTGGCAACCTGGGGGCTGGATCCAGCCCGCGAAATGATTCTGTCCAGCTCTCGAACGTCCACTCTAGAACACAATGGTGTCCTCTGCACAGTGTGATCTTGCATGCATGCTACATGCAAGGTAACATTGCATGGATCATTCCCTTTTGTGGAACATCACTAAAAAGGTTAGACCACCTAAGGCATACAAGTGTAGAATGGAATCACCCATGGTAGAACAGAGCTAGCTGCTCAAACTCTCCATCAGGATGGAAAGTTTAGTGCAAAATTTGTTTACTAAAATGTGGCGTTGCCTTACCAAAAATGTCACAAGAAACCACTGGTCTTCAGGCAGATTGAGTCAGGTTATTCATCCTCACAGAAGAGGAGGATTTGTTTTTCCCTGAAGAACTATGAACTTTTCATGAGCTCTCAGGGAAGTCATGTTGGTATATCTGGCTAGGATCATAGAATCGTAGGACTGGAAGGGACCTTGAGAGGTCATCTAGTCCAGTCCCCTGCACTCAGGGCAGGACTAAGTGTTATATAGATGTAGCACTGAGAAGAGGTCAGCTAGTTTCCTGCATATTCCCATCTTTCTTTTGTAGAGAAGCTGGAGCTTCATCAATGGGACACTCTTCAGAGACACAGATCAACGGCCATTGCACCTAGGCCTGCAGACCACTCAGCAAGCATCAGTTAACTCTCACAGCACCCCCGCAAAGAGTTCAAGCATCATTGCAGGTGTAAACCGAGGCACAGGCCAGTTGAAGTGATTTGTCCAAGGCAACCATGTCTGACGCTAGGCAAGTTAGAACCTGGGAGAGAACCCAAGAGGTTTAACCTGCCAACTCCCTGAGCCACTAGACCAGTGGGTCTCAACCTTTTGGGGCTCAGGATCCTTTTGGAAACCTTGGTGGTGTGTTGCAACCCAGAGATCCTCTGAGATGCCCCCAGGCCCAATGCCCCTCTGTGAAGGGGTTCATCGGGGGAGCTAAGATTCCTGATGCTCCAGCCAGATGTGGACAGCTGGGGAACACCCCCCCCTCCCGGCAACTGGAGGGAGGACAGGTGAGCCAAGACACCCCCCAAAACACAGAGCCCCCCCACAGCCCATGGGGGGAGAGGGTAAATGTTGTGGGGGAGATTTGTGGCCTGGAGGTGAAGTGTGGAGATGGGGGTCTAGTGATGAAGGAGTTGGGAATTTGGGAGGATGGGGAAGGAACTGGGGGGCATCAGGGTGGAGGGGGTCAGTGATGGTGTGGGAGAAGGATATGGGGGCCTAAGGGGGAGGGACAGCGGGTTGGTAGTTCCCCAAAAAGCACACAGCCCCCTCACACAGCCCATGGGGGATACAGCATAAAGCAGTGGGGGGATTGGGGGTCCTGAGGATAAAGTCAGGGGGCTGGAGGAAGGAGTTGGGGGGAAGAAGGGGCTGGGATGTAGTGGGAAAGATCTGGGGGGGTGGGGGCTAGGATAGATGGTATGATAGAGGGGGAGTCACACAGGTGTGGGGGAGGAATACACTGGGGGTTCCAAGCTGCAGGGGCGGGACAGAAGGGTGGAAGACTGGGTGTTGCCTAGTTGCAAAGGCAGGGAGTACTTTGGGGGGCAATTACTTACCAGAGACCGTGACTCCAACCTCTCCCCCTGTTCCTGCCCCATGGGTCTGGCTGGGCTAGGATCCCCATTCTGGGCATGGTGAGCTCCAGGTTCGCTGGGCTGTTCGGGTGTACCCCGGCCTCCCCTCACCAGGGCCAGCCGAGCCAAGTTTGTGTGAGTGGCACTGCAACCAGGCCCATGGGGGTGGCTTTGCTGCTTGCTCAGATTTGCCCCAGCAGACCCCCTGTCATCATGATGGAAGGCCCCCTGCCAAACCTGAGCAGCGCTGTGACCCTAGGCGCTAGGTTGCAATGCCTGGAGAGGGGAGATGAGCCCAGCCAGCCCTGTGCCCCTTTGATTTGGTGACCCAGTTTTTGGTCACTACACCACCCACCTTCCTGTGGACAGATAAAAGGAGAGGTTGACCGCCATCAGAGTTGGGGGAGGGAGGGGGGCTCTTTTTCACAGTATCTAATGGCAGGACGGGAGACCTGCTGAACTTTGCTTGCTGCAAAGCATGATGGGCCTGGAGCCAGCTGTCTGTCTTCCAGCCAGCAGAGCCGCCCCTGTTTCCAAGACCTGACCTCAGAACGGGTCGTTAACTTGCATGCAGTGTAACTGACTACGCCCAATGCTTTGCTGCTGCACGAGTCTGGACTTTAAGACGTTGCAAGCCCTAGGAAGGGTCACCCGAAGGCATGGACACGGGCGTGAACGGTGCCTCTTCTTTGTGTGCTGTGTTTGCCTGGGCTGAGGAAGATTTATATTTGCCATGAGAGATGTATCCCCCTCAACCCTCCCTTTCCTTTCTCCTACAGCACCTTTTACTCTTACCTTGAGAACTACAACGGTGTTCTGGAACTCTCTTGTTCCTGACAATATCCCAATGTCCTCTGGGTGTATCTTCTAATGCAATAACCATCGCTGCATCCCAGCTAGATGTTGATATAACTTATCGTATAATTCCAATGCCTGTTTCAAAGAAACCTCTCTCTGGAAACAATTAGTCGCCCTTCCCCCTCCCAGAAAAACCCAGGGATACCTTGTACTTTGCCATGAAACCTAGAGAGAGAAGCTATTTCCTGTCGTTATTACAGCTGATCACCGTGCTCTGGGCCTCTCAGCAAGGCGAGACCATGACTTTTCTCAATGCTCAAGGCTTCACTTGTCTCCTCCCCTTCCTGAGATCTTAATGGCTAGGTGGAGACATGTGTCCTGTATGAGTGCTTGCTGTGCTCAGGGGGTTACTTGGTCAATTGATCATTCCTATGGAGAGAGGAGTGGGGCAAAGGCGAGACGGGGCGGGGGGGAGATGCATTTCCCTGTAGTTCTAAGGGAGGAAGGATGGTGGATCTATAGCTGTGACCTGTCCCCAGCACTGCTCTGGACCTGACTTTCCCCCAAGGAAAAAAAGGTGAGAGAAAATATTTAACCAACTTTACAGGAGCATTCAGAGGACAGGAGCTGCCCGGTCTAGTGGCTAGAGCACAGGTCTGAGATGTGGGAAACCTGGTATCTGATGCACGCCTCCTTGGTGAGCCTGGGCAAGTCACCTGTTGTCTACGTAAGTTGTAAATTCTTCTAGCCAGGAACTGTGTGTAGAAGCCATGGGCGCTGCTGCCGGCTGGGACCTCTAAGTACTCCTGAAATCATAGCCAGTGTTTGTGAAACACTTTGAGGTCACTGAATGGAAAGAGGGCTCCAAGGGCACATCGTTAGGTAACAAAACATAATTCATAGAATATCAGGGTTGGAAGGGACCTCAGGAGGTCATCTAGTCCAACCCCCTGCTCAGAGCAGGACCAATCCCCAGACAGATTTTTGCCCTAGATGGCCCCTTCAAGGATTGACCTCACAATCCTGGGTTTAGCAGGCCAATGCTTAAACCACTGAGGCCTGGTCTACACTAACACCCCAATTCGATCTAAGGTACGCAACTTCAGCTACGTGAATAACGTAGCTGAAGTCGACATACCTTAGTTCGAATTTACCGCGGTTCAGACGCGGTCCACACGCGGCAGGCAGGCTCCCCCGTCGACTCCGCGGTACTCCTCTCGCTGAGGTGGAGTACCGCAGTCGACGGCGAGCACTTCCTGGTTCGAATTATCGCGTCCAGACCAGACGCGATAAATCGAACCCGGAAGTTCGATTGCCAGCCGTCGAACTACCGCGGTAGTGTAGACCTGGCCTGAGCTATACAGATGTACGAAAGTATTACAGCACACTCAAAAAGTCTGAGACTTTCATACAACTGACTGTGAAATCCTCTTCAGAGCTTCAGAAAACAGATCCCACTTGTAGAGCTCAGGTGCCATGGAGGAGAGGAGAGTGCTGGAAAAGCCTGAATAGAATAAAGCAAAATAAGTGGGCTAAGCTGCCAAGTTCTGTCATTGCTGTCAATAGGCAGTGCAGTAGAACCCTTGAAAGCTCAAGATCCTAGCACTGAAGTACCACAGGGCAAGTTATAGAGGAATGTGAATTAGTGCTGTATCCATGACCCAGTATGGTGGTAGATGGCATGATGGGCCTGGAAGTAATGACCATGGGATCACAGAACTGTAGGGCTGGCAAGGACCTTCAGAGGTCATCTACTCCATCACCCCATGTTGAGGCAGGACCAAATATATCTAGATCATCCCTGGCAGGTGTTTGCCCAACTTTTTCTTTAAAACCTCAAATGAAGAGGATTCCACAATCTCCCCTGGCAACCATTTCCAGGGCTTAACAATCTTTATGGTTAGAAAGTCCCCCCCCCCCTAATATTTAACCTAAATCTCCTATGCTGCAAACTAAGCTGATTATGTCTTGTTCTCCCCTCGGTGGGCAGGGAGAACAATATATCTCCGTCTTCTTTATCACAACCTTTGACATATTTGAAGACTGTTGTTAAGTCCTCCCTCAGTTTCCACTTCTCTAGGCTAAATACGCCCAGTTCTTTTAAGATTGACAGATTGGGGGTTAGGTGGTGTGGTGGGGCTCACTCACCCACCCTTGGACTGTCCCCTTACGTTGGTGCCAGATGTTACTGCTCTTTTTCAGCTTCAGTGCCTCCCCTTAGGTCCCTGCCTCTGACTCCAGGTCTTTTCTGGCTCAGCCCGCCGGCCAAGTCACCAAGTTCAAATCCCCAGTGGAGTCCAAATGAACCTGGATAATTCTTCTGCCCCCTTGGGCTACTGAAGTCTTCTTTTTTCACTTGCAAAACCCTATCTCAGGGTTTCCCTTGCAGGAGCCTATGCTGCCCCTGTAGTGCGCTGCCCCTGTTATCTCTGTTACTCTAACCCTGAGCTTCTCTCAGACAGCGAGCTCTGTCTCCTCTATCGTCTCTCTCCCAACTGGGCTCCTTCAGTCTACTTATTACGACTTAGCTCTGCCACCTCTGGCTGGGAACCACTTAGCTGTTCACCTCCCCAGGCGCAGAGCCTGGCTAATTGGGTGCATTCGCTAGCCTTGTAGGTGAAGGGGGTTAAGCCCCAACATTTGTGGGTATAACTGAAGGCAGAACTCAGCCCTTAGGATACATAAAGCACTTTTCATGGTCATATCTCTGAACCATCATGGAACATGATGAAGATCTAAAACTGACACCCTATTCACTTGTGGTCATCAAAGATCCTGGGGCACTCTTTGTCAGAGGAAGGGTGTTCACCCTGCAGTGCTGGACAAATTCCAAACAGAATTATGTATTCTGCATTTCATGCGCCATACCATGGTGCAGCAGAGCTGTTATCTGTTAAACGGCTGCTGCATTTCATGCCCCCTTCACCAGGGACTGCCTTCTAGGGGTGGGTGAAATGATCCTAGTCTACATACAAGGGTAGGTTGTGATGTGGATTATATACCCATGCAGGGGAGTCAGAGAGTAAAAATCACCTTCATTTCATGCCCGGGCATGGGCTACTCAGCGCTTGAGGCCAGGCCCCACTCCTGAAGAAGGTGGGTGGGGAGTGAGTGGGGAAATGGGCGAAGCTTTGGCTCCACCCCCAATCGACCAGCTGAGCTGGTGTCTGGGCGATTATTGTAATTTGCTGCTATAGGCCAATAGCAAATTCCTACTCCACAGGGCAAGGAGAGAGCAGGAGAGAGAATTCTGCCCAAGAGGGGGAGTCTATAGCAGAGCACCTCCTGGCGTTACTCCTGGGGGGGATGAGTTTGCACGCCACCCCTTGCTCGAGGCTGTCCCTAGAAACACAGCCTGGCCCTATCGTTTGAACGGAGAGCCGTTCACTTCTGACGCACTGTAGCTTAGCTGTCTTTCTTGGAGAGAAGCTGTGTCTATGGATGCAAATCAAAGTGAACCCCATGCAAAATATGCCAATGTACACAGCACTTCATTCCTATCACTTTCTCAGAGTAAACATGCTGTAGGTTCTGCTGCACTGGGGGGATAAAAATGCAGCATTCTACATGAGTGAAACATATTTCTCCAGCGAAATGTAAAAATATGCTTCCACCGAGCCATTTGCAGATCTGATCTTAATGATCTAGTAGTCCCTCCTGGGTCCATTTTTCAAAGCTGTATGCAGAGGATTAGAGCTGCTCTATCATACAGCCGGTAAAACGGCCTGATGACTCTCAAAGCACAGTTCCAGTAGCATTATTTTACTCCTGCCCGGACAGGGGTATTCCAGACTCTCTGAGTTTAGGGAACAATATGGTTTCTGTTTCCTGAGGTATTTCTCATGACCAGTTTTCTCCGACTGATTTCAGCCCTTGCTGCATTTCCAGAGCAGGCCTGATTCCTACAAGCGCCCACCCAAAGGTTTATTGCTGACAATTTGCAGCCTATGGTTTGATCTCAAAGGGCCCCGCTTCTGCCCCTTGTTGCTCATGTCAGTGAAGTGTCCCCCAAAGCATCTACAAACTGTCACCAGGCAAAGGACGGGGTTGTTGCTTTGCCCCACGGTATATGGGACTGTGCGTAGCTGTGTTGACCCCGGGAACTGTACAAGGAAGGATATGTTCCTCTCCCTCCTTGGTCTAGCGCAGCAGCAAATTTTGACACTCCGCACGTTAGTTTAGCTGTTTTGGTCAGTACAGTGAGGGTGTGAGGTGAATGGTCCTCCTCAGTCCCCACCCATGAAGCAGCAGGGATTCTGTCATTCTTACTCCCAGTAAGGTCCTACTCAAGGTGGTAAGAGTGGCAGAATCCACCAGCCCACACTGTCCACTGCATAGGCCTGTTGGTGATTCTCGGTGTGCCATTGGTCACCTAGAGTCACATGGTATTGTTTCTGCTTCCCCGCTGGATGAACTGCGCTTTTGGACCGGGAGAATAATGACTGACAAATAGCCAGTAAGGAATGGCCGATAATGCACTTCCCAGCAGCCAAATGACAAAACGTTATTCATGCTAAACTGTGTGAAACCCTTGGGATTCTCAACCGTCTCCACAGAAGAAGCAGCAGACGGCCAAAGGCTCACAAAGAACAAATAATACCACGCTGCTATACTTGGAAAAGGCACCGCTCACTCACCGAGGTAAAGTCCGGTAACCCTTCTGACAAGGTAAAGGCCAGGAGGTCAAGAATCAGCCTCTCAGACGTTACTCAGGCAAATTCCATCTTTTTTTCATACGGAGCAGGGAATTTTTTTCCAAGTGAAATAACATTGTCTAATAATAATCTGGAGACAATGAGACAATAATTTTGCTCAGTGTTTTTCTTATTACAGACTCCATGGGAATCTACTCTGACCTGAGCTGTTTTGTGTCTGAAGTCAGAAATGTGACCTCTGCCTTTTTTTTTTATTTCCACAGCACACAGCAATAAGAACAATTACCCATCAAATCAGGTATTTAGTCTCATATCCTGGTTATTGCTCTTTTGGTCAGCCGCTTAAAGTACTGAGGTTACGTGGCAGCAGGGAACGGCTCCGCTGTGACCATTTCCCTTAACATAAAGACAAAGAAATGGAACAAAATGTACCAAGAGTCTGATTCTCATTGACACTTAGCCCCTTTCATTGACTCCTTGGGGGGGGGGGCATGGATCAGCATTCATGTGGCGCTCCCTGTGAGTACCCGGGCCAGGCTGGGGAAGCTAATGATCCAGCCAGCGGACCAAATTCGGTGATGAATCGCGGTCACGTGCCATCCGAGGCATGTGCTAAGAAGAACTGACTCCTTTCTCCTTTGCTCTGCTAAAGGGACCTGAAAGCAGGCGTAGTTACAAGGATGCGCCCATGCTCACAGCACGTGTAACTCTTCAACTCTAAGCAGCTGTGCTTACATCTACTGAGACCCTTAGATGAGCCAGCAAATGATAGGGCCTGATGCTGCAGAACTTCATTCACACAAACAGCCCTCGCTTATGTGAGCGTCTCCATTGAAGCTGCATGCCAGCAACTGTGACAGTAGTTAACCATTGGAGCCTAGGGACATGGTGGATTCTCCATCACTTGCGGTCTTTTATTCAAGACTTAATGTCTTTCTAAAAGAGATGCTATAGCTCAGATGGAAGTTATGGGCTTGATGCAGAAATTACTCAGTGAGGTTCAGGTGCAGGTTGTAGCCTTCACTCTGCAGGAGCTCAGATGAGATGCTCGGCATGGTCCCTCCTGGATTTAAAATCTATGAAGTCAGTGGGACTATTCATCAGTGCAAGGACATCTCTGTAAGCAAGGGACTTGCAGGCCCCTGCCCTGAGTTAGTGCAAAGGAGATTCTAAAACGCCTTGTAGGAGAAAAAATGTAATAATGACTCTTCTTGTGCAGATCTTAAAGCGCTTCGCAAAGGTGGGTAGACTCTATTCCCTTAGTTTTTGCAGATGGGGGCACAGAGAAGCTAAGCAACTTGGAATAGTGGTCTATTGGCAGCTCCTGACAGGCCAGAGTTCACTCTCATCGTCTCTGAATCTAGTCTGCTTTGTAAATGCTATTCTGCAGAGATAAATGCCGAGAGCAGAACAATGCCCTGGTGGCTAAGGTATTAACTAGCACTCAACAGATCTAGATTTGAGTCCTAGTTGTGCTATACACTTCCTGTGTGTCCTGGGTCAAGCCACTTAGTTGATCTGTGTCTTAGTTCCCGGTCTGTCAGGTAAGGTTAATATTTCTTTTGTTGTCTAGTTAGATTGTAAGCTCTTTGGGGCAGGGACTGTCACTTCCTAAGTCTATGTACAACATTGTCTGATCGCACTTGTGGCTGCTAGCTGCTACTGTCATATGAAAAACTGCCATGTTCTACCCAAGAGATGGCTGCCCCTCCGAGATGAGAGAATTGATTCATGTGGACAGATCTTCTGTGCAATGGGTTAGTGACGTTTGCAAAGTGTTTGGAATCCATTTAGAGGAACATTGTTATTTAAACATTGAAGCTGAGTTGGAAACTTTCCATCAAAATGTTTTTTCGATGTGAATTGTCTGTTTGGCAAGTAGAATTTCCCCCCAGAATTCTGGTTTTGTTGAAAATTTTTAGTTCTTTGTCAAAAAAACAAAAAACAAACAACAACAACAAAAAAACAAATGCCTCTTGAGTTTTCAACAATTATTTAGACTGAGATATTTCAGTTTTCGGTTGCCGAACCCCCAAATCTTCTGTTTTTAATTTTTTCTGTGAAAATTCCAAAAAGAAATTCCAAAGAAAATTTTTGACACAAATGATTTTTCTCCATTTTCATCTAAATTGTTTCAGGGGAAAAAATAACTTCCGGACCAGCTCTAATGAATACTAGACACATAACCAAGGTTCTGGTAATAGTGCCATACGGAGCCATCAGAATGTGTTGCCCATAGGGTGCCCTTCACCTTGATGGATGTGGCAGTGGTGAAGGTATCTTTCCTTGCTGAAGTCAGACTAGGTTAAGGCCTCTCTGACATAACAGACCTGACTATGACCAAGAGGGCCAGAGGGGGAGATGATGATGTCTTTGTGGCCAGTCTGGGACAGCAAGACCATCTTCACGTTCTGGTGCATCTTGGGTTGACCTAGACTGGGTGGTCATCTCTCTCAAAGACTCCTGTGTCCCTAGAGTGTCCCATTGCTTTTGCTGTGCTTCAAGACAAAACAACTCCTTCCATCCAGACAAACTGTAATTTCCAAAACATCACTGGCATCCTCTTTTTTATTGGCGTTGAGCTCCTATTTCTCATTCAGTTTGGGGAAAAAAACAGTTCTATGTATATGTTTCTCCAAAGGAGACACCAGGAAGGACCAAGGGCGGGGACAAGAAAGAGGAACACTGGAGGCATGTGGCTTTAAAAAGGATAGCAAAATATTTTTCAAGCCATCAGCCCAACCCACCAGAGAGAGAGAGGCTGGACGATTAAAAGTTTTAATCTCAGAGCTTTTGTAAATAAGACACAATAAGAAGTGTGCAGAGATCAAATGCATCTCTCCCTGGGAACCTTTCCCTCCTTGCTAAAAGTTGCCCTCATCCCACAGGCTGAGATGTCTGTGATTGTCATTTGTTTGAAAGTGTGTCCTTTTCACTTGGCGATCGTGGAGGGCAGCACTGTGAGCTGTGTGTGTCCATGCCATGTTTGTGTGTATGTTGGCATCTCCCCATGGACACAGCTGGCCTTAGGTCAGGTCAACATGAGTGGGAGTGTAAGGGAAGGCATGCCCTCTCAGAAATTAATTGCTTGCTGGCTGCTTTGCTGTTGCTGTTTCTGAGGTTGATCTCACATGTCCGCAGAAAGACTGGCTCTGGCCATGAGTGCAGAAGAGACACCTCGAGCAGAGTGTACAAAGGTCTCTGGGTTTCTGACAACCAGGAGGCACGGGGAAGAAGGATGGTCTTGTGGGTGAGGCACTGGCCTTGGATTCAGCTGATCTCGGGCGAATCATTTAGCGGAAGATATTTTTGAGGCACAGCTGACTTCCAGTGGGAGTTAGGAATCTTGTGCCTTTGAAAATCTTCCCCTCAATCTCTCTATTATCCCACTGATAATTAGGGATAATAAGCCTTCCTTTATCTGGCTTGTCTATTTTGATTGCAAACTCTTGGTGGTAGAGAATTTCTTTCTGTGTGTATTTACATTGCCTAGTGCAGTAGGACCCTGATCTCAGTTGGGGATTCTAGGTGCTACTGGTATAATGATAATAGTCTAGTCCTTCTAGCAATTCTACTTTCCATTTCCAAAACCTTTCACAGAACACAGCGCCCCCCTACTGCAGCCACTTCTGGGGTGGAAGAGATCCGTTAGGCCCATCACCCAGGTGAAAAAGGATGGGGAGAGGGAAAATTTTGGCGCAGGGCACAAATGCCATGGGAGCTTTTCTCTCTGCTACAGCGCGGGTAGAATAATATCTGCAGAATGATTGATGAATTTCAGTCTTGTTCAAATAAAGTGGTTTTAAAAATTATCGACCCGGCACCAGTGGCCACACAGAGAAGACAACATCTTGTTTTTTCTGGTCTAACCCAAGCAAAAGGCAGAGTAGTTTGGTCGACAGGGCACTGGCTTTGGTACTAGGACCTCTGAGTTCTGCTATTTACCTGCTCTAGGACCTTGGCCAACTCACTTCATTCTTCTGTGCTTGAGTTTCCCCATCTGTGATATAGACAGTGATACTTATCTTCCTTACACCCCTCCTGAGATCTACTGATTATAAGAGCTAAGTTGCATGATATTCAGTTGGAAAGGATCCATTGAATCCATTAGCCCTTCTGTAGTTTACATCAGTGACTACCTGGAATCTATATGCCAAATCTGATTCCTAGACTGCGAAACGATCCCCCGCCTTCGTGGTGCGTTCTGTCACATGAATCATATGCAGCACCTGTGTTCTATTTCCCTTTGCTTCAAGATGCTCAACTCCTCGGCTTGGCTATTGCCTCTTTAAGGTACTTAGCACCGTTGGCACAAGTTATTGGACCCAGGATAGGGATAATAGGATGAAATTCAATGGCCTGTTTCATACAAAAGCTCAGACTAGACGATCTCATGGTTCCTGCCAGCCTTAAAATCTATTCATCCTGTTCTTTTTTTTTCTCCTTGTGGCCCCCACCCAGAGCAGAGTTTGCATCTGCTAAAAGCCTTTGGATTAGCTCTAGACTTCAGAGGGGGATCTCTGTAGACGGCTGCTATTTCCACACAGAAAGAGCTAGAACAAACGAATGAACGAACGAATGAATGAATGAAACGGATGTTGACGTTTCAACATTTTTCATTTAAACCAGTTTTCATTCTCTCAACCAGCTCTGGTCCCGTTGATTTCGATGTAGCGGGAGGTGCTCTTCATCATTAGTAAAGATGGCGGAATCTGGTCCTAAATCTTGTCACGTGACAGTGGAAAACATCCTAAAATAGGACTTTGATTTGCCATTTATTTTGATCGTGCTGATTAAAAAAAGGAACTAACCGAAATAATCTGGGGAAAAAAGAGGAAGGCAACGTTAAGTTCCAAGGGACTGGACCTTGCAGGTTTATAAGCTATACTAGAAGGAGACCCATATTTGATGCATTATGATCAGGTGTAGGGAAGTGCTATGCAGATTTTCCTTAAGGGTTTCAGATAATACAATCCAGAATGGAATACAGTTTCTGTGCCAAAAAATCTTTGCTCTGCTCTTATTTAAAAAAAAAAAAGAGAGACAGAAAAAAAAAACCCCTCCATTTCCCCCACCCCAAATACCACAAGGGCAGTGCTTTGTGTAACATTTTAGAGTCAGAGCCATGAGGTTTTTATTTGGAAATGCCACAAGAAACAATGTTTTTTGCGATGCATCCAAATGAATAACACATGGTTGTAGGAAGCGCCCGGATTGGTATTCTCCTTTGTAAACACATGTTAAAACCGGTTAACAATGTATTTTAGTTGGGGCTGGAGGAAGGATAGGCTGTGGGGTAGAGGAAGGGGGGTGGGAACAGAAGACAGACAGCTGATATGTCACCTGACCTGCTGGAGGTGGTCACAGGTCATTAAATGCTTCAAGGGGATTTCGAAATGTGCCAGGGTGTTCATCCCGCCTGTAATATTCGTAGAGGAAAGTGCCATAAACGTAGATCAGAAAAGCTATCAATAGTCGAGGAGCTGGGTGTGACATTTTAATCGGCATCGTCAAAGCATGGGCGAAATACAGGATCAAGACTCATCCTGTTCTCACTGCCGTTCTGTAACCTTTCCCAGTCCCTGTTGCTATTCCGCCTTCTCTCTCCTCTTAGGAGTTACAGCACACATCACACCACTGGTTTACAGCATAGGAAGAGTACATGATCTAGAACCTCATTAAGTTCACAACCTGCGAAACCCCACTAGAATTAATAGGTGTAAGGCAGGGCAGAATTGGGCCTTATATCTCGAAAGCGATCCAAACTCTGATGTGTATTGGCTGGATTTATATGACTTGGGAAATGTCACCCATCAATAGCATAAGGTAAGACCTAGAGTCTGATTTACATTTACATTGGTGTAAACCAGGAATAATTCCATGGAAGTCAGATCTTCTCCTGCACTAGGGCAGATTTGCATGGCTTTCCAGGTGCCATGCCTTTCTAAAGCTGGCTGAGCTGGCCCCAGGAAGATTTCACAGTGTCAAGGGGCCTGCGCTTTTCTAACTTTGGGGTGGGAGGAGTGGACCAGAGCAGAACAGACCCCCTCAAAGATTGTGCAACAGATCCTTTGCATTCCTCCCCCCCCCACATCTCAGTTGCATCAAATGTTCTCCAGTTGGGCCCAATGCAGTTTCAGAGAACAGAATAGGACCCTTATTGAACTGGAAGCTGGAGCATCCTAATGAAACCTGTGGAGGTGTTGGAAGGAGTTGCCAAGACCAGTGATGAGCAAAGAACGCAACGAGCCAGGGAGAGGTTAGAGAGCCAGGCAGGAAATTATGTGGGATTCAGCATGGAAAGGTGCAGCATATATAGCCCATCTGGGAGGAAAAACCGTCAGAACCAAACATACTCATTAGCAGTTCTGCGGACAAAGATGTCAGAGTGATAGTGGACACTGGAAAGCCGAGCTGTGATTGTGCAATGCATCGTGGAAGCAGGAGAGGTCATTGTGATGCTGGAGGCTGAGGAAGCAGAGAGATGATATCCTGGAGCGGAAAGGGATATGAGTCCGGTGAGACCGCACCAGGGATGCTGCGTTCAGTCGCGGGCACCTCATTACCAGAAAGATACAGATGAGCGAGAGGGAGCTTAGAGAAGAGAAACAACAAAATGTTTAAGAGGCTGGAGAGAATAATTTCATAGAATATCAGGGTTGGAAGGGACCTCAGGAGGTCATCTAGTCCAACCCCTGCTCAAAGCAGGACCAATCCCCAACTAAATCATCCCAGCCAGGGCTTTGTCAAGCCGGGCCTTAAAAACCTCTAAGGAAGGAGATTCCACCACCTCCCTAGGGAACGCATTCCAGTGCTTCACCACACTCCTAGTGAAAAAGTTTTTCCTAATATCCAACCTAAACCTCCCCCACTGCAACTTGAGACCATTACTCCTTGTTCTGTCATCTGGTACCACTGAGAACAGTCTAGATCCATCCTCTTTGGAACCCCCTTTCAGGTAGTTGAAAGCAGCTATCAAATCCCGCCTCATTCTTCTCTTCTGCAGACTAAACAATCCCAGTTCCCTCAGCCTCTCCTCATAAGTCATGTGCTCCAGCCCCCTAATCATTTTTGTTGCCCTCCGCTGGACTCTTTCCAATTTTTCCACATCCTTCTTGTAGTGTGGGGTGCAAAACAGGACACAGTACTCCAGATGAGGCCTCACCAATGCCGAATAGAGGAGAATGATCACGTCCCTCGATCTGCTGGCAATGCCCCTACTTATACAGCCCCAAATGCCATTAGCCTTCTTGACAACAAGGGCATGCTGTTGACTTATATCCAGCTTCTTGTCCACTGTAACCCCAAGGTCCTTTTCTGCAGAACTGTTGCCTAGCCATTTGGTCCCTTTATGAGGAAAGATTAAAACTGCCAAAGATGTACAGCTTGGCTCAGTGACCCTGGAAACAGCCTACAAATATTTGAAGAGGTATAAACACCAAGCTAGGAGATGAATTATTTAGCATGGTACAAGGGGGTATAGCTTGCAGCATTGGGCTGAAATGCAAATAGGAAAATATTGGGACAAAGTTGCAGGCAGCCAGATCCACTGACGGTTAAATAGATTGTCAGTGGTAATGGTGGAGGAGACCCAAGTGGAGCTGTGATGTAATAATGCGATGTAGCAATTTTCTGAACCCCATATGCGACTTGGGCAGCAAGGGGAAGCTGTTTTATACTGGAGTTAGAAGCCTTTCCTGCATGAATGCATTGATCTAGGAAGAGAGGGATATTGGAAGAATGAACAGGGAAGCAACGCAATGTCATCCCAGAGAAGAACATCTAGACAACCAATTGGAGACAATGGGGCAGGCTGTTCGCATTACAAATCCTGTCCCTTGTGCAAAACCTGTTTTGCCAGAGCTGAGCGTTGCCAGATTAAAGGCCTATAAACGGTTTAAAAGGGCCTTGATTCCCGTAAAGGAGGGTGAGTTGCCAGGAGCTGCCCAGGTTGCTGTCAGCGAGCTCAGGCAGGGTGACAAGCTGACAGAAGCTCTGTGGAAGAGACTATTGGGAGCTAGTCCTTCCAAGGTCCCCTTGTGGAAGACGGTCAGATCCCTGGTAATCAGGCATGCAAATAGATGGGTTTATTGATTTGTAGGATCTTTTTTCTCTTAAATACTTTGCTCTAAATAAACGATACTTTGCTTTAAGGATGCCACTTGATTCCCATCGTCATCGCCCTGGAGGGAGCAGAACTGCAGGGTTTGAGCCTGAGTCAGGTCTGCTGAGGTGAGCACAGTTAGTACCAGGGCACTTTGGCCAAGGCCTGCTCTGAGGGTGGGAGGATGGCACGAATCCATCCGGAGCCGGGTGATGGTGAGAAGCATGAGGCCTGATGAGACCAGGAAGGGTCAGAGGTACAGTTAGCCTGGTAACTGTGCCAGTGGAAGCCCCGTTATGGGGCACATTTCAAATTAGCACAAGAAGACGGACTCTAGGGCACAATCCTTGACTTGGCGAAGCGACTATCTGATCGGATTGGGGAGCGCCTATGATTCCGTGGACCCCTCTCCTCACAGAGAAGTGTGCTGAGGATTTGCTTTCACTGCTGTGCGCATGGAGGCTCCTGTTTTTATTGTGGGCGTGCTTAGAGACCAATACTGCACTCACCGATTGCTTTTAACAATTCTGCTGGTACATTATCTACCCCTGGTGCTTTCCCATGCTTCCTTTACCTAGCAGCATGTACCGTTTCCTCTCAAAGGACTGATGCTTCCGGCTCCGTACTCTCCTTTCTGTCATCCTGTATCACGAGTAGCCTCTATTGAAGCATACAGATTGGAGATCGGCATTTGCTGCCATCACCTTCAGCGATGACTGTACCATTCTGATCTTTTGTTATGCTTGATAGTGGGGGAAACATTTTGGTAACAAGTGTGGCCACTGTGAACATACCTTTTGTGTTGTCCTCTTTGTAGTTCTCAAGTTCTGTGCATTTTGCCCTTATGTATTCACTTGTGTTTCGTCTCATCTGCCTTTGTATCTGTCTGCTCAGTTCCTTGTAATTCCAGCAAAATTGTTAAAAGCAGTTGGTGACCATGGTATGGATCTCATGTGGAAAAGTTCCAACAGTTTATGGATTACTAGAAATTGGCCAGACTGGATGAAGGAAATTTTCTGTCCTTACCAAAGAAAGGAGACGTAACGGAATGTAGGAACCATCGTATCATCTCCTTGATATGGCACGTGACAGGTTCTGCTCTACATAATCCAGAAATCCATGACGTGAATGATAGAAGCAGAATTACTACCACCACAAGCTGATTTCATGATCAGATAGTAAACGTCTATCACATTATTGAAGAATGCAGGGAATACAATCACCCATTGACCATGTGTTTCATTGACTACTCAAAAGCACTCTATACTCTCCAACATGACTAGCTTTGGAGGATTCTGACAGACATGGAGATTCCAAAGAGTCTTATTGAACTCTTCACAAGTTCCTGGCCTCACCAACAGACCATGGTAAAAAGAGCAGTAGGTGACAGCAAATGATTTTCCATTGGGTAGGATATGAGACAAGGGTGTGTTCTGTCCCCAAGACCTTTCAGCATGTACGCAGAATTTATTATGAGACAAGCCCTGAAAGATTTTGATAAAGTAGAAGAATTTGTGATTTCCATTTGTGGACACTTCTTAAATGTTCTCAGATATGCTGATGACATGCTGCTTTTCGCTATAACCACTGTGCAATGCAACAAATGTTTTGAGTCTGCAAAAAGAGTTAGTGAGGAATATGGACTATCCCTGAATATGCAGTGTAGTTGTATCTGTGTTGGTCTCAGGATATTACACAAGGTGGGTGAGGAAATATCTTTTATTAGACCAACTTCTCGAAAGCTTGTCTCTTTCACCAACAGCAGTTGGTCCAATACAAGATATTACCTCACCCACCTTGTCTCTCTGAATATGGCAAAAATGAAATGTGTACATGAGGCTGCTCCAAAGAAATTGGTAGAAGACTACGGATGACTCACTCAGCCATGGCCTCTCACAAATGTTTGCTTAGTTTGAGAAATTGGCCCTTTGGCAGTGATTGCCTATGGCTCTCCCGTAGCTGCATTTCAGAGAGGAGTAAAGGCATGGGGGGTTACACTGGGCTTCAGGAAGGAAGGTGTGTGCTTGTGATGGAGGCATTTGTGTATTCCGAGGTGTGATTGTGACGGGGTGTGTCCGCCTGAGTGTGCTTGCGTGTGCATATTTGTATACTTGGGGTGTGTTGGGTGGGGGGTGGAGTATGTGCACTTAATGTGGGTATCTCCTACTGTTTAGAACTTCAGCCGCGACCGCCTCTTTGCCAGATAGTACTCATCACCAGTTCATAAGAACTGCTCTGCCCACTTGTGCTGTGGCTAAAAAGTGCGTTTCATGAGCTAGCCTCATTCCTCTATTTCGGAGGAGTCTGCAGGGAATTCCTTTCATCAGCGTCGCAGAGAAGCAGCAGAATATTTATGTCAATATCACATTGCAAAAGATTCTAGCTGGGTTAAATCATTCTAAATGAGCACGCAGGAGAGTTTCTGGTGTGCAGCAGAGGCAGTAGGATAATCAGAGACATCCCCCATTTGGGGTATTTGTGTGTAAAGGAGACATAAATAGCCTGGGAACGCAGGTTCGTTTTGCTTTTGCACACTGTAAAAATAACAAATTGAAACCGAATAGTACAGGCAGTGCAATTTAAACCCCCAGGATAATCCCACATTATTCCAGATGCATTGGGGAACATGAAATTATGAAATGAATAAACCACACAAACACCAGGAAAGGACTGGAATGCTCTACAAACAAGGGGCTTGATTTTAATTTCTTTTACAGCAGTTTCACGCTGGGTGTATCCCCACTGATAGTAATGAAGTTGCTCCTGATTTTCACCAATGTGAAGTGAAAGTAGGATCTGACCCAGTATTGGAAGTGGTTGGACATTTTCTGTCAAAACAAATTTTCAACAGAAAAGCCCCCCTAATTTTTTCAATGGAAATGTTCGTGGTAAAAAAATAAAATAATTTCATGTGACATTTTCCAGTTTTTCAACAATAACAAACTGACAAACAAAACCCACTAGAATCGTTTTGGTTTTCAATTTCTGAAAACTAAAAAGATTGGTGGGTTTCACTGACAACTGGAAAATGTGCACAAAATATTTGGAATAAAATGAAAACTTTTAGAGTTTTTTGATTTTTCAGTGAAAATACTTACCATTTCCTGAGCAGTGTCTCAGCAATTTATGGTGATCTTTACAGAGAGCAAATCTTAATCTCTCTCATTTCAAATAAACAGCCATTCAAGATAGCTAGAGATTAAAACATCTAGAAATGGAGACTAAATGGACCTTTGGATTAAAACACTCCAAACATTCAGGGAAGTTCAGATCTTCTGGCATTGCAGGAGAGTTCTTGTATAACGTTCCGAGAAACACAACATAGCTGCACTATTAACCAGGTCTAACCACTGAGCAATAGCTGGTCAGAAATGGTTTCAAAATGAGGATTATTCAAGGAGACTTGAAGCCTCTCAGCATCTCACCGTGTCAGACTTGTTCACAATACATTATATCATTGAAAATGACCAAGAAAGACACTGATTCCGTTTGCACTGAAATCGATGACTAAACTATTTGGGTTTAGAGCAGTGATGTAGGATTGGGCCCTGTAGTGAGGCGGCCTGGTTCCCAGCCGCCCCGGAGGGGGACGAGCCCCTCCGGATGCCAAAGTGGGCCGAGCCAGTGGAGCTTGCACCCGCTCCTCAGACGTCAGGGCGCAGGACAGGAAGTACAAAAGCCCAACCCCAGAGCTCACTAGAGCCCTGGCCGCCGGAGAAGCCAGATGCCTGTGGCCTAGCTCCCGGTGGGGAGACTCCTGCCGAGGCCTGATGCCGACCAGCCCCCGGAGAAGCTGTTAAGCCTGCCTGTGGCAAGCTACCCGAAGGAGCTGCCAAGCCTACCGCTCGCCGAGTACCCCGAGGAGCCCATGGTGCTTAATTCCGTGGAGGACACTGTCCAGACGCAGGTACCTCTAGAGGGGGAGGTAGGAAGTAGCCCGGGGGCAGCCGACCCTAGTCTGGCTGCAGCACTGCCAGAGCCTATGTCAGTGTGTTGCGGCCAGGATCCCCACTGACGCAGCAGTGGGTCTTCTGCCGCTGCTAGGGCCCCGGGCTGGGATGCAGTGGAGTGGGAGGGCCTGCGTCCCCCCTGCCACCCAATGTGCGGGTGGCCGTCTCCCCCTCTCCCTGGCCCTTCGGAGCCAGGGCCTGGGCCTCCTAAACTCATTTGTTTGCTCAGCCCCTGCCTGAGGGCCTGAGGTGCTGACTGTTTGCCGCTCAGCCAGGTTAATTCCCCGATTCACCGGACCTAAGTAGCAAGGCGGTCTGGTTCCCAGCTGCCCCGGAAAGGGACGAGCCCCGGCCGAACCCTTCTCCAGGCCCAAAGTGCACTCTGAAAAGAAATATTTGAAAATCATTTCCTGACCTTGCAAGTCGTAACACAGCAAGGAGATCTTCTGCAGGCGAGCCGTTCTACTGACCACAGTGAGGCCACGTCATGAATAAGCAAACTGAATCTTGTTGGGACCCTTCTTTACCTGCTGGGACTTATCTATTCACTGGAGTAAGAACTAGCAGAATCTTGCTTGACTTTCAATTTTCTATGCCTCTTCTACAAGAAGTGGTGATATCACTGACCACTGAGTAATAATTATCAAACAACACCTATATTTAGTAACAGCTGAGATTGCCCCAGGGAATACCCCGTCCCTTCAACACATGGAAATAAGAAGGTGAGGGGAAAGACTTCTACATTCATTTCCACCTTCATCCTGCCTACAACTCTGTCCAACCCCATAAGGCCTTCATTTCCATCTGCAACAGACACACAATATCTATTCCAAATAATGTTGGGTGAAATTTTTTCTCCGAAACTTTTTTTGTGTGTGGTGAAAGATGCGGATTCGGCAACACCCAAATGTTTCACGAATTTGTGTCGCCTTTGTCAAATTGTTCTGGCAGAAAACAAAACAACCCCCCTACCCCAAAATATCTAAAATAGTGAAAACATTTCAAAATTTCCTTCAATTCAAGTTTAAAAAAAATAAAAATCAATACAAACTGCTCAAAATAAAAAAAAAAAAATCTTGTTTTGTGTCAAACTAAATTCTTTGTCTATCCCAAAATGAGTTTTTCTGACTGTTTGATTCACCAAAAATTTTGAAAATTTCATTTTTGGGGCAACATGAGTTGTTCCCACCCCCCTCCCCCGGCATTCTGAATTGCCAGAAAACCAGAAAAATCAAATAGTCACACAGCTACATTGACTTAATCATACATGTACTCAAAATGCAAAACCTTAACAATGTCCCCATATGCTTTTATGTCCGTTATATCAGCAGATCAACATATTGGACAGTACCACATTCCATGTAGTTTGTTCTGCCTTAACACTGCTGAGATTTTGCATTTTGGAAGTTTTTTTTCTTAACACCTCTTAACCATATTTGTTATTCAAAGTGGACCCGGTTCATAAAATTGTCAGTGGAACAATTTTGCTATTGAAAAATAAAGTTTAATCAAAAGGCAAATGTTTTGCGGGAACATGTCAAATTTGACAAAATTTTCAATGGGAAAAATCTAAACAAAACATTTTGACTTTCTTATTTCATTTCAACTTTTTGGTTTTGATTCATTTTGTTTTTCCCTTATGTTAAAATTAACATTTTAATATTATCATTATGTATAGTTATATTTGAAATATTATACAAATAATATATTAATTTTAATAGAATATAAAAATCTAAGCAAAATGAGAAGGCTGAAATGAAATATAACTACCTTATTGAAACATCATATTTTGACTTCATCAAACTGCAACATTTCAGCATCATTGAAACAAAAATGATTTAATAGTGAAATGAAACATTATGGTGCCAGTTTGAAATTTTTAGAATTTTTGCCTTGTGTGAAATTTCAAAATTTCATTTTTTATTCCAATTTAGAAATGTGATAAAAATGTTGGAATTTCCCACAGAACAGAAATTCTGGTTCTGACCAGCTATAATTCCAAGTCTACACAGAACTTCTTCTCACAATTAAATATCCTTAAAAGTTTTTAAAATATATTTATTATTGTTGTTATTATTCTTTGTCTTACAATAGCTTATAGAGTCTCCAGCTGAGATCAGAAACCCATTGTGGCAGGCGTTGTACAAACACCAGAGTGGCAATTTCTGTCCCAAAGAGATACAATTTAAGAGACTGTGTACACAGGAAAGTTTTTTCCCGGTTACACTGGTGTAATTATACTGGTATAGTAAAAATTATATAGTTATACTGGTATATCTCCCAATGTAGACACTCTTATTCTGGAATAATAGTGGTTTTCTTTCCCCTTCAATTTAGCTTAATCTGCCTTCTAAAGTGACATCAACTAAAGAAAAAAGAGAGACAAACTGGGTGTGGTAGTATTTTTTATTGAAGCAATTTTTTTTTTTGGTGAAAGACCAGCTTTCGAGCTTACATAGAGTAGTTCTTCTGGTCAGCTCTGTGTAAGGTCAAAACTTGTTTCTTTCCCAGACAGAGGTTGGTCCAATCAAAGATATTACCTCACCCACCTTGTCTCTCTAATATCCTGGGTCATTCATACTTCACTAGGAGTATCCCAACAAGAGGTCATACCAGTATATCGATTTAACTTCACACTTTAGCTTATACTGGCATACCTTTAGATAATAAACGCGAGAACAGAATTAACCCACTCCCCATTTTACAGATATTAAGGACCTGATTCACCTCCCCTTGAATTCTTTCCAGTGATTTCAGCAGGCTTGTGCTCATAGAATCATGGAATATTAGGGTTGGAAGAGACCTCAGGAGGTCATCTAGTCCAATCCCCTGCTCAAAGCAGGACCAACACCCACTAAATCATTCCAACCAGGGCTTTGTCAAGCCAGGCCTTAAAAACCTCTAAGGAAGAAGATTCCACCACCTCCCTAGGGAACCCATTCCAGTGCTTCACCACCCTCCTAGTGAAATAGTGTTTCCTAATATCCAACCTAAACCTGCCCCACTGCAACTTGAGACCATTGCTTCTCGTTCAGTCATCTGCCACCACTTGCCATCAAGTCCTATGTAACTTGCCCAAGGTGACAAAGGAAGTCTGCAGAACCGAAATCCAGATCTCTTGACTCCCGATGCCATACCTTGACCAAAAAACTCCCCTTCCTCTCCTGTTCTTTTGACAAGGATTTTGATCAACAGTTTGAAGAGGTTTGTCAGCCCATCTGAAGCAATAAACAAGCTTCTTACGAAACAGGACTCCAAGCCGAACAGAGGGAGATGGCCCAAAAGGCAGGAGTTTCAAACCACGACATACAGGAGACTTGGCAGTGAGCGTGGAATTATATCTCATTCCAGACTGTGAAAATAACCAAAGCCATGAGGTTTTTCACAGAACAAATGGGAACCATGTGACCCAACACAATGGAAAATGCCGAGCTGCTTTCAGCTCCACAAGGCCTGACACTTCTTTTTGATTTAACCACAATAATCTAACTGGAAAACGAATAAATGTCAAGTCCTTTTCAATAAATCTGCGCACGAGTGAGAATAGGAACCAGAATAAAAGCTTTTCACGGCATAAAGTTCATATGTTTGGAGCCCTGACAACATTTCTTTTCTATTATTCTTTTTTATTATTATTATTAGACCTGGTTGTACTATTTTATTTAAAAAACAAAATACTGGAGGACAGGGAACCTGCCAACGCTTTGCAAGTCTGGAGTGAAATTGGAAGGCAGGGTGAGATGTCCCAAGGCAAGAAACGTCAATTTATTATTTATTTATTTTTAAATATTTCATAGAAATAAATATGAAATTTGCCTGGCGCCTACTGGGGCAAAACAGCCAAATGTTAATAGTGCAGCCTTAATGGTTCTGTTTTCTTCCACGTAGGACACTCTCATTTCTTCCCTCATAGGAACCCTGCGGCTAGTTTTTGCCCATGGGAAAAGGCTGGCTGGCAGGTGACTGGGCAAGCGACGTAAAAATGAAAAAGATGTGGCTATGAATGCCAGCTGAAAACCAATCAGATGGAGTGAAATGCTTGTTCTCCTTTGACTGAAATAAGGTTTACTTGGTCCTGCCTCGGCGCTTGGAGCTGAACTCGACGACGTCTCGAGGTCCCTTCCTGCCCTGCATTTCTCTGATTCTGCAAGATGCACTGAGTGTGAAAATCTGAGCGAGGAGGGCTAGCACAAGAGCTGGAGGGGCTACGAAGCTAACAAGATGCTTGTTATTATTTGTGATCGGTAGCACCGAGGGTCCACAGTGATATCAGAAGCTCATTGCAAAGCCTGTCCCTGCCCCCAAAGAATTTAGCCTAAATAGACGAGGGACCCAAATTCTCTTGCGCCTAGTTCGGTGCCCTAAACACTAGATCCACACTGCTCCATTGAAGTCAATGTAAGTACTCTCCTGCTTCAAATGATGCATGTTCTGAAGTTCCTTGCTGTATCAAGAGTCTTAAATGGGGATGAAGCAGTGCAGAGGCTGTTTCAGTGCCTGGGGGAGGAATTTCACCTGCAAGTTCTAAGGGGATTCCAGTGACCTGTTATGGGAGTGCCAAGGGAAACATCCTGATCATTGGGGATATGGAAAAGGTCTGTATGTGATGAAATGGGAGAGAGACCTTTAATCTGGAGAGGAGCTACTGCCTCCTGCATAAAGCGTATTTGTTCTGGAAAATCAGTGTCGGGTGATATATATTCACTTATTCAGGCAGCTAGGTCAGGAGTTCCATTGACTTTGCAGGGCCGTGGATCTGGCCTTTAGAGATTTTTATGTGGTTTGGCTTTTATCTAAGGGTACGAACAAAATAACCCCACAGATATACAACCAGTTGGCCAGATCACCATGCCATCCTGCTAGAAGAGGTACACATTTTTCATGGGGTAGAGAAGGAGCAGGAGAAGTCTAGCCAGTTCCTTCACCCACCCTGCACTCCTGCAGCTCTGCTGGGAGAAAACCCCACAGTCACCCTGGAGGGGGTTCCAGGGAACAGAGAGAAGTATGCCACAGAGGTGGGACTCTGCCCTCTTGGCTGCAATGACAGCACTCAGAGCTCCTATGGCCAGAATCAACACTGGACTCAAAGTAGAAAGCTGGGCTTCCTCTTAGATGGTGCGGCGATTGTGCTTTGCTGGTATCTCCTCAAAGATGAATACTGGTGCTTGGTGTGGTGGCCAGTGATGTGGTACGGGTGAAGCTCAGAGGGCTGGGATTTAAGTGATGCGCTGGACGTTTGCGAATTTCACCCAAAGCACAAAACAATGACAGGATATGTAGAATCCCATGATTTTGCAGACCTCTCTTTCGGCCACTTGACAGCATCATCTGTGCAGATATCGGGATATGCTGCTGGGAAATTTGCACTGATGTTTTGTTGTGTAGTTTTCTCAATATTTTGACCGCTTGGGCCCCTTCTCCTCCTCTCTGTAGAAGGACATAACATAAGAATGGCCGTGCTGGGTCAGACCAATGGTCCATCTAGCCCAGTATCCTATCTTCTGACAGTGGTCAATGACAGATGCTTCAAAGGGAGTGAACAGAACAGGTAATCATTGAGTGATCCATCCCCTGTAATCCACTCCCAGCTTCTGGCAAACAGAGGCTAGGGACACTCAGAGCATGGTGTTGCATCCCTGCCCATCCTGGCTAATAGCCATTGATGGACCCATCCTCCATGAACTTATTTAGTTCTTTTTTGAATCCCGTTATGTTTTTTGCCTTCACAACAACCCCTGGTAAAAAGTTCCATAGGTTGACTGTGCATTGTGTGAAGAAATACTTCCTTTTGTTTGTTTTAAACCTGCTGCCTATTAATTTCACTTGGTGACCCCTAGTTCTTGTGTTATGAGGAGGAGTAAATAAACTTCCTTATTTACCTTCTTCACACCAGTCAAGATTTTATAGACCTCTATCATATCCCCCCTTAGTTGTCTCTTCCAAACTGAACAGTCACAGTCTTTTCAATCGCTCCTCATATGGAAGCTGTTCCATACCCTTAATCATTTTAGTCGCCCTTCTCTGTAACTTTTCCAATTCTGATATATCTTTTTTGAGATGGGGTGACCAGATTGGCACACTGTATTCAAAATGTGGGCGTACCATGGATTTATATAGAGGACTGATTATATTTGCTGTCTTATCTATCCCTTTCTTAATGGTTCCTAACATTCGGTTAGGGTTTTTTGGCTGCCGCTGCACCTTGAGTGGATGTTTTCAGAGAACTATCCACAATGACTCCAAGATCTCTTTCTAGAGTGCTAGCAGCTAATTTAGGCCCCATCATTTTGTATATGCAGTTGGATTTATGCTTTCCAGTGTGCATTAGTTTGCATTTATCAACATTGAATTTCATCTGCCATTTTGTTGCCCAGTCACCCAGTTTTCTGAGATCCCTTTGTAATTCTTTGCATTCTGATTTGGATTTAATTATCTTGAGTAATTTAATATCATCTGCAAATTTTGCCACCTCACTGTTTACCTCTTTTTCCAGATCATTTATGAATAAGTTGACCAGTACTGGTCCCAGTACAGACCCCTGGGGGACACCACTATTTACCTCTCTCCATTCTGAAAACTGACTATTTATTCCTACTCTTTTTTCCCTATCTTTTAACCAGTTACTGATCCATGAGAGGACTTTCCCTCTTATCCCAAGACAGCTTACTTTGCTTAATAGCCTTTGTCAAAGGCTTTCTGAAAGTCTAAGTACCCTGTATCCACTGGATCACCCTTGTCCACCTGTTTATGACCTCCTCAAAGAATTCTAATAGATTGGTGAGGCATGATTTCCCTTTACAAAGACCATGTTGACTCTTCCCCCAACAAATTATGTTCGTCTATGTGTCTGATATTTCTTTTCTTTAGTATAGTTTCAACCAATATGCCTGGTACGGAAGTTAGGCTTACTGGCCTCTAGTTGCCGGGATCTCCTCTGGTGTCACATTAGCAATCCTCCAGTCATGTGTTACAGAAGATGATTTAAATGATAGGACCTAATGCATTCCTGGAGCAGTATCTGCTTGTTAAGAGAGAGAGACTGTATTGCAAAGTCTGGTCCAGCATTTTCCAAAGAGGAACTGATGTGAAACAAGCAGGCTGCCCTCATTCTTGTAATAGTGTTTCACACAGAGTTGCATGTGCCTGGAATTAAAAAGGAAACAGCCTTTTGCAGTGGAAATTCATTTCTGTGGGAGCAGCAAAGAGTCACAGGACCTTGACGGCAGCCTTTGGCACAGCCGAGGGGAGTCATGTGCTGCTCCATGTTATGTAGTTCACCTTGGAGTGGTGTGACAACTTTGGGCAACCCAAAGGACACCATGCAGCTTGAACTAAGAGAATCTCAGTGTTTTCAGGCAGTTGTCATGGAATGAAAGGAGATTTATGGGCTCGTAACAGGGCAGAGGGCTGGCTCACAGGGGGCACATTTAACCCTGCAGATTTGGGGAAAACTAGGAACAGGGAGGATTCAAGGCAACAGAGTGGAATGTAGGCCAAGAGCTTCACACATCACGCGTAGGGCGCTGACACATCTGGAAGGTGTTACCAGCCCGTTCCTGTCGAAACACGGCACAGAAATGAGTTTCAGGAGACACGGCGACGGCTCTGTGAATCAAGGGAATGGTGATGAATAGGTCAATAAAAGTGAGATAAGTGAAAATGAGAAGCATGCTGGGCTTCTGCTCTGAGTTATGCCGATGTTTTTTATGTTGTAGGTGGTTTAAGGCTGAAGTTGCCTACATCTTCTTAGCTGTGTTCAGGGAATATGTTCATTCCCATATACCACGATCGCTCTCCTCTTTTGGTGTCATTAGCTTTACAGATGCTCAAGGTATGTGAGTGATGCCGAGAATTCTACACCCCAGAGCAGCACCTGACGTGACTCAGATCCCATTGGCTTCAATGGAGCAACGCCAATTTACCCCGTTGGGGATCTGGACCCGTAGAATTCAGTGGAGTAAGGCTGAGATGCTAGCTGAGAATCGGATCCCATTGGTTTTAATGGAGCTATGCCCATTTACACCAGCTGGGGCTCTGGCTTATAGACATTGGAGAGGAAAAAGATCTTTTAGGTCATAAAGTTAGGGTCCTACCAAATTCACGGTCCATTTTGGTCAATTTCACAGTCATAGGATTTTAAAAATCGTTAATTTCATGATTTCAGCTATTTAAATCTAAACATTTCATGGTGTTGTAATTGTAGGGGTCCTGACCCAAAAAGGAGTTGTGGGGTCAAAAGGTTATTGTAGGGAGGGGTTGTGGCACTGCTACCCTTACTTCTGCGCTGCTGCTGACGACAGCGCTGCCTTCAGAGCTGGGCAGATGGAGAGTGGCGGCTACTAGCTGGGATCCCAGCTCTGAAGGCAGAGCCACCGCCAGCAGCAGCGCAGAAGTAAGGATGGCATGGTATGGTATTGCAGCCCTTACTTTTGCGCTGCTGCTTGCAGAGCTGGGCCCTCAGTCAGCAGCTGCCACTCGCCCTCTGCCCAGCTCTGAAGACAGCAGTGCAGAAGGAAGGGTGACATGGTCTGGTATTGTCATGCCTACTTCTGTGCTGCTGGTGGGGTGCTGCCTTCAGAGCTGGGCGCCTGGCCAACAGCCGCCACTCTCCGGCCACCCAGCTCTGAAGGCAGCAGCGCAGAAGAAAGGGTGGCAATACCGTGACCCCCTTAAAATAACCTTGTGACCCCCTGCAACTCCCTTTTGAGTCAGGATTCCCAATTTGAGAAACTCTGGTCTCCTCTGTGAAATCTGTATAGTACAGGGTAAAAGCACACAAAAGACCAGATTTCACAGGGAAAGACCAGATTTCATGATGCATTTTTTCATGGCCGTGACTTTGGTAGGGCTTTCTATATAGTTTATTCCCTCATGCCAGCACCAGCTGTTCCCCAGAACTTTGTCCATCCAGGCTGCATTTCACCCATCTGTATTTGAAGGACATGGAGGCAGAGGACTCTGGGGAACTGTACACTGGACTCCTCAAGTGGTTTGTCCTCTGTTTCTGGAACTGAGGCTCTGTGGTAGGAGAAAGAGTTTTTCCTAACAAGAGCTCAGGACATGACTCAAAATGACGCGGGTTGTCATAAGCCCTGACAATTACTAGTAGGATAGAAAGTGCAGCTTTTCAATGATCGGCAATCCCCGTCCCCTTCTGCACTGTTCATCTGAGCCATGCTGCTCACACCACGAAACCGCACTTGTGGAAATAATTAAAGCATTTTTTCATGTTCACAGAATTCATTGATCGGAATGTCAGACTTGCCCTTTGTCAGTCTGAACCGTCCGATCCAAACCGCGAGAGAGTTCAGGTCCACGTGGCAAATTCATTGCTCACGCCTATCGCTGGAGTAATCTCAGCTTTTGACACTGCACTGGAACAGTTGGACTAGCCCCGTGCAAGCTTATACATTGCAGACTTACTTGTATCACGGGTGAAACAAGTATGGGACTGGATGGCAAGGAACTGGGAAACCAAGGTATGCTTTGACCCTGAAATGTGGAACCTGACAGATTCTTAGTTGGCTCATAATTCCCAGTGCCATCCCAGTAACTTCACTAGAGATGCACCAGCAAACCACAGATGAGAGCAGAATTTGTTCCATTATCATCTCCAGATCCCTCCTAGATCTCGAGTTAAAGTCGATTGCACAGAAAACACTGCGCAGGTACAATGGGCCCCTAGCGAGATGTGCAAAGGATGCAGTGAGGGGGTTTACAAACACCACATGCACCTGGGAAGGGTTAACGAACGGCTGCAAGCTTAATCAGCCTGACCCACTGCACCTGACGGAAGGGGCTAAATAGGGGAGAGTCTGCTCTGTCCAGGGCTGGCTGGGAAGGGGAAGCCAACCAACAGCTCTTACTTGGGGAGAGAAGCCTATGGAGTCCGGAATGGAGTGAGACTGCTGCCTGCCACAAACATCCTGGAAAGAAGGTAGGTCCTGACATGGGGCTATTTGGATATACGTGGGACCTGCTGATGGTTGTCAATCCAGGCCAGGTCCTGGGGTGCCCTGCCTGAAGTGAAGGGAGCATCGGGGACTGAAAGCTGAGGGCAGAAGGGTGGAGAACTAAGCCCAGCTGGGACACAAACTCCTTCATCAGGTTTTTGTCTGATACTGGGACTTTGAACTTTTTGGCAGTGACCTAGCCAGAGGGCAGAGCCACTTAAGCTACTAAAGCAGGCTGGAAACTCCATTTGGGGAAACTGAGGCAGGGCGACTGCAGTGCTGTGCTCTGCCATGAGGAGGCACATAGAGGGTGGTGATGTGATGACCGATTCGAAGAGTCAATGAAATGGGTGTGTGTGTGCATGTGTCAAACTCCTCTACAGGCTCTGGAAAGGGACGAGTCCAGGAGGAAACAATAAAAGATGGTGGGGTTGGCCTGGTGCAATAAAAGCTCAAGCTCGTTTTGTTATGTGTTTGCACAGCGCCTAGCACAGTGAGGTCCTGTCCCATGGCTGGGGCCCCTATGCACTATGATAATACAAATAATATTTTGTAATAAAGGAGAGAGAGGTGAAAAGGGGATAGAAACACACAAATTCAAAGGTAGTGACAGTGCGTGTCACATCTTCAATGATGTGAATTCTGCCCTTACTGTCTAAAGGTTTGCTCTTGGTCTCATTGATATCCTCTAGGAATTATTTTGGGGGATTTCTCTGGCCTATGCTCTACTGGGGGTCTGAATAGATGGTCACAGTGGTTCTTTCTGGCCTTGGAATCTATGAAACAGTGGAAACACTCCCCTCTGACTCATATGGTGCAGGAGCAAGGCTTAAGCCCTGCACCACATCCTGCCTAGGTTCCAGTCGAGTACAACGCCACTGCAATCAGCGTGGCTTCTCTGGCTACAGGTTTGGAAGAATTTGGCCTGAAGTAGTAGTATTGGGCTAAGTCCTTTAGGCAAAGCTCTCACCATCCTGAGAGGGGGGGAGGGATAGCTCAGTGGTTTGAGCATTAGCCTGCTAAACCCAGGGTTGTGAGTTCAATCCTTGAGGGGGCCATTTAGGTATCGGGGGCAAAAATCTGTCTGGGGATTGGTCCTGCTTTGAGCAGGGGGTTGGACTAGATTACCTCCTGAGGTCCCTTCCATCCCTGATATTCTATCCTCAAATGTTGCCTGAGCAAACTATGAGTCCAGAGCTCTTAATGTGGAGTTAGGTGTGAAGATTCAGGTTGGTCTTTATTGAGCTGGCCAGTGTTGTAGGAACAGCCAGACTGGATCAGTCCCATGGTCCATCCAGCCTGGTATTCTATCTCTGATGGTGGCCAGCACCAGATAACCCACTGCACAAGGGTAACTCACTGGCGAGCCTGTTATCAGTCTCCTCTCTGTGCTGGATTGACAGGGGAGATGGCAGTGCCCCCTGGAGCGCTTTGGCTCTTTAGTGCATGCTCTCCGCAGGTCCCTGGTTCAACCCCAGTTGCGATGGCCACGACTGAGCTCATCACAAGAAACCCCAGCAGATGCAAGTATGGGATAATCTTCCCCTAACTAACAGAGATTGGGTTAGGTGCCCAATCTTGAATTACTTTGATGAGGGTGGAATGGAATCTTGCATATGGGAAGAATCACACATATGGGGACACAACAACAGTGTTTTTCCCTCTTTGTGGACACACACACTGGAGACAGACAGCTGTGAGCCTCTAAGATAGAGCAACCAGCATTTCCTATGGCTGTTAGCATGGAGCAGCCTCGCAGAGATGGGACAAACTCTGGAAACGGCAGCCTTTATTGAGATGGAATGAAAAATTAACATTCTTCCCCCCAGCAGCCTTCACATCAAAGCGCCTCGTCTTGAAGACTAACAGACTCCAGGATGTTATATAGGCAACGCCGATGTAAAAACATAATTAGCACGTTAAACTGTTACACAAACATGTTTGCGTGGTTATTTACCAAGCATTGCAAGAATGCTTTGTAATAGTTAATCAACTCAAGGGGGAAAGGGCTTATTGCACGGAACAAACATAATAAAATATAAGGATCCCAGATCGGGCCAGTTGGAACGGAAAAACAACTGTGGTGAAGAAAGTCATAATAAACTTCCATTTCCCTGAGATCTGCTGCCTGATGTGCTATTTACATTTTAATTGTTTCATAAGCTGTTATTTGGTTGTAGAAATGACCACGCTCAGGTTTCCAGGGGGCAGACGTCAGTCTCCCAGGGGCCTGGTTTTGCAGGCAACGTGCACACCAAAGAGAGGTCTGCAAGGGAAAGTTTCTATCAGGCCTTTCCACTGCAAGACTGTGGGGGAATCTAGAGTGTAGCCAGGCAGGGGAAAGGCAATGGGGTACACCAAAAACAAAGGAGTGCTCAGTAAAGGAGATGAGTTTGTGCTTTTTTCCCCCCAATGAATCTAGTGCTGGTGGAAGAGGCTGATGTAGTTAATCTCACATGGGAAAACAGAAAAGGCCCCCGGAAAAGGCCAACCAAAGCTAGCAATGGCCATCCTCACAGTTAGGGGGGAGGGACTGAAAAGGAATTGGCTCAAGCAAGGTCAAAGGTATGAAGTTGTTCTAAGACCCGACTGGAGCCAGGGTCTCCAAAAAGGGGAGGGCCCAGAAGAAAATGGCCCCAACAGAATCGGGGGATGCCTGGAAAGTGCAAGGCCAGGGGTGACATCAGAGGCTCCCCAGTAGGGTGCTAGGTGGGAACACTGAGCAGAGAAGCCTGGAGTGAAAGAATCCTGGAGACCAAAATCCCACAAAAGGGGGAATGCACGAAGAGAAGCCAGAGGCGCTTCCCCCACTCTGCTCTGCCAATACAGCTGACCAGGAAAGGAAGGGGCATTTCAATCCCAGTTAAGAACGTGACAAGCATTTAGTTTGCCTCTCTGAGATTCTTCCCCCCACAGACCATGGGGCCTGCTGACTCCGGAAACCTTCTGCCCTGTTTTCCCCTCCAGATACTTCCCTGGGCTTCACCAGTAGCTGCCCATGGAGGATCCCAAGAATGGAGATTCCCCAGCTTAGAGGAGAGGCTGTGGACCAGTGAATGCTGCCTCAGTCTGCTTTAACTCCGGGGGCTTTGGGGAGATGACGCTCATCCCCTCCGGCCGCAGAACCTATTCTGCCCATTGGTGACATCACAGCGGGGCTGACCCAGGGTTGAGGGAGTGGGATGGGGGTCTTGGAGGCAAAGGGAGCGATCTGAGGATGGGGGATGGGGCTTCACCTGCAGCTCTCAGTGGGTTAACTGGGGTCCTCGTCCTGTCTCTGTCACTAATTTGCTGCGTAGCCTTGAGCAAGTCACTGAACAGCCTTGCGAGGCAAGTAAATATCACCCCCACCTTGCAGAGAAAGGAACCAGGGAGGTTATGGTGTGAAGATGGCTGATCTCATGGTGAATCCCTGGGATTCCAGAGATTCATGGATGTTAAGGCCAGCAAAGAACCATGATGATCATCTAGTTGGACCTCCAGCATGACACAAGCCAGAGAAATTCACCCAGGGACTTCTGCATCAGGTACAGGGTCAGTTCCTGCCCCAGCCTTGAGCTAAAGAACCAAGCTCACAAGCTAGGGGCTGTAACAGACTCTCATACTCTGTGGATCGGGCAAAGAGGGGGTATCTGTAACATACACTCACCCGTGGACTACCTGAAAGGGGGTTCCAAAGAAGATGGATCTAGACTGTTCTCAGTGGTACCAGGTGACAGAACAAGGAGCAATGGTCTCAAGTTGCAGTGGGGGAGGTTTAGGTTGGATATTAGGAAAAACTTTTTCACTAGGAGGGTGGTGAAGCACTGGAATGGGTTCCCTAGGGAGGTGGTGGAATCTCCTTCCTTAGAGGTTTTTAAGGTCAGGATTGACAAAGCCCTGGCTGGGATGATTTAGTTGGGGATTGGTCCTGCTTTGAGCAGGGGGTTGGACTAGATGACCTCCTGAGGTCCCTTCCAACCCTGATATTCTATGATTACATAGGGCAGTAGTTATGTAGAACTATTCATGGTTTCCCTCCTCATCCCCATTTGTTTTGGAGACCTGCAGAATGTTTATCTACTCCATCCATTCCTTAGGCTCCAGCATTTGCTTCTAGGACATTTAAAGAACCAAGTGTGTGGGTTTTTTTTGTTTTTTGTTTTTAATTTGCACTTGATGTCAAATGTTGAGAATAGGGGAAAAAAAGAAAGTATAGTTGGTAAATTCTTACTCTTACTGGAGCTTCTCCACCCACATATTTTCATGCAATTTAGGTTCTTCAGCCAACACACTCCTTTCCCAGTAATCGGGTGCAGCAAGTGGATACATTTTCAATCATAAAAGAAAAAAGAATGTGTGGATTTCCTGTCAACAGTTTCCTTGTCTGTGTGTCAGGAGTGGTTAGGAAGAAAGCCTCACCGTTAAAATAGAGAAATCACTCAAACAGATCATCTCAGCTCAGGTAAAGGAGCTTAAACGTTGCTTTATTATCAGAGTGATTTCCACTGTATCTTAGCCAAAGTGCCAAGCAGTCATACTTCATAGAGAGCTAAAGGCACTTGTCTGGTCTGATTGTTCTCCTGCTGATAGCAGAGAATCTCTAGACCAACCTGGGAAGTCAATGGTGTTACATCCATTTTAAAAGAGAGCAGAATCCAGCCCGAGGAATGGCTCACAGAATATCTACCAGAGGGGAGGTACTGAGGTCTAAGTATCAGCTGTAGCTGAGAGAAGAAAACAGAAAAGTCAATTACTTGAGGTCACCCTAAGAGTGAAAGTGAGGCATGGAACCCAAGACCCCTGAGTCCTACTCCCCTGCTTTTAGTCACTAGACTATACCCACTTAACTCACATGACCATCAACTATGCTCTAAAGCAGGGATCTGTGAATGTATCTGGCACACAAATGAACTATGACCTGCACCTAATAGTCAATCAAACTGCACTTGGACCATTGGTACAGACTCTTTCTGGTTTTGCTGTAGTTATTCACTCATCTCTGCATCTCTTCAGGCTGAGATCAGAAGGGGTCATACCATGATGCCATGGGCCAGATCCTCAGCTTGTGTAAACCGGCATAACTCAGTTGAGGTATGTGGAGCTACTCCCATTTACACGAGCGGAGAGATTCTCATGGTGCATGTAGATGGTCCCAAACCGAGGGATATCTTGTGGGAGCGCCTGTTCTCCTCAGATCTTGAAACCAGAGGTGGGACTGAGTTTAGTGGTTGCTATTCAGAAGCAGATACCTCGATGCTTGAGGTTGTGTTTACAGGGAGCAAAGATTCATGCTTTAAGAGTTTCATCAGTAGAGCCATTGCTCATGATACTGAATACCAATGGGCAGTTTTTCCACTGGAGATGGGATGGGGTGGGGGTCAGAGCCGTCCTTACCCATACGCAAAGTACGCAGCTGCATAGGGCACCAAGAAACTTGGGGCACCAAATTTCCTGGTGCCCTGCGTAGCTGCAGGCTGCTCCAGCTCTTCCCCGTGGCCCCTGCCCCTGCTCCGCCCCCACTCCTCTGAGGACTGCAGCACGGCTGGGCCTGCACTCACCGGTGGCGGGAAGTGCATGGACCCGGCCCCAGCCATGCCGCCGGTGAGTGCTGGGGGGTGGTTCCCCCATGCTCCCCCAAGCCAGCCCTCCCCCCCACGGAGGCCTGGAACCAGCCCCCCTACCCCCACAGAGGCCTGGCTCCCCCCACCCCCACAGGGGGACTGCGTAGGCCCCAGAATAGCTAGGAATGGCCCTGGTGGGGGTGATGAGTTTGGGTATAGGATTTGAGTCAGAGGCCAAAGTAAGGGTAGGATTAGGGTTCCTATTTGACAGCTATGACTTTTCATGAGCTCTTGTCAGACCCTAAATAGCCGAGACCTTGTGAGATCTGCTAATCCTGATGGAGAGGAGAAAGAGGAGGCACATGTATCACTCCAGGAGGCACATACCAAGCTGCATCCAACTCAGCATGAGCATCCTCAAGCCAACAATTGGGATGCCAGTAGTGAGAATAATTGCGCCTGCTGGGAACTGATACAGGGACCTTTTGATAACTCGTCAGCTTCTTCTCTCCAAGGCTCTTATGTCTTCAGTTCAAGACACAGCAGGGAGAGATTTCTCAAGTAACCGGAAAGAACTGAAAGTCTGAGATTTGCTTTTCCCATCCCCATTTATTGTGCATCATGGATGGAAAGAATTTTCCGAGACAGGTGTGGGAGCAAAACCAACAACAAACAAACCTCAATCTCCCATGCTTAGACGCATGACCCAAGAAAGTCCTAGCCACTGTCTATCTGAAACGTTGGGAAAGGTCTAGATGGCTATAAAACTATAAACGTGGTATCCAAGGATCTCAAAAGTCACAGCCGGGTCATGGGCAGCCAGACCTAATAGTCTGAGCCAGAGTCCACAGTCACAAGACAGGAGTCAAGAGTTGGCTTGGCAGGGATACCAGGGAGTCAGAAACAGAAGACAAACTAGAGATCAAAACCACAGGTCAGGAACCTGGGTCAGGAGACAAACTGTAGATCAAAACTATCAGTCAAGAACCAGAGTCAGGACAGGTCAGGACACCAGCGGGTCAGAGGCAGGAGACAAACTGGAGGCCGGGAACCACAAGTTAGATGCCAGGAGTCAAGCTGGGTTGTAATGCCAGGAAATGAAGCTGGGGAAGCAGAAGCATGAAACTCAAGGCATTCAGTCCTGAGCAGGGGGGAGCCTAGTTGTTCAGACGGCTTCCTATTCCTACTGCTGCTTTAAGTAGGGCCCGCAGACCAATCAGCCACTCTGGGACTCTGCCAATTGGACCTGAGAGGCGGATCCTCATACTGGGTCTGGGCTTCCCGGGTCACAGGCATAGTAGTGCCAGCAGGCTGCCAAGTAGAGGGTTGGAGCATGGCTGCTCCGATGGTCCTTGCAGGCCTGGCTTTGAGACCTTTGGGTTATGACATCAAATAAACTTTACAAGTCTATAGGTCCAGATCCTCAGCTGGTGTAAAGTGGCTTATGCTGATTGACACCAGCTGAGAATCGAGCCCATAGTTCTCATGATGTCTCTGCTGTACATAATTATTTCACAGATAGCTCCGCGTAGGCCTGGAGAGGTGTCAACAGACTCAGAACAAGTTAGTTGGTAGGGCTGGGCAGGAAATCCAGGAGTTCTGTCTCCCATCCCCTCATGCTCACCGCTTCCCCTACTCCTTCACCAGAAAGTCTTTTCAGGCTTCTCCTGATCTGCCCCTGCCCCCAGCAGGACAGATAATTGGTTTGGACAGCGATTCCTCCCCCGGCCCCTGCTTTTCTCCCATCGCCTGCCTTGCCATTTGTTCTTCTGTATGCACATCTGATAGCGATCTAGGCACTAACGCTTACCATTAATTCATTACAATAACACAGCATCCTCAAAACACACACTCGCAGGGCTTTGAAGTCCAAAAATCTCAACAAACAGTGCAAGGAGGGGTTTGTTTTTTGTTGTTTTCCTTTTTAAACATACCTTTTCCAGCACTGATGCTGTTTGATATGTGGCAGAGATGGAATTCCCCCCTCCCCCCCACCACTCAGTTGCTGTTGTTTGCCAGATATCTCCCGATGTGGAATTTGCACATGTTCAAAGCTGAAATAAACTATTAACATTTTTTTTTTCTTCCCCCTTTTCTTGGAGTTGGATGAAGGCAAGGCTATAACAACACGGCATGCTTTCCTACAGCAATCATGTGAAAGCCATTACCGAGCAGCCCTTAACTTGTACCATATCCTGCAGTCAGCCCTAATAAAAAAGATACAAGAATTATGTCCATGCCACTAGATTCTTGTAGGGAATCGATCCCTCCTGTGTGATTAAAACAATAAAGAAAAGTTGGGGTTGGAGGAATGCATCTTTTGGACAAAGGCCACTGGATGGGCCTTTGACACTAGCTTGGGGAGATGTTCTGCTCCAGGTCTGTGGTTGAAAGCTAGCCTTTTCAAAGGTGGGGCCTCTCTCGTTCTTCTTTCTATCATGGTAGCCTGCAGAGGCTCCCCAGCTGAGATCAGGGCCCTATGGTGCTAGGTGCCGTACAAATACCCGTACTATGAGGCAATCCCTAACTTGAAGAGCTTACAATCTAAATAGACAAGACAAAGGAAGAATTATCCTCATTGTTCATAGAGTTTAAGGTCAGAAGGGACCATCGGATCAGCTACTCTGACCTCCTGTCTATTATAGGCTGTTAAATTTCACCCATCTCCTCCTGTACTGTCCAGCTTCCGCCCCATCAAGTTCACGCTTCTTGTCTTCATCTTCAAGGCCCTTCGCAACTCTGATGCTCCCTCCTTACCGGCTCATTTCTTGTTTCCTGCCTTCCTCCATCCACCATTGATGCCCTCCCCACAACACCCAGCTGTTTGCTCTCCCCCGATCCCATTAGGCATGGAATGCCTTCGGAGTTAACCTTCAAGGTCACAGCCCTGTTCTCCTTCAAATTCCCCCAAGAGATCCACTTCTGCTGGGACACTGCCAAGGAATCAGGCAACCAAGGATGGCTAAGTGCTCTGACCGCTGGGAAGAGCTGATGTCAGTCCATTTATATATTTCAATATGTACGTTTTGGATGAACTGGTACCATCTGCAACCATCACATTGCGCAATCGCTCACCTCGATGATCCTGGATATTATTTCCCACTACCTTAGCCCTCTGTCTTTCTCTTGTGTTGTTTCCAGTGCCCTCTTTTAAATGAGATTAACTTGGAAGCATTTTGGGACGGGGCCATGTCCACCTGTATGTTTGCACAGCGCCTAGCGTAATGAGCCCCCCCCCCAGTCCTAGGCCAGACCCTTGGCCTTTCCTAAGTCCTTTCCGAGGGCTCAGCTACATGAACAGTTAGACCTCAGCAAGCCTGAGCGTGAATCCACCCTGGACTAGCCCACCAGAGTCTGACTCTCCATGTGCCCCCAGCTGATGCACGTTAACAATCTGTTAGAGCGCTTTGATCGTTCATGCATATCACTAGGGTGCAGATGGCCAGTCAGAGGGTGGCAGGCTAGCGCAGGGGAGATTCACACCCCGGCGTGCCAGGCTTGAATTGTTCACATAGACAAGCCCTTCGGCCTGTGGCCCAAAACGAGGAGATGCTGAAGTAGCCAGAGGTACACCAGCTGATCCTGCTACCCCAGCGCAGAGGGCAATCATGGATGGGTCAAGGGAAGGAAGGAGGTGGTTAGGGGCAGAGCCAGAGTACGATGCATTTCATCCATTGTTATGTTATGTAGAGGTTCATGTTAAGCAACGCTGATCGGTGAGAACTCAGACAGAGGCTGAATGAAGCAGACCTCTGACCCCATTGAGGCCTTTGGGTGCTAGTCCAATATAAATAAAGCAATATTAACAGAGAATTATATCCCTGATACAGAGCCCTGTAGAATTGCTCCAACCCTGCCACCCCCTTCCCCAACAAACAAATAAATAACACCACGCAGAAGGTATAAATCCCTATTAAATACTGTAATTTCTGGAGAACACTATTCTATTCCTGCAGCGACCTCTTCGTTTCATCCCTATTAAATCACATAAAGCTTTTTCATAGATTCATAGATTCATAGACTCTGGGACTGGAAGGGACCTCGAGAGGTCATCGAGTCCAGTCCCCTGCCCGCATGGCAGGACCAAATACTGTCTAGACCATCCCTGATAGACATTTATCTAACCTACTCTTAAATATCTCCAGAGATGGAGATTCCACAACCTCCCTAGGCAATTTATTCCAGTGTTTAACCACCCTGACAGTTAGGAACTTTTTCCTAATGTCCAACCTAGACCTCCCTTGCTGTAGTTTAAGCCCATTGCTTCTTGTTCTATCCTCAGAGGCTAAGGTGAACAAGTTTTCTCCCTCCTCCTTATGACACCCTTTTAGATACCTGAAAACTGCTATCATGTCCCCTCTCAGTCTTCTCTTTTCCAAACTAAACAAACCCAATTCTTTCAGCCTTCCTTCATAGGTCATGTTCTCCAGACCTTTAATCATTCTTGTTGCTCTTCTCTGGACCCTTTCCAATTTCTCCACATCTTTCTTGAAATGCGGTGCCCAGAACTGGACACAATACTCCAGCTGAGGCCTAACCAGAGCAGAGTAGAGCGGAAGAATGACTTCACGTGTCTTGCTAACAACACACCTGTTAATACATCCCAGAATCATGTTTGCTTTTTTTGCAACAGCATCACACTGTTGACTCATATTTAGCTTGTGGTCCACTATAACCCCTAGATCCCTTTCTGCCGTACTCCTTCCTAGACAGTCTCTTCCCATTCTGTATGTGTGAAACTGATTTTTTCTTCCTAAGTGGAGCACTTTGCATTTGTCTTTGTTAAACTTCATCCTGTTTAACTCAGACCATTTCTCCAATTTGTCCAGATCATTTTGAATTATGACCCTGTCCTCCAAAGCAGTTGCAATCCCTCCCAGTTTGGTATCATCCGCAAACTTAATAAGCGTACTTTCTATGCCAATATCTAAGTCGTTAATGAAGATATTGAACAGTTAGACCCGCCTGATACGATGTGTGTGACAATGGAAAGTGATTGAAAAAGAAAGTTAAGGAAACTTCTGTGACACCCCCCCCCCCCCCCCCCCCAAAAAAAAAAAAAGATTTGGAATGGAGTTTTAAGGGGAGATTTGGGTTGTTTCATGAGCTGGGCCTAAATACTCTCCGCTTGGTCATATAAGAAATCCTATTGATTTGAATAGGACTAATCATACAGATAAGGTGAGTGGCAGAGATGACCCAGATAGTGGGAGGGCAGGGGGAAGGCAGCTGGCTTCAGTGGTGTTACTGAGCATGCTCAGTCTCTAATTCAGCTGTCAGTCTCTTTCCAGGAGGCAAGTGGATGGGACAGCAAATTGGCACAGAACGTCAGTCACCTGGGGACTCGAATGAATGAAGTCGCCCCCAAATGGGGGATGCTTGAGAATTATGCTCCTGATTTACACCAATTGGAGGGCCAAAGATTTGATTTTGCCCATGCTAATGCCCTCGACTAATGAAGAACTATGAAAAGAAAATGACATGGAAATATTGGCTGCATGAGAACAGAACTGTTTGTAAACCAAATGCATTTCTCAGAATCCCGGGGAGGAATCCGTGGCTTTTTATATAAGGTTTGGATTCGGATCTGTATTTGTCATTCCAAACCTAAGGGCAGATTTGGTGGGCTTTTTTTTGTCCCCCACCCTCTCGCAATTTCTTTCCTAGTCACTTCCATCTTGCTTCATTCTCTTCTCATCATGTGAACATCTGGTGGCAATGCTCTGCCTGGAATTTGAGCTTATAAATGGTACGTTTGCTTCCTTCTTGTTAAAACACTCTGACTCTCAATAATAAAATCACATCGAAAGTCATTCACGTTCCCCCAGAGGGAAAACATCTCTTAATCAGTCAGTCAGTCCAGCGGCTTTTCTGTTTAAAATTAATTGATTCTGGAAAGTTTGCTTTTCTTCTGTTGGCAAATACGTAAATAGTTTCATCAATGGGGCGGGGGGAGGAATAAAAGAAAGAGAAAAAGGACGAGGCTGGAAAATCACTGTAGTGAAGTGAGTAATTGATATCGTGCCCCAAACCAGCAAACATCAGGCCGATGAATCAGTTGTGGTAGGGAAGGAAGAGATGGAAACAAAGACTAGAGCAGATAACAGCTTGTCTGCTCCAGGGCACTAACAACTCTCTCCTGGGAGAAACAAAAGATGGGGAAATCTGGGGCCAAATCTTCGGCTGGTGCAAGATGGCAATTGATCCTTCTGTATCCTTGGGCCCTTACAATCAATGGAGGCACATCTGTGTAAAACCAGTGTGAGATCAGAAACAAGTGCACTGGTGTAACTTCAATGGAGCAATCCTGATTTGCCCCCGCTGAGAATCTGGCCCTACCAGTTGCTAAATGGACAGGTACCCACATTGATTAGAGTAGTGCCTAGAGGCTCCAGCCAAGATTTGGGCCCTATTGTGCTAGGCGCTGTACAAATGCAGTGAGAGACAGCCCCTGCCCTAAAGAGCTCACAGTCCAGGTGGACAAGACAGACAAAGGGTGGGAGGGGAAACAGGCACAGAGAGGGGAGTTCATACTAAAGACACCCCAGATATTATCATTAATTGACTCCCTACTTTGCAATTTCCGCATTGAGGAGATGGTGCCCCCAGGTCCAAATGAAGGCAGGTTGGGGGCTGGTTCAGTGCTCACTCAAGGACTTCCATTAACTTCTGTATTTATGGGAACCGGCCCTTGGCTGGGCAGAGTTAGGGAAGCTTATATAGATAAAAGGAGAGAACTGTGTCTCCTGGCTGGGTTTTGTTTTGTTTCTTGAGCAATTGCTAGTAGCTCCTGGTTCTGGTTGTGCTGTAAATATCATTAAAACAGCTGCTCTTTGTTCCTGTTTGTTCCCTCTTGCTTCTGATCCCGGATCAAACCAGAGACACAAAGGGGAGAAAAAAATGTAAGCTTCTGCTTCAGGTGTGGGGCAACGGAATATTCTTACTCGAGTTACACGGATCCACTCCCAGACAGTCACACTCCAAACGCCCTCCAATTGGTCCGGCTCTTTATTTTACAGAGATCCCAAGAACTAAACACTCTCTACTAAGAGGGTAGGATTTTCCCTTGTTGTAGTGGGCCAGTGCAAGACCCATGCATGACTCAAAACAGGCCTTCAGTTGGATTGCAAGCGATGTACAGGCTTTGGCTTATAATAATAATTAATGGAGATATCCCATCTCCTAGAACTGGAAGGGACCTTGAAAGGTCATCAAGTCCAGCCTCCTGCCTTCACTAGCAGGACCAAGTACTGATTTTGCCCCAGATCCCCAAGTGGCCCCCTCAAGGATTGAACTCACAACCCTGAGTTTAGCAGGCCAATGCTCAAACCACTGAGCTATCCCTCCCCCCCACAGCTCAATGCTGTGAATAGGTGGGGATTTCACCATTCATAATTTCACCATATAGAAAGGAGCTAACTTTTTCCTGCTCTGGGATGTGATTTCCTATGCAGTCCAGCGTCACAGCTTTTTTTTGCTGCCACATCCTATTGCAAACTTGGGTCTAATTTGCTCTCTGCTCTTATTCTGTATTGGCAATTTCTCCCACCAGAAGAACTAGCTTGCAATTTTCCCAATAGAATCTCATTTTTGTTTTAAATCTCTCTAGAACCCTTTGATTTATTTCTTTGTCCTCACTAAAACACACAGCTCCTCTCAAATTAAGTATCATTTGCAATCATCATGAATTTGCTGTTTGCTACCTCTTCCTGTTCAATCGGTGAAGACGTTACACCAAAATAGACCTAAACTGGGCTCCTACATAAAACCACTAGACACTTACCTCAGCTCAATATTTTAGCATTTATCATCTCCCTTTGTCCTTCAGCCAGTTCTCAACCTACGTGACGCTGGCCACATAGATAGCTGCATGCTTTGGGCCTGATCCTTCATCTATTGACGCTGAGCATGTCATGCCCCAGATTTTAAACAGTGGTGGTACCCCTTCAGTGTACCAGCCCCCCAGTGGGTTCCACTCTTCCTTAAGGGTAAGTCAGGCAGCCTCAATACCTCTGAGACTGAGCCTCTGGGGTCCAATACTCCTGCTTCTCACTGGGAGCTCTGTCTAGTGATTCCACTGGAGATAGACTCCTGTTCAGAGACTTTGATCCTTTTCAGGGATCATTGCACCTCAGCAGGTGTTTGCAGTGACACCAGGCAGCCTTTTCAAAACCGAGCAGGGTTTGTCAGTCAACTGGAACACGGCATCGGAAACCCTTAGGTTAGCAGAGAAGCAAAGGTTCAGACATAGCTCATAGAGGCCAATGCCGTAGCAATGCCAAGTTAAGTAAGTCACCACCATGCAGATCATTAATAAAAATAGTACTGAAAATGCCCACTTTCAGCACAGATGGCAACATTTCCATGGAGTTTTATTTTTTTAAGAAAAGGGATCAGAGATTCATACATAATCCCAGGACTCCGGGACCTGGTGATTTAAAAAAAACCTACACACCATTTTTCACACACCGGTGCTATAAATATGCTCATTGGAGGGATGCTAGGTGTCATAGCTCCTGGGGCCGATGGGAATAATGAAGCATGCTAGGAAGAGGGCAGCCTGCATAAAAGCCACTCCTTCCCCCTCATGAGGTGGGGAGATGTGGAAGGAGCAGGAGCTCTTGGTCTCTCACTGTTGAGACTCAGAATAACTGAAGGAAATGGACTTCAGCATGGGCTGGTGGCCTGGTGTGAAGAGCTGCTCCATGGCTGGAGCTCTGCCTTCCCATCCCTCTCCCAGGTAGCAGCGAGTCAGACCCACCAGTCGAAGCCTGTGCTCGAGACAAAGGCCAGGGCTGACTTGGCGTGTGGCATTAGCCAGAGGGCTACATCAACACACCAGAGAGAGAAGCTGAGGTGGCAAAGGCCATGTTACCTTTGAAAGAAGGTCAGGCTCTCTCACGTTTCCCCAGTACCTTTTTTCACTGCCCATCCTCCCGCTTGCTGGGTGTTTGAAAGCCTCCGTAGAGAATGTCAGTGTGTTAATGGCATGACACAACCAACCGTGTGCATGCAGAGGTCAGGCCCCATGGAGCGCTCTTTGCCTGGGTGTGAGAGACCTTCCAATCCTCATTTCATAGCTCTTCATTTGCTTACACTGCCCGCCAGAGCACATCACAATGAAACATGAATTCGGGGTAGAAATCTGGGCCCAGCTTTGACAGTAGTGAGCCTTTTTGTGATTCCTTTACTCGCACTAAGTTGTACCTTTGCTCTTCAAGAAACCCCATTGAATTCAATGGGACGGTTCAGAAACCATGGCGCTACTCAATGAGACTAAAGATATAAACTGGTCTAGTGGCTGTAACCACCTTTCCGTTAGAAATCATTTGTACTTTTGCTAAGTGGGACACACACAAGTGTGATAAACTGTGTATCAATATCTGTCATTACCTGCTAGAGCTTGGCAGGAAATGGTTTTCTCCTGCTGTGAAAAATGTTGAGATATTAGAAACAATTCCTGTCCTGAATCAGGAGGAAAAGTCAATCTTGAACATTGACATGAACAAAAATCTGGAAAAAAAAATGTCAATCAAAATGGTTTGATAATTTCAAAATGTTTTATTCTTTTGACTTTTGGGGGGGATGGTATTTCTAAACAAAAAGTCATTTTGACTTGAAAAACAAAACTTTCTGGTTCAAAAATGTCAAACTGGGCTGTTTTAACGAGTTTGAAACTCTTTTAAAAAAAAATAAAGTTGAGTCGGGAGATTTGTTGAAACCGAGCCTGTTTCGTGAACAGTTTCGGTTTTGATTGATCAACTTTTTTTGGCAAAAAATTCCCAACCAGCTCTATTACCTGCCTCTAGACGTACACAGAACCACTTCTGTTTATGCTACCATGGACCTGCTGGAGGGATGGCAACGGGAGCTGCGTGAGTCAGTTAAGAGCATCACTCAGCTCTTACCCTTCCAGTATTGTCTCTGTAGTTTAAGCATTCCTCCTTTTTTTACTCCTGCACCACACTCCATGCAGTCTCAGAGCTGGGCTCTGAACATCACAGCCGTTCTGCACACATGGAGACAAAAAAAAGCTCCCCCAATCCCACTCCTCTAACCACAACAGGTACACATTTGCTAATCTTTTTCAGTTTAGCTGTCTTCATGTTGGCTTGCATGGAGAATCAGGCTTGGCTGGTTGGCTTGATAGGCTTGGTAGGATGATTTAAGTGTTGTCAGGTATACTGAAGTAAAAAGAACGGAGTGAACCTGGAAGAGAGAACAAAGGAAAAAGAAAGGAGGAAAACTCCATAACTTTCCAGTTCTCACAATGCAGATTAATACAGCGTAATGCCTAACCCTTCTTATTATCCATGATTTGTATTGTGTATTGTGACAAAGCTCTGTCCTTGTCTCAGTGGGTCCTGCGTTTCCTGGTGGATTTCGCTAGCCTCAGAGGCTCACTGTGACCCTCCACGTAGCCCTTCTCTCTCTAGAGGCAAGGGTCATAGCCTACTGAGCCATTTTCATCATAAGCTGGCGAGGGAGGTGAGGAGAAGCTATCCTTCCTTGTACAGTCTCTGTTGTCTCCCAGTCTCGGTGATTAATCAGGGGGACAAAGGGCAGAGCCTGGGCCCGCCCTCTACTCCGGGCTCCAGCCCAGGGACCCTAATATTATCAGCTATGGTAGCTGACTTTTTAGAAACAGGACGCGTACAATTCCCTGGGCTACTTCCCCACAGCAGCCCCCACTTCCTCAAGCTCCACTTCACCCTTACCTCAGGGCCCCCTTCCTTGTGCCTGATATGGTGTGTACAGCTCAGTCTCTCCAACAGCACAACTTCCTCCTACAGCTCATGACATGCGCGCCCACCTGACTAACTGGGAGGCTTTTAACTAGTTTCAGCCAGCCCCTGATTGGCTTCAGGTGTCCCAATCAACCTACCTGTCCTCCCTGCCTTCTGGAAAGATCTTAATTGGCCCCAAGTGTCTTAATTGATCTGAAGCAGCTGGCATTTGCTTATTCTGGTACCAGGGATTTGTTTAACCTGTGGCTAATATATCTGTCTCCCATTACTTTACTATAGCCATCAGGCCTTGCCCCATCACAGTATTTGTACAGAGGTTGTGTTAGGCACGTACATACATACAACAAGAGCTTACGGTCTAAGACAAGCGATAATAGATGCATACAACAGGCCGGGAGAGCACAAGGGAACAGTGGGCCAGTTACGGTCACTGGGACAAGCAGCAATCACGGCCAGACACTAGGGATGAACTTCCGGCTGCGTTGACGTCTGTGGCAAAACTCTCATTGACTTCAATGGAGCCAGGATTTTGCCCCTGCAAACTCACCACTTACTTAGAGCTTTTCAGCATCGGTCTTCACAAGGGTGGGGAAACCTTAACTATTATTACAGAAGAATGCATCACCCCCAATCAGGTCTCCAGTGTGGTAGGTGCTGACCACGCATATCCCTGCTTGCACTCCAAAGAGCTTACCTCCTTAGCAAACAATGAGCAATAAGATGGATATAACAAACACGTGGGGGATGCGGAAGGACAAGGTAACAATGAAGTGACCATGGTATAAAGCAGCAGACACAGGAAAGCCACTGCCTCGCCATTATGAACTAAGTCAAGACTTCTTCCAGGGTTTAGGAGAAGTCTTTTAACCTACAGAGATAAGGTGGAGAGGTAAGGGAATATCTTTCATTGGATCAACTTCTGTTGGATCAGAGACACCAGCTTTCAAGCCACACAGAGCTCTGGGAAAGGTACGCTCAGCGTTACAGCTAAATGCCTAGCATTTCCCAGCCCTGAGGTAGAGCTCTGTGTAAGCTGGAAATTTGTCTTTGTCACCAGCAGAGGTTGGTCAAATAAAAGCTATGACCTCCCCCACCTTGTCTCTCTAATATCCTGGGACCGACACGGCGACGACTACACTGCATACATTTTAATAATTTAGGCATTCCTAAGATACCTGTCACCATGGCCTCTAGGGGTTAAAAATGGTGCAACTAGTATATGGGATATGTATGCCGTAGGCTGCTGAGGGAAGTTTATTGGCCTGTCTTACTCCCCGCCCAGTAAGTATAGCGAGCTCTATCATGCTACTGATCCTGGTTGAACTCCGTTACTTTCCTGCTGCATTTGCCTTTCCTTACCTGGTGATTTACACGGCCAAGGAAAGCAGAGCGTTGGGTGAGTCGTGTTAGCTCATCTGGAACTCAATTAAAAAATTATCCAAGGGCTAGCTTTTTGCACTGGGGTCAGACTGGAAAATAGATGATGGCCCTCACCAAAAATCCACCCTGTTCAAGCTCTCTCAGGGATCACATTCATGCCTTGGGCAGAGCACAGTAGCATCCTGTACCTCAGTTTCCCCATCTACAAAATGGAGATCGTTATATTAATTGTAAAGCGCTTTGAGATCCATCAGTGAAGAAAAATACACTATATACATACCAAGCGCTAAAATTCCCCTCTGTCCGGATACCTACAAACCACTTGATAATGACTAGGCTCCTGGTGTGCTGTGTCCACTGATATCACACTAATCAGCATCATCTCACTATCACCTAGTGCTTCCCACTGTCTTTCTATTGGCTGCTTTCGGACATGCAGTGCGGCCTAGTGGATAGTGCTCTGGGCTAGCACTCAGGAGCACTGCATTCTAGTCCCGGCTCAGCTGCTGGGTGACGTCAGGCAAGTCGCTTCCCCTTTTTGTGACTAAGTTTCCCCATCTGTAAAATAAGGATATGGATCCTGACCTCTTTGGTTTAAAAAGAAAAAGTGAGATCTGCTGAAGACAAGTGCGTATTATTATTATTATAATGATAAGTTCTTTGGAGAAGGGACTGTCTTTTCATTGGGCTCACTAGGCACTACCACAATACAAGTAATATATTAATAATGATAAGCAGTATTATTGTTACATAGCTATTCAACCTCTGCCTATTCATGATGCCAGAACGAGATTCCACCTGCTATCCACTGTGCAGTTCTTCATGATCCCATTTCCTTCTTGTGTGCTCTGAACAGCCTTGCAGTTTTGACATGAACACCATCACTGGGCTTCAGAGTTAACACCCCAGTAAGATGACTAGACCTCTCAGAGTTAGTCTTTCAGTCTGCAGACTCAGGCAGACATTGCTCTGCCTGTTTACATACAGGTCTCATTGTGAAGTTGCCTTGACAATCGTAAGAGCTAGAGATCTTTATTTTAATGAGAGCTGAGTTTCCTCCAGGAATAAAAAGGAACAGCCTGATTCAGACCTGTGTCTGGCACCATTAGTACACAGGAGCAGATCCCATTCTACATCTTAGCCTCACAGAGGCATTCTAGTTGGCCCTTCTGGCAGGCCCCATACCAGCACACACTGAGTCTGCCAGCTCTTCTACTGCCAGACCCCTATACCCATAAAGAGCCCCATTGGGTAGCGCTCTATACAATTGGTGGGATCTGAGCCCAAGTGGCCAAACCTGCAATTGGATCTGCACAGGAAGATTCTTCTGCCCGCAAGGAACCACTCTGAAAGCAGTGGGTGTTCCACCCAGGCATTTGGGTAAGCAGACCAAAGGGGGAGGTAAGGAGAAACAGCATCCAATCAAAATGGTTACAGTAATGACTGACACATGTCGCGTTCGTTTTCATATGCATGTTCTCCGGGGGCGTCTCTACCTCGTCATTATTAGCTGGCTGATTTCTTGCAGGCAGCCTGGTAGATGCGGAGTTTCAAGATGTGATTTGGATGAAGGGAGAACAGTGGCATAGAACTAATCAATGTTTATGGTGTCGGAGCGATTTACACAGGGCAGCAAACACAATTGGGGTTTGCCTGTAATAATAACAACAACAACCCCTTCATCTCAGTGGGACAGGCCAGTTCAGACTAGTCCCTGCGTCAAGATTTTGGCTTCCGATGGGTGAAGATATCTTGTGACATTGGGCCTTTGACAGGCCGAGAGGCCTCAGAAAAACTGGCACGCGGCTCTGAAAAGAGAGACCAGCAAAAAGAACTGGATGTGTTACAGAAGGACCGAGGAGCAGTTTCTCCCCCTGCCTTGTTTAACTGTGGAAATTATTAGCGTTGGTAGCCTCAGCCAGTGAATGAGATAATGCACTATCCAGATACTGGCCAGAGTCTCCAGTGTCCCGGGCTGCCATCACTTGGCATGGGAAAGTGAGGAAGGGTGTAGGGTGGGGGGAAGGTAGCTAGGTGGGGAATAATGGGAAGGGGGGGATATCAGGAAAAAATGTTTTTTTTATTGAGAAAAATCTGCCGCTGCCCACTTGCCGCACAATCCCTTTCGTTTTGGTTCAGTGACATGCTCGTCCCACCTACCCGCGCAGCTTCGGATCCGGAGCGCACCTCTGGGGGAGCCGCCGCTGAAGACTTGGAAAGGAAAGAGGGTCTGTAAATTGTGCCCACTGGGGAATACCGGCCCGATGGGCCCAAGGTTGGATTACGGTTCTGATGAACGAAGTAGCATGGGAGAAATTTGAAAATGCAGATATCGTCAGAGACCCAGCCCATGACGTTGGATTCATTGGTGTGTTTCATATGTAAGTGTAACCCACACACCTCCTGGGTGTGGTGCTCTGTCCCCCTCTAGTGGCACCGAGACCACTTAGGGAATGAGTCTGCTACAGCCTTAGCTAAGAGCCATGTGGCTTTTAGCTCATGCAATCGAGGCTCAAACACTAAGCTCCACAGGTCCCAGGTTCGATTCTGCTCGCCGACAACCGGGGTCTGTTGGTGTTACATAACCATAGCATTGAAAGGTTGGTACAGGGATTACAGCCGGGGAGGTGCGGGTATTTCTTTGACGGGGAGCTGAAAGAATGGAGTGTATTTTACGCACTGTCTCGATTAGATAGAGAACCATGACCTAGGCCCACGTCTGGGATCCAGGATTCCCTCCGCTTTATTCCTGCTTGTAGCACCAGGTTCCTCCGTAGCGCAGAGGCACTTACCTTGGTTTCTCCCTCTGTACAATGGGGATAATATGTCTTTGCCCTCTTTCCTCACAGAGCACAGGGTTGATTTGTTTGTTAATGGGCCACTGACTGTGTGGTGTGGAAGGACGCAAAATGACTGAAGAAACAGTCCCGTAATATTCAGAGGCTGGCCGCACACCCACAGCACTGATCAGTGTCCATTACAGGTCCCTTTCTGTAGCTGAGAGCTTGAACTCAAGCTGTAGCCGCCAGTCACGCTTTTATCTCTATAGATCTCCGGTTCCATCCCTGGTTACTCAGCCAAGATGGCAGCGTCTTCCCTTCTGCATGGCCAACGGTAACCCCCTCTGTGAGTTCATCCCCCTTAGAGTGGGGAATGAGGTTCAGACACTCTGCGGAGACTAACAGCAGGATGACAAAGGGGCAGGGAGCCTTCCAGCCAGGGCAGGAACTGGGAGAGTTAAGGATTAATAGTTCACCCTTAATGCTGCCCTTTGCACATGTGCCCAATGATGCAGTATTTAATTATATGGTCATGATTGCCCTAAAATAAGGTAACCCAATAGAATTGTTTTCTACAACCTTGGATAGTCATGCGTGCCCGAGATAATCTATGACGATGCAGTCGAAGGGTACATTGTATTGCAGGTCCTTTGCAAGGGGGCAGAGTTAAGGTTGTGAGTTCCACCTTAACTTACACATCTCCTGACTTTTAAGGGCTTAATTGCAACATAGTTGAATTAGCAGAGCTTTTTGCATTTAATTTCCCAGGTGTTTTGAATGTGACAAAGACACAGAAGGCGAGGAAAGGCCTGAAGGTGTCCTAAGGGCTTAAGGCAGCATAAACCCTTAAAGCCATAAGCACTTAAGCTGCTGTAAGTCCTTAAAGCTGCAGAAAAGCTTAAAGCCACCTTATAGCAGAATGAGCATTTAGGGTGAAATCACTCTAGGGATGAGGCCCCACACAAGATCCTACATATCACTTAACTTCCCTATTAAGGATTAAATGGTGCCTTGTGTAGGCTCTCTACACTGGGGTTAATTTTGCCCTGAAAGCAGTTTAAGTCCTTCAGACATGATAAGCATTTAGGGGCAGGATCCTGCAAAGTGGTGGTGACCTCAAGACGTTGGCCTCATGCAGGACTGGGTCCTTAATTTGGCAGAAGAACCTACGTGGATAATGTGCCATGGGAGTTCTAGAGGCCCTTTTGCAGTTGAAGTTCTTAATAGTAATACCTAGCTCTTATACACCACTTTTCATCAATAAATCTCAAAGCACCATTATCTCCATTTTACATATGGGGAAACTGAGGCACAGGGAGGTGATCTGAATTGCCCAAGCTCACCCAGCCAGCCAGTGGCAGAGCTGGGAACAGACCTCAGCTCTCTCAAGTGCTAGTGCATTCTCAGCCATACTGCCGCCACTGTGACACAACTGTCATTCCACTTCACCCCGTCACTGTAGGCCAAGCACAGTGTCCAACCTACTAGCCTGCCATTCTAAATGCCTGCTGTAAGCTGCCTGAACTCCTTAGCCAGGCCAAGGGCTGTCATGACCAGGGCAGCCAAATCCTGAAGGCTTTACTCAGCCTTATCCAATCAATGCAAGTTTTCCCTGAAAAAAAATTGCAACATTGGAACGCAAGCCCAGTGGCGCATGTTGATACATGTGGAGACGAGCAAATTTCAGCAGCCATGCCCATGTACACCTAATGCATGCTCTGAGACTGATCAATAATGTCTACTGTGCTGGTGCAAGAGACACCAGGAGAGTGTGGGTCTTTGGCACCCTCTAGTGGCTGCTCCAGAGGAGAGATTTGTGAGACTTCTGCTGGGGGCTTGGGGACGGCTTTGTCCTTAGCCCAAGCATTAGCCTCTCATGATTTTAACTCTGAAGATCCCAAGTTCAAATCCCGTTTTCACCACATGCATCGTCCAGTTTTTTCTGATGTTCTTAGCGATGTTAATTTAGAATAGAAGAATGGCCGTAGTGGATCAGACCAAATGGTCCATCTAGGCCAGTATCCTGTCTTCTGCCTCATGCTTCATAGGGAGTGAACAGAACAAGGCAATTATCAAGTGCTCCATCCCCTGTTGTCCTGTCCCAGCTGGCATTTCTCAAATGTATGTGAGCACTTACTCTGCTTTCAGGATTGTTTCCACGCCCAGCTGGTCATGTCAGAGTCATTTTTGAGCGATCTCATTCTTAAAAAAACCAAACAAGTGATCTGAATGTATTATTTACAGCAGAGACTTTTTTTTCTCTGTCACTTTCCTATAGGTCAAAAGCAGACACGGGGATTTGACTTAAGCTTTCTGGGAAAGACGTACGATGACCGAGCATGGAAAAATTTCAGCCTGAAAGGTGAATGTTTGGGATGTGGATCTGAAGTGCCTGAAAGGACAGAGATGCTCAGATATGGGGTTTGGGGTCAGGCTCATCTCTAATAGACCCTGTAGAGTTACCCTCCCCACACACCCACACCCACACAATGGGACAAACCTCTCAGTTACAGTGGGTTTGCCATGGTGCATCTGACTCAGGGATTCGTATAGAGATGAAACAGAGCAAGGGTGGAAGGTGATTGCTTGGGAGTTGGGAGAGTGACTTAGGGTGTGTCTACACTAGAGCTGGGAATGTTAGCGCCCGCTCGCAGCTAGCATGTGTATGTCTCCTCCATCTGGGGTTTACATCTTTCCATCTAGTCTAAGCCAACACTGCAAAAAGAGACCCAGGGCCTCAAGTCTCAGAGCCCAGGTCTACAGACGTGGGCTCATGCTATGGGACTAAAAATAGCCGTGTAGATGTTCCCGGTTGGGCTGGAGCTCAGGCTCTGAGGCCGACCCCATCACTGGATGTCAGAGCCTGAGCTCCAGTCCAAGTGGGAATGTCTATACTGCTATTGTTAGCCCTTTAGTGCGAGCCTGAATCTGTAGACCCGAGATCGGAGATTCATGACCATGTTTTGGTTTGGTTTGGTTTGCAGTGTAGACATACCCATAAAGGGTAAGAAAACACAAAGCAAAGGCAGTATTTGAATTCTGGTTTTCGGATGGAAAGGCAGTAATTTCCCCGTAGTCAAAATCAATAATCCACTCGACTTTCCTAGTCTCTCTTTCTTTTTTGGTTTAGGTGAACTCTGAATAATCAAAACAAAGCGATTGGGTGGAGGGGCAGGGGATAATTCTCTGTCCACGAGTGAGACCACGTGACCCTGTCTCCTACTGAACCTCTCAAAGCTCTTATATCAGTAGAGATGGGTGTGAACCAACCCCACAAATCATAGAGTTCAAAGGACCACCAGATCCTCTCGTCTGACCTCCTGCATATCACAGGCCACTAAAATCACACAGCCACCCCATGCACCTAACCCAACAGCTAGAATTAGAGTCTTAGAGCCCTCAGGAAACTAAACAATTGTTTGCCACAAGCAGAAAACTGGAGGGACTTATGTGCCACCAATCTGCCCACCTCTAAACTTTTGGGGTAGTTTGGACCCAGATCCCAGCTCTTTGGCCGGCCTCTTGAATGAAACGAACCTGAAAACTCTGCCTCCAATTCCCCCTTGTTCTTAAATACTGGGGAAACAGGACCCAGATCCAAACTGGGCCAGAGTTTGATCCCAGTTAAAACCAGCATCCAGATTTAAGCTGAAATCAGAATCTGGTCCCTTAAAGATTAAGGCCTAACCCTAATTTTTTTATGTCCGAGGAGGAATGACAATCCAGATCAGTTTAGATCTGGTCCAACTGAATCCTCTGCCAGTCAGATTTATGGGAGATCCAGGCTTCACATGTCTGAGCCTTGAAATATTCCTTCCCTCACTCCCCTTACTCCCTGCCTGTGTACTTTTTTGTGTGTGTGCATCGGGGAGCTCCTCACACATCTGTCTTTATTATTGATAGACACGCTGGCATCTGATAGCATTTAGATTTAGTGCTGTGTGAGCTGTGGGCTTTTTAAAGCGCTAATATTTTACCATCTTTCATGCTGAAAGCATGCCAACTTCCCAGAGGCCCAGTAGCCTTCAGGATAAACCTTTGGCTGCTCACCTCTGCGGCCAGAGACTGCAGCTCCTCTGAGACTGGCTTTCTTGCCTGGGCTGCCAAGAAACGAAATCTGGGGACTCTCAATCTTCAAACATCAGCAGTCTTCAGAGTGTGCTGGAACGTATGCTGAGTGTGTGTGTGTGTGTGTGTGTGTGTTTTCCTGTGATCTGGCTGTTTATTTTAAATGTACAAGTTTAAAATGGGAATCACTTCCCCTCCCCTCTCCGCTGCAAGTCACAGCTCGTGGCTTGCTCCCTGCGTCGCTACAAATAAAAATAAAATAAAAACGAAGCATGCAAAACTACAGACCAGATGCTCCGCTGGTGTAAATGCGGGCAGGCCCATTGAAATTTATGCCAGCGAAGGATCTGACCCCATAATCCCAAAGGAGATTTGCAAGAAAATGCTAACTGGGCTCTCTTAGATCAACTGTTTCTGAGGTTGGGGACTTAGCTTCACGCATTCGGGTTATATTTTTCTAGCAGGGAAACAAAAGTATCCTCCCACCCCCTTGCCTCGGAAAGCATTTGTGAGTGAATATATTTGCTGGTGAAAGTAAGGGGCTGATCACACTGGCTTGTGCCAAGCACAGAACTAGGCAGGCTGTATTCACAAACCATCCTTGAGTACAAACCCTCCCATCACAGCACAACAGACTAGCTGCCAAACCACTCGGGTGGCCAAACCAACTGTTTTACGGTCTCTCTCTTACCTCGTTATAAGCCAGCACGCCCATCTCTGAAACATATAGCAGACGAGTTTCCTATTACTTGCCAAACAAGATGTACACAGAAGAGTCATGTTATGTGCGACGTCCCTGGAACAGGCTCCAGAATCCAGTATAAACAGGGAGAGGGGGGTAGTTAATGCTGTTCCTGGATCCAGCTGGTAAAAAGGACAAACCCCCAAACCAGGGCGGCTTAGCCTTAGTGAAAGGTAAGCGTTCTGGAGGTTCGATCTTGGTTTGGATGAATTCCAGAAGCTCAGATCCTTAGCCAAAGCACCTCTGAATGCAGCCAAACCTCTCTGGTCTGGAACTGGGGCTGGAAATCTCACAAGATCAGGCTTACTTAATTTCTAGAACTTCCTACTCCTGGGCCATAAATGCAATTAGGAGAAGCTCTCCTGGTATTTCTAGCTTGCCACATGAAGCCAGGATGGTATTTGAATAGCTCTTGACATGGGGCTGGGTCCTGTTTTCCATACCAACTGTCCCTGATCTCTGCTGCTAGGACTCCTGGCTGGGGTCTGCAGCAAAGTAAAGATTCCGTGGTAGATCAGGAAAACATTCCCATGCAAGGAGGGGAGGGCTATTTTTAAGGCATGACGTGAACATTGCAACTGATGCTGTAATAGTTAATCAATTGTTTATAAGCCTTTCCCCCACCAATGCCTCTCAAGATGCAGCGCAATTTTCACAGGCTTTCCTGGCTAAGCTATTTACCTGGCCCCTATCACCGTAATATCTGAGCACCTCACCATCTTTAATGCATGCATCCTCACAAGACCACAGTGAGGTTGGACAGTGCTGTTACAAACGGGGAACTGAGTTACCGAGATTAAGTGACTTGCCCAAGGTCGCATAGCAAGATGGAGCGGCGAACAGAGGACAGGCAAACAGAGGGAGTTCGCCTGGGGAGAGTTCCCGCAGAGTGTTTTTTTTTTGCCTTTCAGGCTTCTGTGAGCAGTAAATACAACATCTGAAGAGGCTCTTAGAAGGAAGACATTATGCATAGTGAGCGATCAGCTGTTTGACCTGCACAGGATGTGCCATGTTGGTCTTTCTCCCAGAGGATAGAAGCGACTTCATCTGTACAAAGTGCAAGCTGGTCTCCGTAGTGGAAGAGAAGGTTAAAGGACTAGAGACCCAAGTATCAACCCTGCGTTGCATCAGAGAAAATGAAGATTTTCTGGATAGAAGTCAGCGTTTGGTACGGCAGGCACAGCATGCTGAAGAATCAGAGAGGGCAGTGCAGAACAGGGAAGAAAATTGGCAGCATGTGACCTCCAGAAGAAGCAAGAGGAATGGAAAGAACAGCACAATAAAGACAATGGATTTCAAGAAGGCAGACTTTAGCAAACTCAGGGAGTTGGTAATAAGATCCCATGGGAAGCAAGTCTAAGGGGAAAAACAATAGAAGACAGTTGGCAGTTTTTCAAAGAGACATTATTGAGGGCACAAGAGCAAACTATCCCACTGCGTAGGAAAGATAGGAAGTCTGGCAAGAGACCACCCTGGCTTACCCAGGAGATCTTCAATGATCTAAAAATCAAAAAAGAGTCCTACAAAAAGTGGAAACTAAGTCAAATCACAAAGGATGAATATAAACAAATAACACAAGTATGTAGGGACAAAATTAGAAAGGCCAAGGCACAAAACAAGATCAAACTAATTAGAGACGTAAAGGGTAATAAGAAAACATTCTACAAATACATTAGAAGCAAGAGGAAGACCAAGGACAGGGTATGCCAATTACTCAATGGGGGAGGGGGGGAATAATAACAGAAAATGTGGAAATGGCAGAGGTGCTTAATGACATTTTTATTTCGGTTTTCACCAAGAAGGTTGGTGGTGATTGGATATCTAGCGTAGTGAATGCCAGTGAAAATGATGTAGGATCAGAAGAGACTAAAATAGGAATAGAACAAGTTAAAAATTACTTAGACAAGTTAGATGTCTTCAAGGTACCAGGGCCTGATGGAATGAATCCTAGAATACTCACGTTGCTGACTGAGGAGATATCTGAGCCATTAGCAATTATCTTTGAAAAGTCATGGAGGATGGGAGAGATTCCAGAAAACTGGAAACGGCAAATATAGAGCCCATCTATAAAAAGGGAAATAAGGACAACCCAGGGAATTACAGACCAGTCAGCTTAACTTCTGTACCTGGAAAGATAATAGAGCAAATAATTAAGCAATCAGTTTGCAAACATCTAGAAGATAATAAGGTGATAAGTAACAGTCAGCATGGATTTGTCAAAAGCAAATCACATCAAACAAACCCGATAGCTTTCTTTGACAGGGTAAGAAGCCTTGTGGATACGGGGGAAGCAGTAGATGTGGTATATTTTGATTTTAGTAAAGCTTTTGGTACTGTCCTGCATGACCTTCTCATAAATAAAGTAGGGAAATGCAACCTAGATGGAGCTACTATAAGGTGGGTGCAAAACTGGTTGGAAAACCATTCCCAGAGAGTAGTTATCAGTAGTTTACAGTCCTGCTGGAAGGGCATAATGACTGGGGTCCTGCAGAGATCAGTTCTGGGTCCGATTCTGTTCAATATCTTCATAAATGATTTAGATCATGGCATAGAGAGGACACTTATAAAGTTTGTGAACGATACCAAGCTGGGAGGGGTTGCAAGTGCTTTGGAGGATAGGATTATAATTCAAAATGATGTGGACAAACTGAAGAAATTGTCTGAAGTAAATAGGATGAAATCCAATAAGGACAAATGCAAAGTATTCTATTTAGGAAGGAACAATCAGTTGCATACATACAAAATGGGAAATGCCTGTCTAGGAAGGAGTACTGCGAAAAGGGATCTGGGGATCATAGTGGACCACAAGCTAAATATGAGTCAACAATGTAACACTGTTGCAAAAAAAAGCAAACATCATTCTGGGATGTATTAGCAAGAGTGTTTGTAAGACACGAGAAGTAATTTTTCCACTCTACTCAGCTCTGATTAGTCCTCAACTGGAGTTGGAGTATTGTGTCCAGTTCTGGGTGCCACATTTCAGGAAAGATATGGGCAAATTGGAGATAGTCCAGAGAAGAGCATCAAAAATGATTATAGGTCTAGAAAACATGACCTATGAGGGAAGATTGAAAAAATGGGGTTTGTTTAGTCTGGAAAAGAGAAGACTGAGAGGGGACATGATAACAGTTTTCAAGTACGTAAAATGTTGTTACAAGGAGCAGGGAGAAAAATTGTTTTTCTTAACCTCTGAGGATAGGACAAGAAGCCATGGGCTTAAATTGCAGCAAGGGAGGCTTAGGTTGGACATTAGGAAAAACTTCCTAACTGTGAGGGTGGTTAAGCACTGGAATAAATTGTCTAGGGAGGTTGTGGAATCTCCATCATTGGATATTTTTAAGAGTAGGTTAGATAAACACCTGTCAGGAATGGTCTAGATAATTAGTCCTGCCATGAGTGCAGGGGACTGGACTAGATGACCTCTCGAGGTCCCTTCCAGTCCTATGATTCTATGATTCTATGTACCCCCAATGCTGACAGAGGTAAGAAACCATTTTCATGCTCTCTGCACAGGTACTACGGTGGAGAATGGTTTGGAAGAGTTGTCTGAGGGAAGGGATCAGAGGGAGACCCCATTGACCAGAAGGCATGGGATGCATATTCCTAGGGATGGGCGTTCCATGACCACCACTCCCAAGAGGAGGAGGCGAGTTGGTGGTGGTCGGGGACTCCCTCTGAAGAGGGACGGAGTCATCCATCCGACGTCCAGACCAGGAAACTCGAGAAGTGTGCTGCTTGCTTGGAGCTAGAATTCAGGATGTGATGGAGTGTCTGCCGAGATGATCAAGCCCTCAGATTGCTACCCCTTCCTACTTCTCCATGTGGGCACCAATGATACTGCAGACTACGTGGCTCTGGGAAGAAGGATAAAGGAGTTTGAGGCTCAAGTCATGTTCTCATCCATCCTCCCTGTTGAAGGAAAAGGCCCAGGAAGGGACCATCGAACTGTGGAAGTAAATGTGTGGTTGCGCAGGTGGTGTCGGAGAGAGGGCTTTGGATTCTTTGAGCATGGGATGTTGTTACTGGAAGAAGGATTGCTAGGAAGAGATGGGCTCCACCTGATGAAGAGAGGGAAGAGCATATTTGCAGGCAGGCTTGCTAATCTAGTGAGGTGGGCTTTAAACTAGGTTCACCGGGGGGACGGAGATCTAAGCTCTGAGGTAAGTGGGGAAGTGGGATACCAGGAGGAAACACAAAGAGGAGTGTGCAACAGGGGAGGCCTCCCGATTCATACTGAGAAATTAGGGCAATCGTCTAGTTATCTTAGGTGCCTGTACATGAACGCAAGAAGCCTGGGAAACAAGCAGGAATATCTGGAAGTCCTGGCACAGTCAAGGAACTATGATGCGATTGGAATAACAGAGACTTGGTGGGGTGACTCACATGACTGGAGCACTGTCATGGATGGGTATAAACTGTTCAGGAAGGACTGGTGGGGGAGGAAAGGTGGAGGAGTTGCACTGTATGTAAGAGAGCAGTATGATTGCTCAGAGCTCCAGTATGAAACTGAAGAAAAGCCTGTTGAGAGTCTTTGGGTTAAGTTTAGAGGCGAGAGCAACAAGGGTGATGTCGTGATGGGTGTCTGCTATAGACCACCAGACCAGGAGGATGAGGTAGACGAGGCTTTCTTCGGACAACTAACAGAAGTTTGCAGATCACAGGGCCTGGTTCTCATGGGGGATTTGAATCACCCTGGCATCTGCTGGGAGAGCAATACAGCAGTGCGCAGACAATCCAGGAAGGTTTTGGAGAGTGGTGGGGACAACTTCCTGGGGCACGTGCTGGAGGAACCAACTAGGGGTCGTGCTCCACGTCCCCGGGCCGAGCTGCCTGGGTCCGATGCCGGGGCAGGGCCGGGCGGTTTTGGCCAGTGGGGGAGGAGGGCATCACAGGGGGCTTGGCTGGGCTGAGCCCCTCCAGGGAAGTGGGTCCTGAGGGATCCCAGCCCCGGCAGGCCCCACTCCCATTCTGGCTGATTGTGCTGCTCCCGAGGGGCCAGAGCTATCCCTGACTGGCCCCAGCTGTGCTGCCGGCTCAGCCCACCCATGGACATAGTCACTTCCAGTAGGCCGGTGAGTGTGGCTGGGGGGCAGGCAGGGCATGGGGGAGTGGGTCTCGGGGGGATCTATGGGGGGCACTGGCCAATGGGGGGATCTGTGTGGGGTACTCCTGGGGGAATGAATACAGGTCCCCTGCAGAGTTCTTTGCTTCCCTTTAGAAAGTGACGGAGACGCAAATGGAAGCAGGGGGTAGGGGTGGTGGATGGGAACTCCCATGGGCTTAGTTTGGGGGGCATTGCCCCCAAACAGAGGCAAGGGGTGGGGGGCACACGGGGGCACATGCCACTCCCCCCCTCTTTCTGTGAACGCAGAGCTGCCCAGCTGAAAAAAGAGGGTGTGCTGGGGGGAGCGGGAAGCGCTGGGCATAGGGGTCAGGGGGAGGTCACTGGGTGAGGGGGCACTGGGCATAAGGGCAGGACACTGGGCAGGGGGGCTGGGCGGGCCAGCGTGCATCTGGTGGCTGCAGGTTTGTAAACAGTGCGGAGCCCGGTCGCTCCCGCCGCGCCGTGCCCTGCCTCATTGCCCTCGGCCGCCCCTCTCACTCTGGGAACCGACCCTCCCATCCCCCCTGCGCCATGCCCCAATGCCCCATGGGCCCCAGAAATACATTTGGCGCCAGGCCCACAAAAAGTTAATCCAGCCCTGTTTGATGGGGACGCCTCTCTTTGCTTTTGGGCCATGGGGGATCTGTGTGGGGTAATCCTGGGGGAATGAAAACAGAGTTCTTTGCTTCCCTTTAGAAAGTGACGGAGACGCAAAGGGAAGCAGGGGACGGAGGGGGGTGGCTGGGAACGCCCAGGGGCTTAGTTGGGGGGCATTGCCCCCAAACAGAGGGGGGGGGCACACGGGGCCTGCCTCCTTTGGGGCGGCAGCGGTTCACCCAGGAATCACGCCGGCACACTTTGCCAGCAAGGCCAAAAGCCCCGTGTCAGTGAACGCATTAGTTAATGGGAGTAACAGTCTCAAGTCGAGCCGCTTAGAAGGAACTCTCACTCCCTCCATAACAGGCTCCCCTGCCCCTCAAGGCCCAGTCCCTTACTCTCAGTTTAAGGCAGCTCCTTCCTGTTCGGCAATGGCCGACCCTCCTGTGAGGTGCAGGCTTAATGGGACCACCCACTCAGGCTGCTCCCTGAGCCTGTCTCCCACCCCTGAGCTGAGGCGGCTGTGTCTTTGCAGCGCGTGGTGCCTCGGGTCTCTGCATTCCTACCCCCCATTGGGAGGAGAGTTTGCAGCAGGAAGTCAAGGCTTGGATTTCCTAGCAGTAACCTAGCTAACAAGGGCTGTGGGGGCATGGCAAAGGTAACGCTGCCTATTGCCTAGCCAATCAAAGCCAGTCAGGGCTGGCTTTCATGGTTGGTGGAGTGCGGGATGGAGCGGTGAGGGGGGAGCATGGTAAGAAATAGAGCTTCAAATACAAGTTGGGTTAAAAACCCTCTTTTTCTATTTACTCAGAACATCTGCAAACTGGTTGTTCTGAGGTTGGAATTCTCCATACGCAGTGTCAGCCCGGATGCAAAATTCCAAAGACAGGCCCTTCTTCAGCTTTTGTTTCAGACCCTCCTTAGCCCCGCACAGTCCAGGCATCTGGGCACACCAGTTCCACACAGCCCCGAGGTTTGGAAAACTCTGGGCCTCGGTGGCTAGGGGGAACTGCGGTCGATGGGTCTCAGCCCAGTCCGTGATGGAGCTGGTGTCTGCCTCACAAAAGCACCACAAGTCGCATCAGCCGCTTGGACAAGGATTGACAAGGCACTGGGCACGAATTCTCTTCTCACCCACTAAGGCACAGTCCCTCCATGTTGTACTCGATGGAGAACCACATGGGCGTTAGTGTAAAGGAAGCTTGCTCTGACTCTGTTCATTGTATTGTACTTTCAATGTCCCAAACCAGCCGACTTTCTGTTTCACCCATCCATCACAAACTACCTGACACCTGGGCTCTCTGGGTCTGTCTAGCTATTTGTCTGTCTAGCTAGCTAGCCATTACTGTGATATCTGAGCACTGCACACTCTTCAATGTATTTATCTTTCACAACACCCTCTGTGAGGTAGGGAAGATCTATTATTCCCCCTTATACAAATGGAGAGCTGAGACACAGAGGCCACGGCTACCCTGCCAAAATAACAACACACGACAGTGGGTCTCAGCCCCCAGGTCCGCAGACTCAAGCTTCCAGGGTTTGCACTCCGGCACTAAAAGTAGCCGGGTAGACATTCTGGCTCGAACCCCTTCTCCCCCGCGTTTCAGAGCCCAATCTCCAGTCCAAGCCAGAATATCCAGCTATTTTCAGTGTGGTAGCACTAACCCAAGTCTGTGGCCGCGGGTTCTGAAACCAACTGCTGTGGTGGGCTTTTTTGTTTTGTTTTTGCTTTGACATGCTCAGAGAGGCTAAGTCCCAGATCCTCAAACCCAGATTTCTCAGTCCTAGGCTACTGCCCTAACCACGGGCCCATCTTTCCTCTCCACTTGTCTGTACAACAGCGAGTACAATGGGGCCCTGATCATTTGGGACTCCTAGGTGCTCTCGTAGTAACAGCAAACAGCAGCATGTTCATCCAGAGAAACTGAGGTCTCTGAGGCTCAGGCACATTTCACCGGCAATGAATTCACGTAACTGAAAACCTGTTAAAAAAATTGCATTGACAACGCATTAAAGCCTGAAAGTATAAATGAAATTCTTAGGCTCGGAGGAGCTGATAGAAATTCTAAGCACATTAAGATTTTGCTCTGTCAGCTTCTCTGGGCTCAAATTTTGTCATGGGATGACTGTATTGCTTTAGGCTCCAAAACAATGCAAACAGTTGTTGGGGAAAGGAAAGCTCGGTTGCCTTTCTGACCTGCACTGAATTCTATTCAGTTAATATAGGAGGTAGAGGGGGGGAAGGGCTGCTCTCTGTAAGAAATATTGAGCACCACTAACTTAACCCCTTGTTCTTTATGAGTCTGATCCAAAGCACATTGAAATCAATGGGACTCTTACCACTGACTTCAGTGGGCTTTGGAACAGATTCTGTGCTTCTCTGATTAAAGGCCATTCAGTTCTCCATGGGCTTAGAGCAGGGGAGGTGGTAAGAACCCGAGTCTCAGTTCTTCCTGCCCTGCCAGGTGGCAAATCAGCTGAACATGAGCTCCCAGTGGCCAAAGAGCTAATGTCTGGCTTGTATGCATAAATGGAGCAATCTGAAGTAGTTATTTCACCTCTGTATATGGCACTGGTGCTGCTGGAATTCTGTGCCCAAGTTCTGGTGCCCACAATTCAAGGATGTTGATAAATTGAAGGGGGTTCGGCGAAGAACCATGAGAATGATTAAAGGATTAGAAAACCTGCCTTATAGTGGTAGACTCAAGGGGCTCCATCTAGTTCGCTTAACAAAGAGACGGTTAAGGGGTGAATTGACCATAGTCTATAAGTACCTACATGGGGAACAAATATTTAAGAATGAGCTCTTCAGTCTATCAGGGAAAGGTCTAGCACGATCCAATGGCTGGAAGTTGAAACTAGACAAATTCAGACTGGAAGTAAAGCGGACAGTTTTAAAAGTGAGGGTAATTAACCATTGGAACAATTTACCAAGGGTTGTGGTGGACTCTCCATCACTGACATGTTTTAAATCAAGAGTGGATGTGTTTTCTAGAGGATCTGCTCTAGGAGTTATTTTTGGGAAGTCCTCTGGGCTGTGTTACACAGGAGGTCAGACTAGATGATCACAATGGTCCCTTCTGGCCTTAGAATTGATGAATCTATGAACCTCCCTGCAGCTAGAAGTAACTGGAGGCTGGATTTTAGAACTGTATCTGTAATTATGCAGATGGCCACATTTCCAGCACAGGTCCCCAGTTTACATCAGCTGGCCTGACTGTTCCATAGACTCCACGGTATCCTACATAGCGTCATTCCCCTCTACACACACACATATAAAAGTTCTCTCTCCTTGAGTCATGCCCTCGACTGAGCACTCCAAACAGGAGAGATCAGGGCAGGAATCGCACTTGGATCCAGTTCCGCTCTCCCCATTCACATCACCAGATTTTGAACCAGGACCATGCTCTGTTCTCTGAAAGAGCCACATCACTCACCGGCAATGCTGCTGATTTGAATACACATAATGCATTTGAAGAATTACACGAGCGTCAAGGCGATTTACACCAAATAAAAAAGTAATGTGGAAATTGTAGAGCTGGTCGAAAGACGGAAACATATTTTGTTCAGCTTTTATTGCCGTTTTGTTTTGGTTGCAAATTTGAAATGTTAAGGGAAATTTTGATCTATTTCAGAAATTCAACGAGCTTCTATAGCGAAGCGAAGCACATCTTGTCACTAGTAGAGCACCTCAACAGTGATACCGTGCTAGTGTCTGTCTCTCCTTTGCTTCTCCTCCATGGGTATTTTAGCTAGTGATTCCACGCATGCTTTTACCCCTGTTCGGGGCTGAATCCAATATCTGTGAAAGGATTTCCATTGACTTTCATGGAAGTTGGACTGGGACTCATGCCTCTACTGTGTCCCTTTAGACTTTTGCGGTCGTTGTGTATGGAGATGTGAATTGGTGGGAAAAGAGCTTGGCCAGGGCTCTGCAATCTGGCTGGACGTGACACCGGCCAAGCAATACTTGGATGTCACTTCTTGGGAGCAGCGCCAACTCTGGAGCTTTAGTTGAGGTAAGCATCAGAAGTCTGGCTGTTTATTAAAAATAGAAGCCCCACGCATCTTCAGATCTCATGAGTCTGCAAAACTGGGCAGGAGATCTCATGACAACAGGCTCTCTGAGGACATTTCCTGGAGCTCATGCTTCTTCTGGTCAGGGTGGAAATTCCCTTGTCCCATGTTATCTTGGTACTTCTGCTTCCGATCCTGGCCAGAAAGAAAAATATCTTTTTAGGAGTTCAACAAATGTTTTAGAACCTCAGGAAAGTTTCTCTTTGGGTTTGGGTTGAATTTTTGGTGAAGACCCAGGTTGCTTTTTGATTCATCCCAGCTGTAGTTTGAAGAGATGAACGGGTTAGGTGTATGGGTTTCATAAAAGACATTTCTACTCAGCCAGTGTCAAGGTAGCAAATATAGAGCAAGCTCCTAAGGTCAGGTTCAGATGTGGGGATTCCAATCTGTCCACTTGCCCCCACTCAGGAATTTGCTGGGGTTTGGATGTGAGGTTTTGATTCATCTCCAGTATCGCCTGGTAGAGTTACTTAGTCCTGTTCCTGAAGTGTGCATTTGAAGCCCCAAGCTCAGTGGAGGACATCAAGGCAAAGGGCTCTGTGGAAACTTGACTATGTCATTTCAGTGTCTTGGACAGCACAGAATCGTGATTGGTTACTACTGTGAGATTTGGGGTGTCAAAGGGGTAAAGTGAAGAGCCAAGAGGCTGGCTGTTGGTAACAGTGCATTGTTTAGATATAAGGTAAAATAAGAGTCTGGCAAAGGGAAGACTATGCCATTGTGGGGAGCTACAGGTGAAACACTCACTTTGTTATTGAAGGATTGAGGGAGCATGATATATGGACAGAGCAGCAGGACCAGAACTGAGGAGTTCTTAACCCGAGCTCTGCTATTGTCTTCCTGTATGATCATAGCCAAGTCATTCATTCTCTGGGCCTCAGAATTCCCACCCTGTAGGACTGGGATAATAGCACTCACCTTGCCTCACTGCATGGATGTGAGATGTAATTCACCAGCATAATATGGCACCAGGATCAGATGGGATTCACCCAAGAGTTCTGAAGGAACTAAAATATGAAAATGCAGAACTCCTAACTGTGGTATGTAACCTATCATTTAAATCAGCTTCTGTACAGATGACTGGAGAATTGCTAATGTGATGCCAATGTTTTAAAAAGGCTCCAGAGGTGGTCTTGGCAATTGCAGGCCAGTAAGCCTAATTTCAGTACTGGGCAAATTGGTTGAAACTGTAGCAAAGAACAGAATGATCAGACACATAAATGAACAAAAGTATAACTGGGTTCAAAGAAGAATTAGATTAGTTCATGGAGGATATGTCCATCAGTGGCTATTAGTCAAGATGGTCAGGGATGCAACCTCATGCTCTGCGTGTCCCTAAGCCTAAGACTGCAAGATGGCAGGATTGGGATGATAGGGGATGGATCACTTGATAATTGCCCTGTTGTATTCATTCCCTCTGATGCATCTGGCATTGGCCACTCTTGAAAGCTGGACTGTCCATAGGTCTGATCCAGCATGGCCAATCTCATGTTCTTAACATGTAAAGGGATCGTAGCGAGGATTTGTGGCCTCTCTCAGAGGGTGACAGGGAGGGACCACAACACACACCCTGGTGGGCCAAACCAGGGGAGCCACATCAGCCCCTCCAGAAGCGGAATGGCGGGACAGGAAGGGGAAGTACAAAAGGCGGGCCCTGCAGCTCAGTTGGGCTGGAGCTGCCACAGGAGACAGACGCATCCCATCTGCTGCAGGAGCAAGGAGAGGAGCTGCCGGGGCTGCCTCCCGAGGACTGGCCAGAGCTCCCAGGACCGCTGGCCGACCAAGATGCTGAGGCGTTGCCGGGGCTGCCACCTGAGGCCTGGTTGGATCTCCCCAGGCTGCTGGCCGACCAAGACGCTAAGAAGCTACTGGGGCTGCCGCCTGCAGACTGGCCAGAGCTCCCTGAGACGACCGATGACCCACACGGTATAGAGGTACCAAACCCCAGGGAGGTAGGAAATAGCCCAGGGGAACTAGATGACTGTCTGTAGAATTGGCCTGCTACAAGATCAGCGTGTTGCGGGCAGATGCCCGCTGACCCAGTGGCGGACCACTCCCTCAATGTTAGGGCCCTAGGCTGGGATGCGGTGGTGTTGGGTGGGCCCGCATCCCCCTACCCCTGCCACCTGACCCTTGGGGTGGTAGCACCCCCATCTTAGGCCAGGAGGCCTGTGATACCCTACCAGTCACCCTTACCTGAGTCCCAGACAGTGCTGGCGCTCACCCTTACCTGGGGCTCATAGACTGCTTAGCCACTCTGCCCTGATTACAAGCCAGAGCCTACTGTTTGCTGCCCCACCCTGACCAAGGGCCCGGGGCTCATAGACTGACGTGCTGTTCTGCCCGGCTAGAGGACGGGAGCACTAGATGTAGCTAATTTCCCCCTTTGAGCTCACCTTTACAGGTATGCGATAGCGAGGAGGCGTGGCCTTCCTCCGAGAGTGACAGGAAGGGACAGCCACACAGCCTACATGATCCACGAATGAAACACACTAGACAAGTCAACATATTATCTATGGGCTAGCCCCTCCCATAAGGGTGAAATAGGTTGTCTCAAGAATGGATGAATCAAAATTACTCCATCTGACTAGCCTCGCCATAGGCCATCCGGCTGCACAGTTTGCCACTGCAAATATTTGCTCACCATGTTGCTCAATGAAGAGCCTGAATAACAGAGGAAGGGCACCTCTGAACTTGTAAGAGTCACTTTATTCCCTTACGGAAGAGTTTCCTGTTAGGTTAACATCAGCTTTGATATTCTGGGTATTTTTTTAAAATCAGGTGAATGATCTAGGACCCAACCCTGCCGTCGCTTTGCACGTGCTTAACTTCACGACCATGAGTGGTAGTGCCTGATTCTGCGCCCATTACTCACAATGTGCAGGAAGATAGATCGTCTGAGTAAATACTACTCAGTGGGTGAAATTCACTGCTGTGACCCTATGACCCCCTAAATCTCACTTAAACCCTAACAAAAGACCCTTACCCCTTGCATAGCCCTGGTGCTGTTCCTCTGCAAAGGTGAATTTGGCTCAGTGTGAGTAAAGGTTGGAAAATCAATCCCATAGTGGTCATGAAATATCTGGCCTGAGAGTTAATAGTACAAGAAGGTTGTGTTTTACCCCTAACCTAAATAGCATGATATTATATTTATGGTCCTTTGGAATCTGTTGGTCTTAAGGGATAGGTTTTCTTATTTATTCGGTATACTCTGCATGTTGTTTTTAAATTCTGTCATGTCACGTATTATGGTAAGTTATCTCTTGAGAATCTGTGGTCTGTTTTCATCTGTTTTTTTCTTTTTTGGTTGGTCGTTGCATATAGTTATACATTTCCCCTGCAACACTAACACCATAAGCAAAATAAACTCGAACACGCATAACACTTAGCTTGCATCTTCCCAGCATAATTCACATGAGCTTTGAATTTTTCCATGGTCAGGGTCAACAGCTCTAGGAGGAAGGTCCCTATCTTTTTGGACCTGAGCATAGCCCTGATCAGAGGACAGACCTAGCGTAGCTTGTCAAACCTGTAGAACAAGCTCAGTGCCTAAAAGGGTGTGAGGTTTCATCAAAGATGTACCATGAACGTGGCGCTGTAACTGCAGCTGGTCTACATCAGAACCAACAACGTGCTCCAAGAAGTGAGGGCTAGAGGGTCCTTTCAGGCAAGGCCCTTCACAAGTGGTGGGGGGCATACGCTGTACCCCCCTAAGAGTATCCCTAGGAGGCAGTCTGTCTCAGTCAGACGGTAAAGCTGTCAGCAGCGTTTGAACCCACCAAAGCCCAGACCTGCATTGCTTGAGCTAAAGAAGCAACCCCATTATTAGTAACAGTTGTAGGCCATTATCCTTGTGTGGGCCACATTCACTAGTGCAGGGGTAGGCAACCTATGGCACGTGTGCCGAAGGTGGCACGCGAGCTGATTTTCAGTGGCACTCACACTGCCCAGGTCCTGGCCACCGGTCCGGGGGATTCTGCATTTTAATTTAATTTTAAATGAAGCTTCTTAAACATTTTAAAAACCTTATTTACTTTACATACAACAATAGTTTAATTATGTACTATAGACTTGTAGAAAGAGACCTTCTAAAAACGTTAATGTATTACTGGCACGCGAAACCTTAAATTAGAGGGAATAAACGAAGACTCGGCACACCATTTCTGAAAGGTTGCCGATCCCTGCACTAGTGTGTTACCTGTGCACCAGTGGGCCCTCACTGAGGCCCTTAAAAGGGGCACTCAGCCCTGAACGGCTGCTCTGCACAGAGGTGAATTTCGCCCTGACTGAACCATTCAGCCTGCATCTGTGCTGCTGACGCAGACAAGAACAGCTTGAGTGTGCGTCATTTTTGACTCGGTCATTAACTTTTTTTGATTGAGCGGCTATTTGGCGTTCTGTGGTTCCTGGGCCGGATCCTCAGGCGGTGTAAATTGGTGTAGCTGCATCGACGACAATAGAGCAATGACAATTGAATGCCAGCTGGAAATCCGGCTTTCTTTTCCCATAATCATAATAAGACCTCTTCTCTCTCAGAGGTCACAGGCCAATTCACTCAGCTGATCGGCTTCCTGGAGAGGTACCAGGGGGAACCCGGCACAGTAGCCTGATGAGTTACAAAGGAAAGACTTCAGCCACCTGACTGTGCTCGGTTTTGCCAGGGCACTCTCTGCTGACTTACAGGATGAGCAAAACACTGGCAAAACAAGCACTTTCTGCAGCTCTGAGAGAATAGCCGGGCCACCGTCGGCCCATGCAAGTTACTGTAGGTGTAGAAATGGGTGAGAAGTGATATGACAGACAGCAGGGGCCGCGCAAGAACTCTGCCATAGCCTCCTTTGTTAGCATTCTTACGGTAAGCTGGGAGGAATTGTTGGCGGGACGAAAGGCGTTCCAAGGCTCTCACAGCTGCTCTGTGCTAAAATCTATCTATGGTCTCATATGGCCCTAGTCGTTATCCCCATTTTACAGATGGGGAACTGAGGCAAGTGATTGACCCAAGGCCACATAAAAAGTCTGTGTTTGAGCCAGGAATTGAAACCAGTTCTCCTATCGCCTAATATTGTGAACTACTATTTATTATTATGACTGTAGGGCCTAGTCACCTAGTCATAGTTCAGCAACTCGCTGTGCTAGGCACTGTACAAACACAGAACAACAAGAGGACCCATCCTTCCAATTCCATTTTATGGATTTAGTTAGCCCACCCCACCCACTTGTTTGTCCCCTCTGTCTCCTGTCCTTTTGCCTGTAAGATATTTGGGACAGGGACTCTCAGTACAGGGACCTCCAGCCTGGCTGAGACCTCTGGACGCCTCTGCAATGGAAATGTTAAACAATAACAAAGGCTGAATTCAGCTTAGATTCACCTTGCAAATAGACCCAGCCCTTCACAGTCGCGTGTCTGTGCAATTTTCTTTCCCTTACACCTTTGCACTTTTGAAACAATTTGCCCTCAGGGCAGCGTGTTTGACCTTTTGAAAACTCAGCTGGTTTTGAGAGCAAAACCATGACTGAAAAGCTAAACCAAGAAGAGAAGCAGAGCCTCAGATTCCGGAAGCACAGTCAGAAACAGGGTGGCATTGAAAGCCTTCAAGAGATGTGCAAGTGGAAACAGAACAGAAGTGTTGTATGCATATGGACAACTTGACTCTACCTCTACTACCCTCATTGTGGCAGTAGCTGAGCACCTCATATTCATTAAAGCGTTTCTCCTTTCAGCCCCCCTGTGAGGAAGGGAGGAATTATTATTAAGGCTAAAATTTAGTCATGGGTATTTCTAATAAAAGTCATGGTCAGGTCACGGGCAATAAACAAAAATTCATAGCCCGTGACCTGCCCATGACTTTTACTATAAACACCCCTGACTAAATCTTAGCTGCCCTGGGGCCCTGCTGCTCTGGGGGGGCCCCCGGGGGGCCGCTGCTCAGGCGGCCCACGGGGCCAGCGGCACCGGCTGCTTCCTGGGTGGTCCCCGGGACCAGTTAACTGGGGCTGCCGAGCAGCGACTGGTGCGGCTGCCCCAGGGCCGCTCTGGCTTCTGCTCCGGCCACCCCCAGGGCCGCGTTCCGGCCACTGCTTGGGTGGTCCCCAGGGCCAGCTGCCTGGGGTCACTGAGCAATAGCTGGTGCAGCCACCCTCGGGGCGGCTGCTTCAGCCGCCCCCAGGACCACTGCTCAGCAGTCCCCGAACCAGCCACACCGGCCGCTGCTCGGGCCGTTCTCAGGGCCAGCTGCCAGGGGCCACCGAGCAGCGGCTGGTGTGGCTGCCCTGGAGCTGCTCTAGCAGTGGCTGGTGCAGATGGCTGCAGGGCCGCCAGTTGCTTAGGCAACCCTGGGGTCAGCAACTCTGGCCGCTGCAGGTGCAGAATTTCACGGAGGTCACAGAAAGTCACGGAATCTGTGACTTTCACGAGCTCCATGACAGACTTGCTGCCTTAATTATTATCCCCAGAGGGAGATTAAATGAGTTGCCCAAGGTCAAACAGGAAGTCTGTGTCAGAGCTGGGAACTGACACCAGTCTCCTGAGTCTCCATCCAGAGCCCTTTACCGTAAGACCATCTCCATTAGCAGGGCTGGCTCCAGGCACCAGCTTAACAAGCAGGTGCTTGGGGCGTCCAAGGGAGAGGGGCGGCACCTGCGGCAATTCGGGGGCGGCAGGTCCCTCACTCCCTCTAGGAGCGAAGGACCTGCCGCTGAACTGCTGCCGCCGATCGCGGCTTTTTTTTTCAAATTGCCGCCGCCTTTTTTGGGGGGGGCACCAGAAAATGCTGGAAATGCTGGAGCCAGCCCTGTCCATTAGACATTGCTTTTAGCTCCATTATCCACAGTGCTTATGGACAGTCGATGCAGGGAGAGAAAAGGGATTTGGGGGTGGTGAACGCATAGGGGAAAACACATGTGTACATAGGGGAGTTTGTAGAGCTATAAATACCCAATACAGATCTGTGTAGTGCAGAACAATAATCTCTGCCTTAAACTGCAGGTGGATGACAAAGGAAAGTAGCCAATAAACCTACGTATCTCAGACGCTTACTTGGGCTCCACTACTGTAGTTGCTGAGCACCTCACAACACCTCTATTTAACCCATTTTACAGATGAGGAACTGAGGCCCAGATCCCCAAAGGTGTCTAGGGGCCTAAATTCCATTGAAATCAGGGGGATTAGGAGCCTAAATACCTTGGGGAATCTGGCCAGACAGACTAAGCGACTTGTTGGTCATAGAGGAAGTCTTGGGTGAAGCTGGGAATTGACTCCACCCTAATCATCATACCATTCTAACCCCCACCCCAGAGAATTAACCCATCGTAACAGCAGGCTGCTTGCAGATGGAAGGGAAATCTGACTGCTTTTCCTCTCTCTGCCACAGACTTCCTGTGGGACCTTTGTCAGGTCACTTAACTTCTCTCTGTCTTAGTTCACTATCTGTAAAAGGGAGATGGTAATGCTTGACCTTTCACCCACCCTTTGTCTGTCTCATCCACTTGGATTGTAAAATCTTGGGGCGGGGACTGTCTCTTATTATGTGTATGTAGTGCATCTACAACAATGGGGTCTCATTTCAGTAGGGCGTTCAGGTGCCATCAGTATCCATATAACAATAATAATCATCAACTGAGCCACAAGGCATTGGGGAGTGGGAGGGCACGGGAGAAAGGACATTTAAAAAGCGAATGCTTGTTTTAGAGCTAGTTAAGGCTTCAGTGCTAGTCCTTAAACTTAAAATGAGGCCGTCCCACTCGAACCAAAGGAATTTTTAAGCACCCCAAATATATGGCCATCGAGGGCAAGACGTGTTGCTGCTCACCCTCCATAAAGCACCACCAGGCCTCGTCTCCCTAATTAGATATTTCATTTCACCTCTCAATGATTATGTGAGAGAAGAAGTGAAAATCCATGAGGTTTCAATTTAATAAAAAACCTTTATCCCTTCCAACTGACCTTTTAAAAAGCACGGCATTTCCCAGAGCAAGAGTTTAAAAGGAGATAATAATAATAAAAAAGTATAATGCAAAACACAGTCTCTAAGAGGCCAGTCCTTTGTATGAGGATTGGTGTCTATAGCAACCTGGGCCGCTCCTAATTAAATTTCTCTCAGGGTGATAATACGTTCGAAACAGACATTGCAAAGGGTTTTTCATTATATTTATTATTAATTATTATTATTATTATTATTAAAATGTTTGAAAGTAATAGTGCAAAACTGATTACAAAGCAGAGCGTCAAATGATTTGTAATATCACAACCGTTATTTCTTCCAGGCAATCATTTTAGGGGCTTGATTTTAATAGCAGAAAGGTTGGAAAAAATGTCTTTAGAGGATTAGGTGGCTGGAGCTGTTTAAACGCTCTAATGTAAGCTGGGAAAACTATTGCCTAAAGAGCCAAATGCAATGCAGTGTCACTCGGGTAAGTCATTTCTACGCAAGAACTGATAACGTGAGCTGGCATTTTTGACTGGTCACCACAGTATATCCCCCCACTGCTTTGTCTGGGATTAAGACAAAGGGAAGACGTTTCCTTCTTTTCCCCTGAGAGACTCTTCCACAGTCTAGCAGAGGAAATATGATTCTGAGGAATTATGTCCTAATTGCTAGCCTACATTTTCCTTTGCTTGTTTTTTCATCCCAGTACCGCGCCGAACAATGTCCTTCTTTCAATGGTTCTGTACATTGCAGCTGGGCGTCAGCCTCCCAGCCTGGGTAGAGAGACTCACGCTAGCTTCACTTGAGTGTGGACGTTGTGGTACCGGTGATGGCACGGGCTAGCTGCCACAGTCCAAACCTCCCCCTCCGGAGGCGCAGCAGGGCTAAGGCAGACACCCTGCCTGCCCTGGCTCTGCGCCGCTTCCGGAAGCAGCCGGCATGTCCCAGTGGCCCCTGGGGGGAGGGGGGCCAGGGAGTGTCCGCATGCTGCTCCCGCCCCAAGTGCTGACTCCGCAGCTCCCATTGGCCGGGAACTGCGGCCAATGGGAGTTGCAGGGGCGGTGCCTGTGGGCAGGGGCAGTGCGTGGAGACAGCCTGGCCCCTCCACCTAGGAGCCGCTGCCAGAAAGATGGCTTTTGGGAGGAGCACAAGGTAAGTGCCGCCTGGTGGGAGCCTGCACCCCTCATCCCCTCCTGCACCCCACCCCCTGCCCCAGCCCAGAGCTCACATCCTGCACCCAAACTCCCTCCCAGAGCCCGCACCCCCTCACATACCTAGGCTCCCTCCAGAGCCCGCACCCCCTCACACACCCAAACTTCCTCCCAGAGCCCGCACCACCTCACGCACCCAGACTCCCTCCCAGAGCCTAAACCCCTCACCCCCTCCCGCACCCAAACTCCCTCCCAGAGCCTGCATGCCACACCCACACCCACACCCACTCCCACACCTCAACCCCTTTCCCAGCCTGGTGAAAGTGAATGAGGGTGGGGGAGAATGAGCGATGGAGGAAGGGGGGATGGAGTGAGCGGGGGCTGGGGATGGGGCCTTGGAGGAAGGGGTGGAGTGGGGGTGGGGCCTGGGGCTGAGGGGAGGGAGTTGGGGGAGTGGGGGCAGGGCCTGAGGCTGAGCGGGGAGCTTGGGGGTCCCCCAAAAATTTTAAATCAAAATGGGGGGTCCTTGGATTTGCTGAAGTTTGAAAACCACTGCTCTAGATAGCTGCAGATTTGGTGGCCACTAGCCGAGTCCTTCAGCAGCTCCACAGTGGGGCTGGCTCCGCTGTAGGGAAGGATTTGAGGTTGGAGGAAGAGGACGGATGGAGTGGATAAGCCAATACCCGTAATACGAGCAGTGTTTTCCATCTCCGATTTCAGTGGGTCAAACCTGGGTGGGTTCTGAGTACCCATAATTCAACGGGACTTAATAGTGCTCCATCCCTCTGAGGATATGGCTCTGGGATGCTGGTGGAGTTGAAGTCTGGGAAGGATATGCCCCCACACTGCATGGAAAGGATATGCCTCCACAGAGGAAGAAAGGTGAATTTTCCCCTGCTGGCTCTCTCCTTTTGAACATTCTCTCGTGCGCGCTTTCCTTGCAGGTCACTCTCAGTAACGTGAGAAATCCTGTTCTCATTCGAAACCCTCGGGTGTCTGTGCTTTCCTCTCCTCCGTGTGTACGTGTGGGGCATGGTTGTGGGGAGCGGTCACTCCAGCTGAACTCTGCAGTGGTAAGTAACCACAGGAGCATCCTGTACCCTTTAGCAGCACAGTACGCCATGCTCTTTCCACAGCACGCCAGGCCCTGGTTCCCAGTCGCACATCAGGCCGTCCTCAAACCACTTCCCATCCACATCAGATGGTATCGCTCCAGACTCCCACTTACTGTACTTCCTATTGTACACATTTCCTGTTCACATCACACCCAGCTATGCAATTCCCTATCACATCATATTACACCCAGTTTCCTGTCACATCCAACCCAGCCCATTTTCCCTTATTACACACTTTTTCTCCTGTTATTCTGTAGATCTCTCTAGGTTTAAAGGACATGATGTCATCTGATTTTTTCCCCCCTGTTCCCCTTTGATTTAAAACTTGCCACTAAACCTAGGACACGATTTGGGGATGTGAGAACACGATGGGGATTCAAAAGAAGAGGAGACAACATGGTCTAGGGGTAGGGTGACCAGATGTCCCGATTTTATAGGGACAGTCCCGATTTTTAGGTCTTTTTCTTATATAGACTCCTTTTACCCCCCACCCCCATCCCGATTTTTCACACTTGCTGTCTGGTCACCCTATCTAGGGGTTAGAGCATGACACAGGAGGTAAGATCAACGGGGTTCTAATCCTTGACAAGGGACAGATTCTTTGGTATGAGCTGGATGCTTTGTGCTGCTCCCGCAGTGCAGAGAGCTGGAATCTGGCCATAAATTGACAGTGGAGAATTCTCCTACAAAAGGGAACGCTGCTGCTGTTAACCTGCACAGCTGGCTCGTGTGCCCGCCACCCCAGTGTGGGGATGTGTGCTGGGAGAGGTATGTTGAGAGTGGGCTGTGGACGTGGTGGATTGGAATGCTTCTACTCCATCCAGTGGTGCAAGTTACAGCAGCCCCTAGGCAACTCTAACTGATCCATCGAGTTTAAAGCCAGAAGAGACCATTAAAGCATCTAGTCTGACTACCTGTATATGACTGGCCATTACATTTCACTCTGTCACCCCTGTATTGAGCCCCATAACTTGTGTTTGGCTAAAGCAGATCTTCCAGAAAGGTCATCCAGAAAAGGGACAATCCACCACTTCCCTTGGTAATTTGTTCCACCGGTTAATCACCCACACTGTTAAATACACCGCTACCTCGATATAACGCGACCCGATATAACACAAATTTGGATATAACGCAGGAAAGGAGTGCTCCGGGGGGGCGGGGCTGCGCACTCCGGTGGATCAAAGCAAGTTCGATATAACACCGTTTCACCTATAACGCGGTAAGATTTTTTGGCTCCCGAGGACAGCGTTCTATCAGGGTAGAGGTGTAACTGTGCCTAGTTTCTCATTTGAATTTGTCTGGCTTCAGCCACTGATTGTTATGCCATTCTCCACTAATGAAAGAGCCCGTTACTGGCAGTTATACACTGTAATCAAATCACCGCTCAGTCTTCTTTTTTGCAAAGCTAAGTACATTGAGCTCGGTAAGTCACCCACTGTCAGGCATTTTCTCCAGCCCTCACCTCATCTTTGTGGCTCTTGCCTGCACTGCGCCCAATTTTTCACCCTCCTTTTTAAACACGGACACCAGAACTGTACGCAGGATTCCAGCATCTGTGTCGCTGATGGCGTGTGAAGAGGTAAAATCACCTCCCTCCTCCTCCTCGTTACCCGCCCCCCACGTTTATACATACAAGGATCCCATCAGCTCTTTTTGTCATTGCATCTCACTGGCAGCTCATGTTCAGTTGCTTGTCCACTATGACCCATAGATCCTTTTTCAGAGTCTCTGCTGTGCAGAAAAGAGGCCCCATTCTGTATCATGTTGCATTTGGATGTATTCAAGGGCATTTGGGTCGAATGGGCCCAGCTTATGAAGCAATTCAGATATTTCCGTATGACTGCCTTGTCATCATTGTTGACTACTCTGCCAATCTGTGTGTGCCCACCCGTGTATTTTGTCGGCAGTGATTTGATGCTTACTTCCAGATGATCGGTGAAAATGCTCACTAGTATCAAACTGAGAATGGATTCCTGCAGAATCCCACTAAAAACACCCCCATTTGATGACGATTCCCGAGTGACAACTGCTTTTCGAGATTCTGTCAGGAAGCCAGTTCTTAATCCAGTTAACGGGTGTCCTATTTACATTGCGTAGTGCTCATTTTTTAATTGCAATTTTGGGCAGTACTAATTCAATCGCCTTATGAAAGTCCAAGTATATTACATCTACGCAGTTACCTTTATCAACCAAACTGGTGCTCTCATCAAAGAATGAAAACAGGTTTGACGGGACCGAATTTCCACAAAACCACATTGACTGGCATTAAATATATGCCTATGTTTAATTCTTTATCAATTGAATCCTGTATCAGCTTTTCCATTATTTTGCCTGGGATTAATGGCAGGCCACACGGCCTATAGTTATCCAGGCCATCGTGCTTATCCTTTTTGAAGATAGGGACAACATTAGTCCTCTCCCAGTCGCTTGGAATTTCCCCAGTATTTCGAGATTTATTAAACATTCACATTAGCGGGCCAGCGATCTCCTCGGCCAGCTCTTTAGCACTCTTGGGTGCACGTTATCCAAGCCCTCTGATTTAAAAATGTGTGTCCCTAGTAGATGTTATCTAACATCCTCTTCAGTTACTAATGGACTGGAATAATGTCATCATCCTGATATGAGATGAGCTCATCCTCCTGCTTCTTCCACAGACAAACCAGAAATATTTGCTGGTCACTGCTGCCTTTTCGGCATCATGATTGACAAGGTTTCCATCTCTAACTAGTAACACCATTGCTAGGATTTCTTTTGTTCCTCATAGACTTTAAACATGTTGCAGCCAGGCTGACACTGACTCAGTGAAGCCATAACTGGGGCACTGCCACCCCATCACAAAGGGCAGCTCTGAGCCTGGGGAGAACTGAGCCTGGGATTTTCTTCCTGCTGCTGCCATCATGGCTGTATGACCTTGGGCAAGTCATTTAATCTCTATCTTTCTCAGTCGGTGGGCCAGGTCATGACACCATTTGGCCCAGCCACCCTTCCGTCCGGACAAAGGGGTGGCCGGGACAAATCTGTTCAGCGGGGCAGCTGGGACAAATATCAGTGGCATAGTGACCACGCAGCTGGAGTGACACTCCCGACCGCTCCGGAAGCAGCTGTACGGATTTAGTACAGGGCCATTGCTTAAAAGTGGTTGGGGTCATACCCCCCACCCCGAGCTCTGTGGCCCATGGAACTTTGAGTCAGTGCAAACACGTGGGTGGTGGGAAGGTCTGAATGCCTCCCAGCCCCGCATAACTGGCGCCACTGGTCTCAGTCTGACCATTTGTACAATGCTCAAAGGCAAATAGCTTTTGCACAGGGATGTACTGAGGCTTAATGAATTCACGTCTGTAAAGTGCATTACAATTCCCAGGTGAAATGAGCTAAAAAGTGCAATGTATTGTGGTTACAGAGAGCCACGTGGTGCTGCACCGCCTGCCTTTGGAAATGTCTATTGTGGGCCTAAGGGCTTGCCTCCGCTTGGAAATTCACCAAAAGAGCTATTAAAGGAGAACTATTGCAAAATAACTCCCCGATTGAGCTTATTCTACTTTCAAAGTGGATTAAACTAAAGAGGAGAAAGTCACTCTTCTTTCAGAATAAGAGCAGGGCTACACTAAAAACGCTGCATCGGCGCTGCTGTAGGGCTTGAGTGAAGACGCTTTATGCCAACAGGCGAGAGGTGTGTCGGTGGGAAAAGCTCCCCTGCTGGCATAGCTCTGCCTACATCAGCACTTAGGTCGATATAACTGTGTGGATTTTTCACGCCCCTGAGCAGCGTGGTTATACCGAAATAATTCTGTAGTATAGACCTGGTCTAAGAGCGTCCACATGGCGGGCTTCTACTGAACGAACTATTCTGGAATAATTATTCTGGGATTGCTATTTTGCTCAATTTCCAAGCGTACACCAGCCCTACTTCTTCTCTGGCAACAGTGAAAATCAGGAGAGATTCCACTGAAGCCAGTGGCGTCAAGGAATAACTCCTGGCAGTGAGCAGAGTTCCTCCAGATTCACAGCAGTATGAGTGAGCACAGAACTGGGGCCAGTTACACGGCTATAAAAAAGAGGAGACTCAAACCCAGTATTTTGGCCCCAACCCTGTCCTGCCCTGCCCTGCCACGCCACGCCACGCCACGCCACGCCACGCCACCATCCCAGGGTTTAAAGAGGCTGGAACTTTTCACTTCATTACCCGCCTGACCCCACCCAGAGCCATACAGCTACTTAGTAGGCCTCCATGACATTTCCCCCCCTTCCTTCTGAAGCTCCATGGGTGGTCCCTTGTTCTTGTCTTCTCTTGAAGCCCTTCTGAGGTCCTGCCTGTTAGGAATCAGTAGAGCTAATCTCCAGGCAGCCTCATCCGTACAGCAGGCCTGCCTCAGGCTGGTGGATTGCCCACGCCACCTGACTGGCTGGAGGGGCCCACAGGCCGGCCCTTATTCCAGCAGCATCTGGCTGGTGCTCAGTGCTCATGCCCATCAGAGTGACTGCTCCGTGCTACCTTATTCCTGCGCTCCTGCCTTGCCTCTACCCTGCCCCTGCCTTGAACCCCTCCTTGCTCCAGTTACTGACACCCGGCTTGACCTATGGCTCTGGCTTCTGCCTGCTGCCTCCGGCTTGACCCTCAATTCTGATAGCTGGTTCCTGCCCTCCGGTTTGACCCTGGGCTCTACTGACTCCGGCTTGACCCTCGGCTCTGGTATCCCGTTTCAGACCTCCAGCTTGACCTTTGGCTCCAGCTACCGACTCCAGCTCTGATCCTGATCCCTGGTTCTGATGCTTGGTTCCCAATGCCTGCTCTGATTACTAGGCCTGACACTTGCTCTGACCTCTAAGCTAGACTGCCCTCCTCCCCATTGCCTTACACTGCCTCCTTGCAAAGGTCTAGTATCGCCAGTCCCAAATATTTAAAAAAGTCATATCACCCTTCCCCCACCCCAAAAATTGTGAGACTGGTTTAAAAATCAGGAGAATTTTTTTTAAGCTGAATTATTATTATTTGCCTTCTAGTTTTTGAGCTTTCTGGGTGCACTTGGATCAAATTTTTGAGCTTTTTTCTGCAACCACGAAGGCTAGAAACTTACTTTAAAAAAGATGAGGACAGATCTTCCTTTATTCACTTTCCTCCCGGAGCAGAGACCTTAAGGAAAACATCAACTATGGCGAGACTCCTAATAAAATCACAAGAGTTAGCACCACTGGAAATCAACACACCCTTCATTTTAGTGCTGGCCTAAAAATGGAAATCTGGATTTGTGAAAACTTCCATTGTGTTGAAGTTGTTTTTGCTTCAAAGGAGGAGAAACATGTTGTTTGTTTTCAAATTTTGTCATAAAATCTGTTTTAGTTGAAAATGCTAGTCAAACAGTTATTAAAACTTCCAGTTTGCTCAACATCTGGTTTTGGGGTAAATAAATATAAAAAAGTTGATAACATTCCAATTAAAAATGTGCTTAAAATGTTGCCCAACTTTTCATGAAAAATGGAAAATTTTGATAATAAAATTGTGAAAAAATTAGATATACATTTCAATTAATAATTATTAAAATGGCACTGAATTTCCCCGGGAAAGTGGAAAATTTTAAAAAGGCTATGAAAATTGCAGGGGTTGTTTTTGACAGAAAAAAATTCAAATTCTTGACCAGCTGTACATCTCTATCAGTCAGTTTATTAGAGATGTCACAAAAAAGCCTCTACTGAAATGACTCACGTACTCCAGAAATTGCGGGTGGACTGGGATTTTTATGATTCGGCTCTTGCAGAAGAGAAACTGCATTTAACCAGTCATTGCACATTTTGTTGTGAGAAACAGACCAAGGATTCTGACTCAGGAACTTTGGAAAATCCCAGGTCTGTCCGAGAACCCATGTTATTACTAACACTGACCTAAATATAATTCCTGCCCTTAAAATATTATAGAAATGGAACCGGTCCAAAAATGTCAGATCTGGATTCAAACTTCCCTGAAGTCTGAATTTGTTTGGATCTAGGGTATTAGTTCAGTTTCATTATAGAGATAACAGCCACTTACAATGTTTGGATCCGGATCAGAACATCACTTGTCTACACATGAACTAAGTTTGAATTCATACCTTTTGTTGCTTTGGTACCTTAAGCTGGTTAAAAAAATGATTACAGTAAATCAGAAGCATTCAGATTATGATGTATGGCCACCTCCACAGGGAGGAAATATGTACTAAAGGGTTCTTTAATCAGCGGGGAAAGGTATAACAAGGACCAATAGCTGGAAACTGAAGCCAGATAAATTAGAATATAAATTTCTAAATATAGAAATAAGGCACAGGTTTTTCATGGTGAGGGTGATCAGTCATTGGAACTAACTACCAAGGGGAAGTGGTAAATTCCCCATCTCTTGATATCTTCAGCTCAATACCGGATGCCTTTTTGGAAAAGGTGCTTTAGTTAAACATCAGTTATTGGGTTCAATGCAGGCGTAACAGTGACATACTATAACTGATGATATATAGCAGATCACACTAGATGATCTAATGATCTCTTCTGGCTATATGAATCTATGAAGATCTAGTGTTTTGGTTCAGGCTCAGTTCCAGTTATGCATGAGACGCTGCCAGGTTGATTGAGAAAATCAACGTATAGTGTGGACATTAGACTCCTTTCTAATAAGCTTTTTAGGCCCTGTAAGCATCATTCTCCCACTAGTGTCTCTTCATTGTCAGTGGAATAACTCCTGATTGACACTGACGTGAAGATGGAATCAGACTCTAAGGACCTGACTATCCTCTCACTGGCACTGGAGTAAACTGGGAGTAAGGCTAGTGAAGCAAACGGAGTTCACCCAGGGTGAAATCAATGCCGGCAAGGGGAAAATCAGATCCACTGATTCATTCCTTCAAGGAAACTGACCATAGGCTTGGCCATTAGAGGTGCAGAATGCCTTCAACTTTCACTGAGGTCAATGATAGCTGAGTGGGCTCAGTGTGAGGTCATATGATGCTCAAGGCAGCAATTTTGACAACTCACAATGGGCTCAATTCTGTAGGAAACACTTTGTACCATGTACAGTGCAGAGGGTGTTGGAGGGGAAACTAAGGGTTATCAGTATATGCAGTGATGGATCAGCCTCAAAAAGGTTTAGAAAGACAAGGTGGGTGAGGTAATATCTTTTATTGGACCAACTTCTGCTGGTGAAAGAAACAAGCTTTCGAGCTACACAGACCTGAAGAAGCAGCAAAGAGTCCTGTGGCACCTTATACGTCTGTTAGTCTATAAGGTGCCACGGGACTCTTTGCTGTTTTTAGAGATCCAGACTAACACGGCTACCCCTTTGATACTTAAGACCTGAAGAAGAGCTCTGTGTAGTTCAAAAGCTAGTCTCTTTCACCAGCAGAAGTTGGCCCAATAAAAGATATTACCTCCCTTGTCTCTCTAATATCCTGGGACCATCACGGCTCAGAAAGATTTGGCAGTTTGGTTTGGATAAGCGCCCAAAGTTTCACAGTGTTGCCAACATTCATGATGTAAGTGCATGTCTCATGATAGCTGCAATCTCTCTTAAAGCCCCACCTCTTGGAGTCATGTGATTACGCAACAATCCATTTCTTTTAAAAAAGTAAGTTTCTAGCCCTCCTGGTTATGGAGAAAAGCCTGAACATGAGACCTGCGTGAACTCACAGGGCTCAGAAACCAGCAGGCAAATTACAAGCATCCAAAGATTAAAACAAACAAATAAATAAACAAACATCATGGTTTTTAAGCCAACCGTGTGGTTTTGGGTGCCCTGGCTCATGAGCGTTGAGCCCTTGGGGTTGGCGATATGGAGTCCTGAGCTGATCCTCTCCACCTGCCCCTGCTCCCAACTTTTGAATTGCAGCTGAAAAAAAGAGGGGGGAAAGGATTGACACCCTTTCTCCAGCACTGTTCTCCTGTGGTTGGATCACCTATCATCTGCTCATTTTGGCGAAAAAAGAGAGATTTTTTTACTTTACTCTTGTTAGCACTGCAGAGCTAACACGGCCAAACAACGAATTGGGATTCTCTACCTCATGCTTTACCAGTAGAAGTGTCTCTTAAGTACCAATGAGCTAGACCAGGGGTGGTCAACCTGAACCTGAGAAGGAGCCAGAATTTACCAATGTACATTGCCACAGAGCCACAGTAATACGTCAGCAGCCCCCCATCAGCTCCCCCCACACACTCCCAGCACCTCCCACCCACTGGCAGCCTCACCGATCAGCACCTCCCCTTCCCTCTCCACACCGCCCAATCAGCTGTTTCATGGCATGTGGGAGGCTCTGGGGGTGGGGGTGAGGAGCGAGGGCACGGCAGGCTCAGGGGAGGGGGCAGGAAGGGGTGGAGTGGGGGCAGGGTCTTTGGCAGAGCCAGGGGTTGAGCAGTGAGCACCGCCTGGCACAGTGGAAAGTTGGCACCTGTAGCTCCAGCCCCGAAGTCGGTGCCTATACAAGGAGCCGCATATTAACTTCTGACGCGCCGCATGTGGCTACACCTCTGCAGTCTCATTGAAGACAACAGGATTGTGTGGGTGACACTGATTTCTAGACAACGGGGCTCCACGGGTGTCACTTTTGGATGGCTATCAAGGCAACAGAGTAGCACAGGTGTAACTGAAGCCAGTGTTCTGCAGACCTTCATTAATGAGATGCCGAAGAATGAAAGAACCCAGCTTTGTAGGTTATGTCTACACTGCAATTAAACACCCACGGCTGGCCCATGTCAGCTGACTTGGGCTTGCAGGGCTCAGGCTACGAGGCTGTTTCATTGTGGTGTGGATGGCCAGGCTCAGGGCACGTCTTCACTACCCGCCGGATCGGCGGGTAGCAATCGGTCTATCAGGGATCGACTTATCGCGTCTAGTGAAGACACGATAAAATCGATCCCTGATCACTCTGCCGTCGACTCCGGAAATCCACCACGGCAAGAGGTGGCAGCGGAGTCGACGGCGGCGCGGCAGCGGTCGACTTGCCGCCGTCCTCACAGCCAGGTAAGTCGACCTAAAATACTCCACTTCAGCTACGCTATTCACGTAGCTGAAGTTGCGTATCTTAGGTCGACCCCCCGCTGTAGTGTAGACCTAGCCTCAGACTAGAGCCTGGGGTGTGGGACCCTGCGGCGAGAGGGTCCCAACGCCTGGGCTCCAGCCCAAACTCAAATGTCTACACTGAAATTAAACAACCCCATAGTCCGAGGCCCACAAGGCGACGTCAGTGACACGGACCAGCCGCAGATGTTTAATTGAAGCTGGGGATAAATTGGATGGCCTGCCATGTAGTTTACAAATAAGCAGCCATGGTTTGGGCTTTACCCGATATCAATATGGAAACATATTAGGAGACAATAAATAATAGGCGCCCATGAGGTCCATTTTGCAGCTACTTTTTGGAAAAGGACTGCACACAAGTACATTAGTTGTTGTGAACTGTCCGCCGAACTCCGGGGAGAATCGAGCTCCCAGGTCTGAACTGCCTCACAAATGTCACATCTGGATCCTGATTCCCACCCGCTACACCCATTTTAATTTATAAGCTAGTCCTCTTTGCTGCTGTGAACTGGCCCTCAACCTATCTTTATTTGTCAGCTTTACCAAGCCACTTCCAGGTGGCACCAGCCTCCCCCGGTGAAAGGCCCTCCTTCTGGGGTTTCTTTGCCATTGTTCATCTCCTATTGATGAGATCCCGGAGCATCTTCAATAACATCTGTGGTAGCCAAGAGATCTAGGGAGGCTCATGTGACGCACAGCCCCTAGCAAGCAGCCCTTCAGGATGGGCTGCAATCACACACTGCTGCCCCCAAGAGATTGACGTCCGCCCCCAAGAGCCATGCAACCAGCTGCCTCTGCAGCGATCCTTGCTGTCTGTGCAGATCTGAGCGTCAGGGGGAGAAGGAAGAAAGGGTTTACAGCTACACTTCTCGCTGGCTTTTTACCGCCCACTAATGGCTCATTTATTTTCTCAGCCATCATTAGATTGAAATGTAACAGTCCAAACAACTTCCCACCTCCTGATTCACCCCTTTTTTCTACGGGTATGGCTTCACTACAAAGGTAACCTGGGTCCAGGCATCCTGGGGAGCCAAGCCCAGATCTGAGCATCCACACTCGACTCAGACCACAACCACACTGGTGCCGCACTAACCTGGGTTAGGCACTCAGATTTCTGTCGGCCTAAGCCATGGTTCTCAGTGCTACACCAACCTGCGCTGCTCTATACATTGTATTTGTGGTGTATCACAGAACTCACTGGCCTCGCACCAGCACCTTGGGTCACCACAGTCCAGCTAGTATTTCCAGGCACTAATGAGTGTGGCAGGGATCTACGTAAAGGAAAAGTCCCGTTCATGTCTTTTAAGTGATCAGTACTCTACTAGTCCTGGGTCTACATGGTAACGTGACAGGAAGCCACTAGATCATCTTGCCATGATCGCCTACAAAGAAATGCTCTGTAGACCTCACAGCTCAGGAGTTTACCTTATAACTAACACGTGTATTTTTATTAACCATAAAATCTGTAGGAAAAGGGCGAGAAGATTCTACTATTGTATTTCGGCTGGGCTCCAGGGCTCCGTTGCCAAGGTGCGGCCACTGCTCATTGGTGGAGAAGCGGGAAGTTGATATGGGTGTTTTCTGTCAGTTGCTGTGAGGCGGCTGAGGGAATATGTTTTTATAGGGGTTCAGAAGAAACTTTATGGCGTGAGCTACTTCTCCCAGAGACATAATGGGAATTTGCGGTAATAAAATCTGGTCTTGGGAGACTCGTTTGAGTTTTATTAAGTTTTGAAGAAAGATTAAAACCTCATCTAGGGAACATCCCATTACTGCTTCATGACACCCCTCTCCCCCACCCCACTGCAGTGTCTCTTGGCGTTTGTCTTTTGTAGCAGTATTATGAGGTGGCTTGGAGGTATTTGTGTATTTTCATGGGTACTCTGGTTCATTGTCGCCTCGTCCTTCCCAAACAGAGGCCCTCATTCTTCATTACTCTGTCTCTGGTGCTATAGCCCCCTTGTGATCTCCGCATTTTGGAGCTGTTTGGGGGGCCGGGATGGCTTCCAGCATCGGTTAAAACTATCTCTGGGTTGCTCCAAACTATGCTGTGTTATGCCCTTATATACCACGGGAAGCAGAGAATAGCCAGATGACAGTGTACTCCAGCTAGGCTATCCCTCCTCTAGGGGAGGGATCGCTCAGTGGTTTGAGCATTGGCCTGCTAAATCCAGGGTTGTGAGCTCAGTCCTTGAGGGGGCCACTTAGGGAATCTAGGGCAAAATGAGTACTTGGTCCTGCTAGTAAAGGTGGGGGGCTGGACTCAATGACCTTTCAGGGTCCCTTCCAGCTCTATGAGATAGGTCTCTCTCTCTCTCTCTCTCTATATATATATACACACCCTGGCAACCCCACTATGCCAGAGGCTGAGAGAGAGGTCAGCAGCCCTGTGTCTATGGGGAAGCCCCCTTACACTGCCAGAGTGGCATAAATGATAAAAGCTTTAGGAAATATGACCTGCGGTGAAAGGTTAAAAGAACTGGGCATGTTTAATCTTGAGAAATGAAGATGGAGAGGGGACCTGATAAGGCTTCAAATATCTTAAGGGCTTTTATAAAGAGGATGGGGATCAGTTGTTCTCCATGTCCACTGAAAGTAGTACACAAAGTAATGGGCTTAATTTGCAGCAGGGAAGACAGAGATACACTATTAGGAACAAGCTTCGAAGGGAGGCTGTGGAATCCCCATCATTAGAGGTTTTTAGGAGCAGGCTGGACAAACACCTGTCAGGGATAGTTTAGGTTTACTTGGTCCTGCCTCCGCGCGGGAGGCTGGACTCGATGACCTCACAAGGTCTCTTCCAGCCCTTCATTTCTGTGATGCTGGGAAAGAAGCATTAGCAGTGCAGAGAATTGGCCTGTGAAAATCCGAGCACGTGATCCTCTTAGATGTGCTGCAGACAGCTGTAAAATCAAAGCTTCAAAGGTGGGGAGGTTAAACATCACTTATCCACTTGGCACTACCCAAATGCATCCCCTATTGGTGGGAGCTCAGTGTTGGCTCCTCAGCTCGTATTCCAGACACCCCATGTTACAGAGCAGGGGACCTGGCATTCAGCGCCCATAACATGAGGCTGCATTTTGCTGGTGCCAAGCGGATAACATGGTGCTTTGTCATACAGGCTTTTAAGCCTGGGATGACACTATGTGTAATTACACTTATTACAATTCTGCTTGTTTTGATAGATGGCTACTGGTGTAACAACATAATTTTGTCCTCCCATTCCCCTTCCATTAGCCTGTCATTCAGTTGCTGTAATTTCTCTACATCCTAGCAGGGGCTGTCCTTGTGTTATTTCTTTAGACAGTGCCTGGTACAATAGGGCCCTGATCCCTGCGTGGCGTCTGTCAGCACTATTGCACTATCCATATGATCACTTTTACTATGAATGTGTCTAGTTCTTGACTATTGAATTACTTTATAAGCACTGCTTCCCCGGCATGGCTTTGCTTTCATTAGATCTCACCAGCTTAGCAAGGTCACATGAACTTGGTTAACGCTTGGCTGGGAGACCTCCAAGGAAACCCTGAGGGCTGAAAGAAATGGTATTGGTGACTCTACCATTGACACCCTTGTGTTTGAGTCAACATTAAAGCAATGTACCAGCATGGCGTAAGGAGTCACTGCCTTTCCCTTGAGACACAAAGCCGACTCCCTGATTGCTTGGGGAGATTAAAGACCCCTTGCTGGTTTGCTTCCCAATATTTATTTGGCCTCATTTTACTGATCTTGACCTAGGAACGCAGTCCCCTCTCTAATGTTTAGGTTCGAATAAGACAGGGGGTCCCTCCGTGGTTGCTGGGTCAGCCTTGCAGGGGGAAAAATAGAGAAGCCTTTGTTATACGACGCCCAGCACAGCTTTTATTTGGATGCCTCAATATGGATTTCAGAACACTAACTTACGGTCCCAGGTTTGAAATTTTTGGACAATATTTCTAATCTTAACAATAAAACGAACAAGCAGGACTCCAACTCTTGGGGACAAGTTGGGACACCTTTCTGGCCTTCTTTATACAGCATCAAGCAGCAAGAAATGGCACGACCCTTTTTTTTAATCTTTGCAAGTCATTTGCTGAGGAATGTTGCTGTACACTGTTAAACAGCTGGTAGGTTTCTAATAGACTCAGCGACTCAGAGACATTAAGGCCCAGAAGGGATCATCAGGATCTCCTAGTCTGATCTCGTGAACATCTCAGGCCATAGGAGCTCTCTCACTCCCCCACTCCTGTAAGAGGCCCATAACCTCTGGCTGAGTTTCTGACATCCCCAAATCTTGATTTAAAGACATCAAGTTACAGAGAATCCACCATTTACTCTAGTTCAAACCAGCAAGTGACCTGTGCTCCATGCTGCAGACCTGTGCCCCAAAACTACCAGGGACTCTGCCAATCTAACCTGGGGAAGATGACTTCCAAACCTCAGATATGGCGATCAGTTAGACCCCGAGCATGTGGGTGAGACCCAGCAGCCAGACACCTGGGAAAGAATTCTCTGTAGAAACTCAGAGCCCTCCCCATCTAGTGTCCCATCACCGGCCATTGGAAATATTTGGTAATAGCAGTTATGGATGGGCCATATGCCCAGAGGTGACTGCCCATCAATGGTGGGCGCCTAATTCCTATCGTTAGGCCCTGATTCAGTAAGAGCCTTAATCACATACTTAACTTTAAGAACACGAGTTGTCCCAAAGGCACACGCTTGAGCCACTAGCTGAATTGGAGTTTCAGATTGGCACCTTTCACACACTTTCAGAAACCTGCTTTATATCAGGGTTTTCCAGACTTTCAAGAGAGATGTCCCCACTTTCAGGAAATTAGAACATAAGAACGGCCAGACTGGGTCAGACCAAAAGTCCATCCAGCCCAGTATCCTGTCTACCGACAGTGGCCCAAACTATTGCAACCAATTACACCCACTCCTGCATCCCAGCCATGTGTTGCTAAAAGCCTACCAACTTTTTATACACACCCCTTTGGCTAGTCCTTTGCACTCTTCCGGGGGCACCTCCCACACTTTGGGGGAATCGCTGCCTTAAATAATAAATACCATTGCCCCATCACCTCTCGCAGAAGCATTAGCCGCTGTTTGTTCTGGAGCAGCGAAGAGAGGCTATGGTTTTAGTTTTGCACAGCACATGGTTAGGGCTGGCTCAACTTGCGTTATGCTCACGATGGAAAGAGCTTTGGTTTTTCTTTCCTTGCTGGTCCGAGTGTGATTTAGAGCAGTCACGTTAGACGCTGCAGAGGTTTCGCCGACCACAGCAGCATCTTGTTTTCATTCCTGGAAGCTCGTTCCTCTCTGCCCAGTTCTGCCTGTGATGGTTTCTCTCACTGTCGCTCAGTTCCCTGAACCAGGTTTGCTCCTATTTGGGAGGAGCAGAGTACTTTACACTGTTTGGTTGACTCCCAGAGGCTGGCTCGGCTATGGGGGAGATAGCTCTGGAAGAAGGGTTGTTGTTTTTCCTTGCTGTGGTTTGGGACTGCCAAGCCGAAGAGGAGATGGAGCTGTAAGTATGGACGTTGGTTTTGTGCATCGGTATGCTTTGTAATTTGCTACCGGATGGCGGATGGGGATAATTTTTTTTTTTTTTGGTGCAGCAAATGTTTTTGGTCTGAGCCTTCTGCACTGTCCCTGGGAGCTCTCGCCTTGTTTTAATTTTTGTCTGTCTCCCTGCATCATGCTGCATATAATCACGTCCGACCACAGCCCTTTTTAGTCGTGCTGTACATTCCCCTTGCTTCAAATTAGGCTTTTTGGTGGTGCCTTTGACATCCAAAATATGTGGACTCAGTGAGCCCACATTGTGCTCGGCAGGGATTGGGTTCTCCAGTGGACCGAGTTTGTTAGTTTTCATTTCTTTCTGTTCGAGTTTGAATGTCACTTTTAAATGGAACTGGCCAGAGGGATGGTGAAGGTGCAGGACTGGTCAGGCTAACTGGGAACAAGTTAGTAGTTAACAGGAGCAGATCATGATTGTTGCAGACCGGGGCCTTGTTTAGAATTGTTCAGCAACTAGTTTTTTGAAAACAGATTTGAGCCTTTGGAATATTCAGGTCAATTATTCCGTGTCTGGAATGTGCTCTTCCAGCTTTGTGATTGGCTGGGTAACATGGCATTGTTTCTGCTTCCTGATGGAAAGAAATGAGATATAAGGCACAGATATTTACCAGCATGGGTAATTGACCATTGGAACAAATTACCAACGGAAGTGGTGGATTCTCCATCTGTTGATATCTTCAGATCCTGACTGGATGCCAGGGGTGTAGCCACGGGTGGGCCCCAGCCCACCCACTTAGCATCCTGGCCCAGCTAAATTTGAGCCGGGGACAGCTGGTAGCCTGCGTCCTTCCCTCCCCGCCGCCGCCTTTCAATTCACCTGCAGGCGGGTCGGGCGGGAGCAGCGCAGAGCAGCGGCATGGCACAGCACAGCGGGAGGGGCCGAGCGCCCAGACTGGAGGAAGCTCCAGACATCCCTCCCCCCTTTCTCTCTCTTGCTCGCCGGATCATGCACTCCGCTCACCCCGGCTGCTCCACAGCGCTCCCTGGGATTGCAGTCACTGTGTCACCGCCATCCACACCCTCACCGCGGGGGGAGCCGCCAAGCACCGAAAGTTTGATACTATCCCAGGGGTGGTCAACCTGTGGCTCCGGAGCCACATGCGGCTCTTCAGGAGTTAATATGCGGCTCCTTGTATAGGCACCGACGCCGGGGCTGGAGCTCCAGGCGCCAACTTTGCAATGTGCCGGGGGGTGCTCACTGCTCAGCCCCTGGCTCTGCCACAGGCCCTGCCCCCACTCCACCCCTTCCTGCCCCCTCCCCTGAGCCTGCCGTGCCCTCGCTCCTCCCCCCACAGCGCATCCTGCATGCCACGAAACAGCTGATCTGGAGGTGCGGGAGGGAGGGGGAGGTGGGGCTGCCATTGGGTGGGAGGTGCTGGGAGCAGGGGGGAGGGGAGCTGATGAGGGGCTGCTGACGTATTACTGTGGCTCTTTGGCAATGTACATTGGTAAATTCTGGCTCCTTCTCCGGCTCAGGTCGGCCACCCCTGGACTATCCGCTCTCACCCTACAAAACGGTCGGGGCTGCAATGTAATCTCAGACGTCGATTTCTCCTTTCAGATTCCCAACGTCTGCAACATATCAATCAAAAGGAGCTGATTTTTGTTTTGGATGGTGGTGGGTTAATCTGCGCTCCCCCCTTCCACACAGCGGCACACGGCAGAGGGAAGCCTTGGACCACACGTGTGTGGCTTACCCCTCCCCGCTGCCGTGCTTGCCTCTGTCTGGCTCCCTTCCCTTCCCTTCCCCCAGCCACCAGCCCCCTGACTGCAGGCCAGTGGGGTTGCTAGGAGTGGAAATCTGGGTGGGAGGCACTGCCTGTCCTTGCCCTCCCACCCAAAAGTCGGGGCTCACCCAAATTTCCACACTTAGTTGCGCCGCTGCTGGCTGCCTTTCTGGAAGGTGTGCTTTAGTTAAACGCAAACGATTGGGCTTAATACAGAGGCAATTGGGTGACATTCTCTGGCCTGTAATATGCAGGAGAAAACCTACCAATAGAAGAGCAGGAGTAGGTGAAACTTCAACCCCATTTCCAGTCCATCGGTGCACAGGTTTTCCCACCAGTTCTAATGATGGGGAATGATCCTGCACTGACTGAGGCAGGGAATGGACCCGCGAGCCTGACAGCAGTTCACTGTTTCTGATTACAGGCTGTGTTTTCAGCTGGCATAAATGGATGTCGCTCCATTGACTTAGGCAACCAGACCCATTGCTTAAGTAATTTTTTTTTTTTTAAATGGAGATATCCTATCTCCTAGAGCTGGAAGGGACCTTGAAAGGTCATCGAGTCCAGCCCCCCTGCCTTCACTAGCAGGACCAAGTACTGATTTTGCCCCAGATCCCTAAGTGGCCCCCTCAAGGATTGAACTCACAACCCTGGGTTTAGCAGGCCAATGCTCAAACCACTGAGCTATCTTGGTCTCAAGTTGCAGTGAGGGAGGTCTAGGTTGGATATTAGGAAACACTTTTTCACTAAGAGGGTGGTGAAGCACTGGAATGGGTTACCTGGATGTGTGTGTGTGTGTGTGTGTGTGGAATATCCTTCCTTAGAGGTTTTTAAGGTCAGGCTTGGCAAAGCCCTGGCTGGGATGATTTCATTGGGGATTGGTCCTGCTTTGAGCAGGGGGTTGGACTAGATGACCTCCTGAGGTCCCTTCCAACCCTGATATTCTATGATTCTATGGTTCTATTCTATGATTCAACTCTATGATTCTATGAAATTCCAAACATCAGATCATAGACTGAGGCCAATGGAGCTACAGTGATTTACGTTGGCTAAAGCTTTGGCCCCCTGACTCTGTCTGCACTATAAATGGAGGTGTAATAGCAGCACAGATAAGCCTAACCTAGCTCTAGCTAGCACAGCTGAAATAGCAGTGAAGATGCAGGGGCATGGGCTAGCAACGCGAGGACATACCCAGGGTCCCTGGTGTGCTTGTACAGCCTGTGTCAGGGCCCATGCCGTTGCATCTTCACTGCTATTTGTAGCTGTGCTAGCTATGTTAAAGCTAGCATGGGAATGCCAACCCGTGGTGCAATCACCCCACTGACTGCAGTGTAGCAGTAGCAGCAGATTACAACAAAGGTGTGTAGCTGCCTCTCTAGGTACAGTGCAAGGCCCACAAGCTGAGAGCTGGGAGAATGAGGTGGCTTAGTGTTTCCCAGGCATTCCTGAATGGACCGGTTGCAAAGTCGTTGGCCTTTTATTGTTTTGATTGAAGGTTCAGCAATCCCGGAACACAATCGTTCAAGGTGCCACACTGGAACACTTCCATTGTGCGCCGCTCGCTGATCCACGGTGCTGCTGAGAGATGGAAAGATAAGGCTCAGGGAGGCTTGGGGTTTTCTATTTTCTTTTTTTGTTGTTATCACAGTAGATGCCACTGGATCGGTCCCCTGGTAAATGTCGCCCTCCCTCACCTGGCGAGATTTCCTGGGAACCGATTCAGTGTGAGTCATTTTAGTGCCTTGAAACAATGAACAAACAGCACATCTAATCCACCGAAAGGGCATGCTAGAGGGGATGGCTTAGCTGGCTAAGCATCAGGTTTAAAATGCTTAGACTCCCTGGAACCACAGCTTTGAATCCTACGGGGTGTCAGCTCAGCCTTTCACCAAGCGAACAAACTGAGCAGGCGGTGGTGTAACATGCTGGCGTGTTCGGGACAAGACTTTACAAGCCAAGAGCCTGATATATAAAGATCCCAAGGAATATTTCATAAGAATGGGAAGTTCCCCCCCATTATCCTTGGCCACGGCTTCCTTTCTGCCTCAGGCTGTGGTCCACGGGGGGCCTGCCGCCAGAGAGGACTGCCTTTCGGTAGTGGGGGGAAATGACCTTTGCCTGTGTAATTTGTCAAGTGCTTTGGGATCACTGGGGATGAACGGCTGTGTGTAAACGCAAAGGTTTTATTATTAGCTACTGGGGATAGACTGCAGGCAACAGGTGTGAATTGGTGCTTGCTTAGCTAAGACTTCCTGGTGTGCTTCCCCTTGGTTTCTCCTGGCCCTCGTGCTCTGTGGCTGCTTCCACGACTCAGTCGTGCCTCGAGGCAGCTCCACTAATATTTGAATGCTTTGCACGATGGCCATAGTTCAAGACAGTCCTGAAATGAAAAGGCTACCCTGAGGTATTCCACTTAGGTGCAAAGATGGCCTAGTTATTAAGAGACTAGCCTGGGCTCAAACAGGCCAGGTTTCAAGTCCTGGTGCTTACAAACTTTCTGTGTGGCCCGAGGTGAGTGACTTCATTTCTCTGTGACTCAATTCCCTGTCTTTCAACAGCACTCCTTTTCCCCCACACTTTGTTTATTTTGACTGCAAGCTCTGTGAGCCAGGGGCTCTCTCTCTCTCTCCCCATGTGTTTGTACAGCACCTAGCACCCCAATCTCCCTTGGGGTTTCTAGCCACTGCAATGATGATAATAATCATAGATCATAGAAGAACAGTGTCCACCAGTGCCTGTGAGAAAAGATCAGATCCTTCTCTGGTGCCTGTGGAAAATGCTGTTAAACTGTATCATTCCATGGGCCCCACTCTTCTGGTAATTACAGCAAGATAACATCCGCGTCGGATGATTCTGATAGGCAGTCACTGGGGAGCAAATTCCTGGGAATGGCGCCTTTTTAAAGAACTGACCTGCCGCTGGCTGCAACTCATGACCTGAACAACAATGAGTAAGAAGGGGACGAAGGAGCAACCATGAAGTAAGCCGGTCAGATCAAGAATCAGTCCCATTCGTGTGCCCAATGTATCTTGCTTTTCCCCCCCACAACCTCTCACAAGCGTGGACTGTAGCTTTGCACAATGACACAAGAGATGCGTGAACTGCTTTCAAACAGGGGTGAGGCTCGGCCAACCTTCGCCGGTTCCAGAACCAAGCCAGAGTGGAACCTTTTGGACAGCTGTGATACGACATCTGTAGGTTGTACCCCTGGCTCTGGGGGATACATTTAAAGGTCCTGCTTCTCATTTACCTCATGGCTGCTTGTCTCCCTTCTGGCCACGTAAAGGGGACTTAAAGTGGATGTGGATGTAATTTAACCCCTGTACTCCGCCAGAGTGGCTTGAGAATAAGGCCCAAGGTGTATGAGACAGAAAGGGATGTGGGAAGAGAGAGGCAGGATGCACAGGAGAGGAGCTGGAGAACAGGCAACTGTAAGGCAGGGAAAACGAGAAGGTGCAAGAAGGAATGGAGGGAGAGAAAAAAAAGGGAAAGAACAGATGACAGTGCTAAAAAGAACACCAGAAAAGATGCAATGTGCAGGGCCAGCTCTAGGTTTTTTGCCGCCCCAAGCAAAAAAATTGCCGCCCCAAGCTCAGGTGGGGCTGGGGCTCGCAGGTGGCGCTGGAAGCGGAGGGAGTGATGTCACCTTCTCCCAGCGCCTGCAGGGGCTTTACCCCCTCCCCCGCCCAGCCGTGCAGAGAAGCCCCAATATAAGGGGTGGCACGAGGCAGCGCGGCAGCCAGTGTGCAGATGAGGTGGTGCAGCCCCGGCTCCCCGGCAGGACTCATCCTCTCCTCCCCAGGTAGCGGTTGGGCCCTGGCAGCTCAGCATCCCGGGGCTGGGGCTTCCCCTTCCCGCTGCGGCCAGGGGCATGGCGCCCTCGCCCCGTCTAAGTGGCGCAGCTCCGAGAGCGCAACTGCCCTGAAAAAAAAGGATGGCCAAAGTGCCGCCCCTGGAAATGTGCCGCCCCAAGCACTGTGCTTGCTTTGCTGGTGCCTAGAGCTGGTCCTGGCAATGTGATTGCTGTGATGAAAGAAAAAATGGAATATCACCAGAAGGAAGAAACAGGGTATCAGAAAAGCCCAGAAGACATAGTAGGTTATGGCTTGTTAAGGTGTATTAAATAGAAAGTTAGGTGGCAATACTGCACAAAAATTTCAGTATACAGCCGCTTTAGGGCCTGATCCAGAGACCGCTGAAGTCACTTGACCTCTCAACTCTATGAGCACCAGCCTCTAGGCAGGCCTGTATAAAATGCCTTTGAACCAGCTGGCGACATTAGGATTTCAGAAGACAGATTATAAACGAAACATCTTCTCTCACCACAATACTTTTATGGCATCATTTTTCACTCAAAGACAGACAAATATGTGGAGAGCAGCCATCAAGGAAGGAAAAATAATCCAGGCTTCACAGTTCCAAAAAAATGGGGCCGGGCTACGGAGCAAAGGGTGAGTTGTTGGAATAAACCAATCAGCAAAGACACACAGGCTAGTTCGGGAGTGATATGAATAATTCTTTAGATTTCTTTAGGCATGGGTGTGATTCCTAGATATGGTTTTTGTCTTTTAAACTATAGCTTTGGTGTTGGCTTCTCTGAAATTGTGAGCACTAGCAGCAGGTTGGCACAGAAGGAGTTTTTCAGAGGCACAACCCCACGGGCACGTTAATGGAAGTGAGTATAAATGAGACGTCTGACGTGGGAAGCGCTGCCTGAATATTCTGGTATTAATATTAAATTCCTTCATAATATGATCTCATGTGAGGTTTCTAGTCATATCACTGAGAGGCGGCTAATGACAAAAACATCTCCCTTTTGTATGTAAGTTTGGAGGATGGCTTTTGGAAAAAAACAAAACTCCTCTCCATGGGCTCAATAAATCATGGTTATTTGCCATGCAGCCAGTCGTAGGGATTTTGGAACGATGGGGAGTTAGTTGGTGAATGCGAGACAATTAGCAAATGTGAGGCAAGAGTAACACAACAATGGTCAGATTTTATCACTACAGTGACGCTAATAGCATCTTACGTGGCTATCACGCCCCTTCGTCCAGAAGAATCTCAGACCACTTTACAACCATTATATAAAATAAGAGAATGAGAGGCTACGTGATGATGCCTTGTAAAGGCATTAGCATGAATCCGGGCTAACTGGGCTAGGCACAAGTGGTGACGCCGTGAGTGGGTTATACAGCAGTGCCATTGGTTCTGCTGCCTGCCAATAAATCCTTTACTCCAACATGTATTCTGCATGTGTCACATATTGCAGGAATATTTAAAGAGAGCTTTACTTGAGATTTTTTTTTGTACCCCACCACCCATAATGCCAGTTGCCTTAGTCCCTGAATCAGCCAAGCACTGAAACACGTGCTTAACTATGCCCATCCCTATTCAGCAAAGCACTTAGGCATGTGTTTAGGCCCACCTACATAATAAATGGAGATATACCTATCTCATAGAACTGGAAGGGACCCAGAAAGGTCATTGAGTCCAGCCCCCTGTCTTCACTAGCAGGACAAAGTACTGATTTTGCCCCAGATCCCTAAATGGCCCCCTCAAGGCTTGAACTCATAACCCTGGGTTTAGCAGGCCAATGCTCAAACCACTGAGCTATACCTCCCCCCATATAAAAGAATATCAGGGTTGGAAGGGACCTCAGGAGGTCATCTAGCCCAACCCACTATTCAAAGCAGGACCACTCCCCAACAGATTTTTACCCCAGTTCCCTAAATGCCCCCCTCAAGGATTGAGTTTACAAGCCTGGGGTCAGGAGGCCAATGCTCAAACCACTGAGCTATCCCTCCCCCCTTTGCTTTGCTGAATTAGATCCTTAGTTACCAGGAGACCAATTGCCTCGACTGCAGAGGTAGTCATAGAACCCTTCAGAACACCTTGTCTAGACCTAAATATGTCACAGCTAATGCTGGTGTATTAGGGGGCTCCAGGGATAGAAATTGCTTTACCACAAAATGGAGGCTGTATAGAGTTGAGGCCCATTTCAAAAATAGGCCTATAGTCTAGGGCCGTCTCTTCTCTCTCTACTGAACCATAGGCATCTGTAGGGCAACCCTTGGTAGCTGTCTGACAGCTTGAGGCAACTCTGCTCAACAACTTAGCTCAGTAAACGAGGAAGAATATTGTATCGGGTTAAACTAGCATTGTGCAAGGACAGTGGTTTAACGGTGACTCAGAGATGACAGTGCCACCGAGTGAATCACCAGTGCCACTTCCTTCTTTGGAGCGTCCCCACTCAAGTCAGGAACAGGCCCAAGAGCGTGCAATATACAGCGTATATGAGAAATGAGCTAGAGGGAACAAGCCGCTAGTTTGGTCACAAGAATTTAGAATGATTGGTGTACGTTGGTGGACAGGGAGGAAGCCAAAATGAATCATAAATGAGGAAGTGTGAGAAGGAGACACGTTGACAGGATGGATACCGTCATTTCGGCACATTCCTGTTTCATTTTAGCTTAGGGCACATCGAGCACCAGAGACACCAGGATCAGTCCTGCAGGGTGCTGAGTGCCTGCTAGGAGATACTGAGCATCCTCAGCTACCCTTGGCTTCAGTGGGAGTTCGCTTAGTTGAGTTAGGCCCTTAAGTGGGCCCTTATGAGCCAGCTCTTGTGGGAATCAAATTTAGCTTGAGCTCTTATTATTTTTTTCCAATGAAGATCTGTGTGTTTTCACTTTATGGGGTCTGCCTCGCTCAGTCATACAAAGCAAAAATGGCAAAAGGACCTTATTTATTTCTCCCAGCTGCTGTTTTTGTTTTGTGTTTTTGGCATCTTAACTTTGAAAACTTCCCCCCCCCCCCCTTCTGGCGCTCTTTTATTGAGGCTGTTGAAAGGTTTCTGTAGTCAATCTTTCAAAAGGCAGCCTGGCTCACACGCTGACAGCTGCAATCACTGTTGCTCTCAATCTTTGCTTTGGTAAGGAAACAGATCTATATATCAGCCCAATGACACATGCTGGACTCTGTGCTTTGCAATAGGAAATGCAAGCAGCATGGCTGACCGGTCGCCTTTAGTAGCAACAGCTGAAGTCACACAACATCCTCTGGTGGGCTTCCCTTCGGGCCACATTCTGATCTCGGTTACAGAGGTGTAATGCTGGAGTAACTTCACCTAGCCAGATCCTCAGCTTCTGTAAATCAGCAGAGCTCCATTTACTTCACTGGAGCTACAACAGGCTGCCTGATGCCAATGATGTCACTCCAGAATTACTCCAGTTTAAATGAGAGAAGAATCTGGCTCTTAACCCCTTTAGGTCCTTCCCTCTCATTACCTGCTTTGGAATCTCCCACCGTCTTTATCCAACAAAGAAACAGTCCTTACAAAACTGGATGTCTGCTGTAGTTGCTTCACAAGTTGTTGGTGTGAGGCCTGCCTGACTCTGACCGTTTGCTGTGAATTTCTTTCATTAGCCCATGTCAGCATTTGTAAGAACGGGATGTCATGGCTGGTGTGAGATCTCTTATATGTGAGGCTCAAGATGCCGTTTGCTGGCTCTGTGTCCAGGAGAGAAGTTCACCCGTAGTTTAGCTGGGTGGCATTGTCAAAAGTGCTTAGCGTTGACCTCACTTTGTCCCTGTTGAAGTAAACACCCATTGATTTCTCTGGGAGCAAAGTAAGGCCAACGCTCAGTGCTTTCACAAATCCTACCTCATGTGTGATCTTCACTAATCAGTTACTCAAGGTTTATGCCTCACTAATTTTGAACCTAGCAGGTTGCACAGGTAGACACATATTCCCAAACAAAGGAAGTGTTTTAAGACCAAAATACAACCACTGGGCATTATGTGGGGTTTGGTCCTGCTTTGAGCAGGGGGTTGGACTAGATGACCTCCTGAGGTCCCTTCCAACCCTGATATTCCATGATTCTATGTTACATGGTTGATTACAGCCAATGGATGTCATGAATGTAACAATACAATATGTGATACTACCAGTAGACTTCCAGAAATCTTTCATAGATTAGAAGGAACCATTAGATCATCCAGTCTGACCTGCGTAACACAGGCCAGCGAATTTCATCCAGATACTCCTCTATTGACTCCAGTAACTGGTGTCTGACTAAAGCGTGTCTTCGAGAAATGTACCCAGTCTTGATTTGAAAACTTCAAGAGATGGCAAATCTACCCCTTCCCTCGGTAGTTTGTTTGAGTGAATAATCACGTTCATTGTCAAAAGGTCTGCCTTGATTCTAATTTGAATTTTTCTGGCTTTAACTTCCAGCCATTGGTTCTTGTTACAACTTGCTCCACTAGATTAAAGAGTCCATTCGTATGGAATAGTTGCTTCCCGTGAAGGTATTGTAATTCCCATGATACACTGTAATCAAGTCACCTCTTAATGACTTGAAGGATGCCTGCATAATCCTATTGGAATGTAGTTAGCGGAAATAAATGCAACGGCCCAGATTTTCAACAGTATTTAGGCTCCTAACTCCCATTGATTTCAATGGGAATTAGGCACCTAAATATCATTGAGGATTTGGGCCAATGTCATTGGTCAATTCTGTTCCTCAAATTGCATGCAAAGCTTTAAAACAAATGTAAATTATGTTTAGAACTGTGCTATTTCCATTTCATTATAGTATTTGATCAATAGCTCTAGCACCATTTCGAAAAATAGAATTACTTAGTATAATATGTATGTGGGGACTGAAACCCTCCTACTTCAGGTAGTCCTTAGTGGCAGAATTCACACTCTGAGCTGGTTGTGACCACTGACTGGCTGCACAGGTTGAGGTAAGGCTTGGCATTAACAGTGGCCTGGGTGAAGGGATGGGGACTTGACTCTGGGCTTGCCTTGGGCTGACCCGTTCCAGCTGGGACAGGAAGGGGACGACTTGGCTGGAGAACCAGAAATACTGGCTGGTGGTTAGGTCAGTCTAATCCGCTGGCCACCTCTGGGGAGTATCTCGGATCAGGAGCACAAAGTGCTGGTTAGCAGAGACCCTGTGCTCTGGCTTATGTTTAATGCAAAGTCATATATGTTGGTTGCCCTGTTGACTTTTGGTTACTAATGGCATTATGAAAAGGTCGATTGGATCTGGTGAATTTTGCATGCAGAGATAAAGATCTAAACTTTCCCTAAAGGGTGGATCTAGGCTGTTGGTTCAGGCTCACCTCAAAATTACTTACCAGGATTTTCAGACAGTGCTAACTTAGTGCTATGTTGTTGTTAGCAGTATTATGGTAGCACGTGCAATTCCTAAGTAAGGTAAGGGCCCCCTTGGGCTAGGCATTCTCCATACTTGCACTTAGAGACAGTACTAGGGACAGAGATCTAAGGCAGACAAAGGTTTTGCAGGTAAGAAACTGAGGCACAGAGAGAGTAAGGCCCAGATCCTTAAAGGTATGTAGGCATTTAAATACATTTGTGACTCTAACCGAAAGCAACTTGGCCAAGGTCACACTGGAAATCAGTGGCAAAACTGGTACTTAACCCCAGCGTTCCTGAGTTCAAGCCCAGCGGCCTACTGAGGAGGCCACTGCTGCTTCTCTTTAAGAACCTGTAATATTTGGATTTAGTGGTTAAATTTAAATCAGAAATACTAAAACCAATTCCTGACCACTTGAAAAAATAAATAAACTAAAGAAACAAATGAAGCTGAGCCAGCTAGCAGCAACAAACAGGCCGAGCATGAAGAAAGAACAAAGTGTTTTTCAAAGGATCCAGTTTAAGCTGTTGAAAAATTGCTGTGGCCAGAGCGGAGTCTATTTTGAATAATGCTGATGCTTATCTGTGAGAGGAGACTGTGGTAAAACAGCAGCGGGCCAGCATACGCCACTCCAGCAAGGGCTCCAGTGGAACTGAAATAGTGCACAGGATTGGATTGCAGCTTCCAGACCCGTTAGTCCCCAACTTGTTCTCACCTCACTCTGAGATAATACTTTGGGGAGGAGTTTGTCTGGAGGCAGAAATTCAGGCCTGTGTACTATCTCAGTCCCACAGAATCATAGACTTTAAGGTCAGAAGGGACCATTATGATCATCTAGTCTGACCTCCTGCACAATGCAGGCCACAGAATCTCACCCACCCTAGTTGGAGTGTCCTATGCCGACTCGCTGCACCGCCGTGAATTTCACCATGCGTGAGTAGATTACAAGGGGCTGAATCGCCTCTCTGACCGCTTTTCCCACCGATTTAACACCACTGACTTCAGCAGAGGTGCTCCTAGCGCACACCAGTGTAAAAAAAAACCCTTCCTTAATGGGTGGACTCCCAGGCAGCATCGGAAACCACTTACAAAGTGGAGAACAAGGGTTTATTGCTAACCTCCTAGGTCCTGCCTCTCCAGCGGATGAAAGGGACCTACTGGCTCATCAGATTTTAGGAAAGGGGTGGGGCAAGGAGAAAGGCAAATGAAAAACAGCCACTGTCGTAAGACTAATACTTAGTCCTGCCTTGAGTGCAGGGGGACTGGACTAGATGACCTCTCAAAGTCCCTTCCAGTCCTATGATTCTAACCTATTATCTACAGAGACTCTTGATTTACAATAGCAGGAAGAAATGCTGGGGGTGGGGACAGCAGCTCCACACCAAACCCTGACGTTTGCCTGCTGTGTTTTTCAGAATCGGCCTTGCGATCTCAGTGATCGTCTTGATTGCAGTGGGAATGAGGCACCTAAATATCTTGGAGGAGCTGGGCCTTAGTGGACACATGTTCTTTTAGTCAGGTGTCGCAGCAAGTAAGGGGGAGAGGTATTGGCGCTGACCCGGGACTCTGGAGATCGGTGGTCAATTCCTAGCTCGGCAATAGCTGTTCTGGGTGAGTCACTTTCTCTCTCTTTACCTTCGTTCCCTATCTATAACATGGGGCCAATAGCATGTTCTTCCTCCCGCCTTTGTCTGTATTCGCTATTCAGACTGTAAGCTCTCTGGGGCAAAGACTGCCTCCCACTATATGTATGTACAGTGCCTTGCACCATGGGATGCCAATCTTAATTGGTGCCTTTAGGTGCTATTGTACTATAAATAATAATAACAACACTATAGAGATAGATGAGTATTATAATCCCCATTGTAGAGCTAGGAAAACTGAGGGCTTGTCTACACGGGACATGACTGGGCAGGATGTGCATCTACAGTACACTCGCTGGCTCCTGCACACTAAAAGTTTGGTAGGGCACTTTGATGTACTCCCATTTCGAACAGGAGTGTGTCAAAGTGCGCACGATGGAACCGTCACTGCCCTGCAGCAGTGTCCACATGGGACATCACTGTGCAGCGAGCTACTCGCATAGGCGCCGACTACATGGGTGCTCCGGGACTGGAGCAACCACGGGGAAAAATTAGTGGGTGCTCTGCACCCACTGACAGCCAAGCTCCCCGTCCAACCCCCCCCGCCTCACCTCCTCCTCCATTTCCTCCCCTGAGCGTGCTGCGTCCCCGCTCCTCCCTCACTCCCAGCGCTTGTCGTCGCCAAACAGCTGTAGCAAGCTCTGGGAGGGAGGAGGGGAAATGTGGTGTCCTCAGGGGAGGAAGCAGGGAAGAGGCGGGGCCGGGGCAGGGATTTGGGGAAGGACTCACATAGGGGCAGGGAGGGGGCGGAGTTGGAGTGGGGACTTTGGGAAAGGGGTTGGAATGGGGGCGGGAGGGGGCGGAGTTGGAGCAGGGACTTTGGGGAAGGGGTTGGAATGGGGGCAGGAGGGGGCAGAGACTTTGGGGAAGGGGTTGGAATGGGGGCAGGAGGGGTGGAGACTTTTGGGAAGGGGTTGGAATGGGGGCAGGGAGGGGGCAGAGTTGGAGCAGGGACTTTGGGGAAGGGGTTGGAATGGGGGCGGGAGGGGATGGAGACTTTGGGGAAGGGGTTGGAATGGGGACGGGAGGTGGCAGGGCAGGGGTGGAATCGGGATGGGGCTGGGGTTAAGGGGGGGGTCAAGCACCCACCAGCGCCAGAAGAAGTCAGCGCCTATGCGAGCTAGTGCCCTGCAGATTCACACCCTAGCTTGCTGTGCAATAGCAGCCAGTTAGACAAGCCCTGAGGCACAGAGAGGTTAAGTGAGTTGCCCCAGGTCACACAGTAAATCAGTGGCAGAGCCAGAGTTAGAGTTCAGGTTTCTGGACCTGCCTTGCTCTAACCACTGGACCTCACCGTTTTTATGAGAAAACAATACTGCTGTCATTTACAATCTTTAATGCTTTTCTTAAAATGATCCACTAGCAGGAGAGGGAAATGTATCCTGCACAAGCACCCCACTGTGTGTTAAAACACCTGTCCTGAGTCTCCAGATGCCCCTGGTTTTATCTGATTATATCAAAGCCCTGGAGACCTATTTCCAGCTCACCAGACCTACTGCATCTTGCGCACCACGGGGAGCACAGCACGCAGGTAACCGCGCCCTCCCCCCTTTGATTCCTGCAGAACAACGTAGCCTATGGACCCCTGCAGCTTTTAATAACAGACCGAAACAAAATACACACAAGCACGTGCCGATGCCTCAAATGCGAGCCGTTTCCCCAGGCCAAAAGAAGCCTTGCTGTGTAGCCCCCCAAAACCCTGGGATTTCCCTGCTTCGGGATAGGTCCTCCACAGGTGACAAAGAGAGAATTTCTTGCCACTGTGAAGGGCATTCTCAACACCAGCCAAGTGGGGAGCGCAGTCTGCTGAACACAGGCGTAAAAAACCCCACGTGGCTTCTTTCAGGATCCGATGTGAATGAAAGGAAAATACCACATCAATGTTGCCCCCCTTGAGGAAATGTAACCAGTCATACCCCCCTGCAGCACCACCACGGGTTACTAAAGTTTGCTCTTCTAAACGTATACATCTTCTGCCCCCTAGACCCCCTGCTAGTCCTTCATGACCCATCCTTTGGGGAAACTCTGTGGTAGATCTTCACAATATGTTCCTTTCTCTCTGTTCCTAGGGGCTTTGATGAACAGCTCACATTTCGAGTATCATCTTTGGCATCTGAGTTTGCTCCCTTTGAAATGAATGGGGCCGTTTGCACCCCAGAGCTATTATTTCAGGCTCTCTGCAGACTCAGGCAGACATTGATGCACCAATTACACTGAGGTTACGTTCGCTGCAACCAGCAAGAGACTAACTGTATTTTTCAATAAAAGCCAAGACTCTGGAGAACCACCAAGGGGTCTGTCCACCCCTCCACCCCCAATTAGTCCTTTGTGCCTCCCCAGGGGTGGACCCCACCCTTTGGGAAACACGCTGCTACATAGTGCTCATGCCACATGTCCACGAGGAAGCTCCTCTCCATGTGCGTACGATGGGAATTCTGGGCAAGACTCTGATCTCATCTACAGAAGTATCTGTGGAGTTGCTTCAGATTGAAGCCCAACAGAGTTCCTCTGGATTTACCCCGGTATAAATAAGAGCTCTGGATTTACCCCCTATAAGAAAGAGTTATGGGACTAACTGTGCCTCAGTGGGTCACAACTGAGGATGGCAATTTCAGGATGAACTGCTGAGAAATAGGGCAGATACACCCCAATACTGGTGGCTAATCCCCCCTAGGATATCCCAAACCAGCAACAAAAGTAAACTCCTGTGTCACCACATTGGCTAACAAGAAGCCATACAAGTAGTTTCCTTGGGCATTCCAGTTCTTATAGCACCACCAAAAACACTTGATGAGATGAGTGGTTCTTTACAACCAGTCTCATCAAATGAAAGGTTCTTCTGATCCCAAAGGACCAACCATATACCCAGATCAATATATAACTTCGATCTTACCCAAAAATCACACTGATGCCAATCCTTTAGTATCTAAAATCTAAAGGTTTATTCAGAAAAAGAAAAAGAAAGAAAGGTGAGAGTTTAAATTGGTTAAAGGAATCAAATACATACAGTAATTGCAAAGTTCTTGGTTCAGGCTTGTAGCAGTGATGGAATAAACTGCTGGCTTAAGTCAAGTCTCTGTCTGCTTCCAAATCACTGGAAGGTCTTCAATTCCTTGGTTAGAACGCTCCCATTAGTATAAAGTCATAGTCCAGAGGCTGGAGCAGGATAGAGGCAAAATGGAGGGGTTTCCAGGGCTATTTATATCCTCTGCCATGTGGAGGAAAACCCATTGTTTCAAACAAAAACCTTATCACAGGCAGTGGAGAATCACAGGTGACCAGATAGTGTTTGGAGTCACATGGGCAAGTCACAGGTTCATGCCCAATTTCGCTCAGTCATTGATTTAGTTGGGGATTGGTCCTGCTTTGAGCAGGGGGTGGGACTAGATGACCTCCTGAGGTTCCTTCCAACCCTGATACTCTATGATTCTATGATTGCAGGAAGTCATTACCCATACTCCAGGCAGCACGTTTACTCCATGACAGTCCACTCAGCGTAGATGGGCGTCTCCCATGGTCCATAGTGAGTTAAGTGTCCTTTTGATGGGCCACTCAATTTGAATAGTCCCTCCAAGATGGGTGCTGGCTAACTACTTCATGGGCATTACCCCAGGAGCAAACATTTGAAATCTAGGCATAGAGCCAATATTCATAACTTTGAATACAAGAGTGATACACGCATACAGATAGCATAATCATAACCAGCAAATCATAACCTTTTCATAGACACCTCGCTTGACAACCTTTGTACAAGATTTGTTGCCAATATATAACAGTGGTTGCAACAATGATCTATATGGTCATATTTTAATCAGCTAACATCACAGGGACATAATATGTGGAGGTTCTCTTTCCTCCCCTCATCTGCAAATATCCTTCTTTGACAGGGTAACAAACCTTTAAAATGGGGGGAAGCAGTATATGTGGTATATCTCAATTTTAGTAAGCCTTTTGATACTGTCGCACATGACCGTCTCATAAGTAAACTAGGGAAATATAGTCTAGATGGACCTATTATAAGGTGGGTGCACAACTGGAGGGAAACACATACTGGGAGAGTAGTTATCAAAGGTTCACAGTGAAGGTGGAAGGTGGAAGACAAATATATTGCACAATGTACCTTCCCCCCATTTATTTTGTCCATTTTAAGATAATTGTAGCATGCCTATGACTGACTGGAGCATATTTTGTAAAAATAATGAAGTTCTACTAATATGAGACCACACTCCAATATATTCTATTAAATCTTGGCTTAGAAGAGGGGTGACATTGATGGGTTCCGCATGCGTGTGTGTGAGAGAAAATAATGGGATGCGTCTATTAGCCACGTGTGGGTGAATGAGATTGTATTTTGCAAATACATACGCGTATTTATATGTTGATCTACAGTGTAATGTCAAGATTGTCCAACGTGACTAACGATTAGGGCTGGCCAGTGAGTTTTCATTGAAAAATTGGGTCCGTTTAGTTGAAACTGAAACTTTTTAAAGGGAAAAAACGATAGCTTTCCATGAATTTTTCAACTCAAAAAAATTTTGAACAAAAATGTTTTGAAATCAGTGACACAAAATGTTTTGACATATTTGAAACAAAAAGTCTGATTTTCTGGTTCAAAACAACTTTTTTTTAAAAACAAAATTAAGTTAATTATAGTTAAAAAAAGTAAATGGGCAAAAAATTGAAATGATCTTAAATGAATGTTTCCATCTAACTATTTTATTTTTCGTTTGTGAAAATTTTCAAGATTTCAGCTTTTCTTCCTGTTTCAAGATGGGAAATATTTCTGAAATCTCAGTTTTCATGAGACAGAAAACCATTTCCTGCCCAGCTCTACTAATGCTGTGGATGAAATTGAGACTGTGCTAAGGGGCCTGATTTTCAGAAAGTGCCGAGCAGCTGCCTTCTGAAAAAATAGGTCATTTTAATGCATCTCAAGCTGGGCACCTGAAAACAGAAAACACTGGACAATCTAGGTGTAAAGGGGCACTCACCTCTTGAACACCTCTGAGCAGCTGGGTGTGGTCCCACAGTCCTTTTCTCACTCCTGGTGCCCCCTTGCAGAGCAACCTTGTGGGTCTTCTGTGGTTTGGCCCCTCCAGCCAAGTCACAAAGTCCAAATGAACCCCTTCCAGGGTATAACTAAACAGTCTATTGGCCCTTGCTAAGGTTTTCAGCCCCAGTTCTGGGATATTTAAATTCAGCCCTTTGTTTGGGCTCTCAAGAAGCCCTATCTCCCTTCTTGGGGTTTATGCCACTTTGCCTGTGGCTGGTGGGGGAACCCATGCTCACCCACTACTCCAGATTCCAACCCAGGGACCCTATAGTTATCAGCCACATACTGCTTGATTCAATTTGTTGCTGCTTCTTCCCTGGGCATGTTTTCATCTGGCCCCATTTAGCTTCACTCTTATCTCAGAGTAAAGTTTCTTAGGGCCTCTCTCTCCCTTCAAACCCAGCTTTAAAAAATGCAGCCAGAAAACAAACTTTGACTGTGCCTCAAGTTCCACTGGCCAGAGAGGAGCACCCTTCCTTGCCCCTCTCATCCCAGCCAGGAACTGAACTTCTGAGGCCAAGCAACTCCTTTTATCTGGGGCCTGATTGGCTATTGCTAGCCCCTCTAGCTCATGGAGGACTAGCTCTTTGTGATTTCCAAAATGGCCACTCCGGGCAGTCCTCTGTAGGCAGGCTTGGATAACCCAACTGCGATGCATTTTTCCTCTCAACTCACTGCTTCTTGGGGTGGAGTGTTAGGCTCATGGGGCTGCCTATGGGGCGCCACAATAACGGAGTACACCCTGTCCCACTCAGTCTATAGCTGTTTGGATAGGAGACCCGCTGAAGCAGGCCGAGATGTAGAATCTGTGAGGGCTGTTCTAATTACTGAAGAGTAAATCCAGCCGTAGGACTTAAAGGTGTTTGTGCATGCGATGTCCACCAAACTGCCTTTGTAAACGCGGTTGCTGTGTAAGGACGGGGTAGCATTTGGCTGCAGAGATCAAATGGGTAACCCCCCATACTGGAAGTGGGGCTGCCGGCTCCAGGAATAGGGATGAGCCGCAGGCTGCAGCTAACGGCAGGCTCTGAGTTCCACCGTATTCCGCAGTCTTTAAATAACAACAATGTAGTTGTTACATACAAACTTGGCCAAATGGTGGTGGTGTTCTCAAATCAGAGCCATGGCTCGGTCTACGTATGACATGCTGGGCAAGGGAGTGGTAAAGCAAAGAGGACATGCACAAGGAAAATATTTCTGTAGTCTCTCTTAGGCTGAGTGGGTAATGCAGCTAGGGACAGTAGAGCTGGAATTCTGCCTGCCTGGCTTGCCTTGATGGAGTGAAAGGAAAAAGCCTGCCTTCCTGGAGGATTTGGTTCTTCTAGAGCATGATTTTAAATACTCTCCAAACAGCCATTAAAGGATGTAACGTGTTCTCCCCAGAGCGTGTGGTTTGGGACTCAGACATCTGAGTCTCATCTTGAAATACCGAACGAAAATCAGATATTACCTTGGCGGGACGAAGGAAAGGGTCTGGCCTTCCAAAACACGGGACATGTGCGGTGAACCTTAGGAAAGGGTTCATTCATTACAAGGGCTTCAAGCGCTCCTACTTCTCTGGCTGACGTTATGGCCAATAAAAAAGCCATTCTCTCCGCAGTAAATACCTCAGCTCTGCTGATTTTAAAGTCAACAGGGGGATTCCGATACAGCGGTTAGAGCTGTAGGCATTTCGCTGCCCTCATCTTTCTGAAGAAACTGAACATTCAAGGGGACAAGTTCTATTTGGACTGGGCAAACCCCCGAAAGTTACTGGGCTGAATTCATTATGGAACCAATCCCTAGGTCGCTATGTGTCACCTGTCCTACTGAGTGCTGATCCACTAAGGATCTGAGTCCATCATGGCTCCCATCTGCAGGTGCTGGCCCTTCAATATGAACTAGCAGGACTTGTGCTTTATTTTTTTAGCTGCAGAGGGTCCCTGGTTCAATTCCCAGTCATGCCAAGATCCAAGTTGTTACGGTGGTATCTGCAAATCTCTACTGAAGACAATGGGGTTGCACCTGAGTAATTGAGAGTAAGATTTGGCTCATTGGTCTTTTGTAGTGACCGTGCAAAATGCTTCAAGTTTGCCCACCAGCCGTTGTAAAGTTCTTTTCAGGCTCTTAAAAAAAAAATCCCTCTCCCTGCTGATTCTGATCTTTCACATCTGGACTAATTTATCTTTTTTTCCTGTGTTCCTAATAGAGCAGAACCCCAGAGGGTTCCCTTTGGTTTTCTTATTTCTCTGTGCACTCTTGTCATCGGGTAGGATTGTTCCTTTTCGGACAACCGTGAGGAAAGGGAGAGGTGTAAACTGCACCGCCCCAGGTGTTGCCCCAGGAGAGGCTGTGAGGCAGAGACACATTTCTGAGGCACAATTCCCTCCTTGCTTCTTCTTTGCTATGGGCGTACGGGGATAGTTTAGAATTTTGCTGCTGAGAGAAAAGAAAACTGAGGGGGGACCTGATAACAGTCTTCAACTATGTTACAAAACTGTTATAAAGAGGCCTGTGATCAGTTGTTCTCCACGTCCACTGAAGGTAGGACAAGAAGTAATGGGCTGAATCGGCTGCAAGGGAGATGTAGGTTAGATATCAGGAAAACCTTCCGAATTCTAAGGGGAGTGAAGCTCTGGAACAGGCTTCCAAGGGAGGTTGTGGAATCCTCGTCAGAGGCGGTTTTTAAGCACAGGCTGGACAGACACCTGTCAGGGATGGTCTAGGTTTACTTGGTCCCGCCTCAGTGCTGGAGGCTGGACTTGATGACTTCTTGAGGTCCCTTCCAGCCCGACACTTCTATGATTCTGTGTGCCCATTCAGCTACGTTTGCTGGTGGATGGGCGGGGCCGAGGTGAGGCTCCGCCCATTCCCTGCCCGCCTACTCCGGCTGGAAATAAGAAGCATGCAGCACTCATTTACTTTTGTGCGCCAGACCCAAGATGTGGGTATCCCATGCAGGGATGAAAGTGTGTGTGTGGGGGGGGGGGGGGGGGGCTCCTTAGTCCTCACACAAGCACAAGTTACAATCGAGCCCACTGATTGTACCCGCTGAAATGTACATAGTCTCACATTATTGAGCTTATCTTTGCATTTCCACTATTGCTAGGGTGACCAGATGCCCCGATTTTAGAGGGACAGTCCCAATATTCGGGGCTTTGTCTTATATAGGCGCCGATTACCCCCCACCTCCCATCCCGTTTTTTCACATTTGTTATGTCATCACCCCTAACTATTGCTCCTGTTGTAATCAGTGCCCGGATTCCATGACAAAAGTCCCTAAAGCACTCTGCTCTTTCTTTCTCCCAACAGGGGCAGCAATTTGCACACTATCATCTGCCTTCCCCATACACCTATGGCATACATACATTCCCATGTGGGCTGGCAATTAATCGCAGTTAACTCAAGCGATTAACGCAAAACAAATTAACTCAATTAAAAAAATTAATTGTGATGAATCGCAGTTTTAATCGCACTGTTAAACAATAATAGAATACCAATTTAAATGTATTATGGATGTTTTTTCTACATTTTCAAATACACTGATATCAATTACAACACAGAATGCAAAGTGTACCGTGCTCACTTGATATTATCATTTTTATTACAAATGTTTGCACCGTAAAAAAAGATAAACAAAAGAAATCGTATTTTTCAATTCACCTCATACAAGTACTGTAGTGCAATCTCTTTATCATGAAAGTGCAACTTACAAATGTAATTTTTTTTATATGACTGCACTCAAAACCAAAACAGAGTAAAACTTTAGTGCTTACAAGTCGACTCAGGCCTACTTCTTGTACAGCCAATTGTTAAGACAAAAAAGTTTGTTTATATTTATGGGAGATAATGCTGCCCACTTCTTATTTATAATGTCACCTGAAAGTGAGAACAGGCGTTCGCATGGCACTGCTGTAGCCGGCTTTGCAAAGTATTTACATGCCAGATATGCTAAACATTTGTATGTCCTTTCATGTTTTGTCTGCCATTCCAGAAGTCATGCTTCCATGCTAATGACAGGTTCTGCTCGACACCGATCCAAAGCAGTGCAGACTGACGAACGTTCATTTTCATCATGTGATTCAGATGCCACCAACAGAAGGTTGATTTTCTTTTTTGGTGGTTTGAGTTCTGTAGTTTCCGCATCGGAGTGTTGCTCTTTTAAGACTTCTGACAGCATGTTCCACACCTCATTCCTCTCAGATTCTGGAAGGCACTTTGGATTCTTAAACCTTGGGTTGAGTGCTGTAGCTATCTTTAGAAATCTCACATTGGGACCTTCTTTACATTTTGTCAAATCTGCAGTGAAGTGTTCTTAAATTGAACAACATATTCTGGGTCGTCAGCCGAGACTGCCATCATACAAAATATATGGCAGAATGCGGGTAAAACAGAGCAGGAGACATACAATTCTCCCCCAAGGAGTTTAGTCACAAATTTAATTAACACTTTTTTTTCTAACGCGTATCATCAGCATGGAAGCATGTCCTCTGGAATGGTGGCCGAAGCATGAAGTATTTAGAGTGATAGCGCTACAATTTTCATACAGTTTTCCATACACAGATCTGGCCTTAAATATCTATCTGGCTGACAGCCTTTAACAATGAAATGCATATGCATGGAGATGAATCAGAAAATCACATGCACCAAGTCTGTTCGCATTTGGCTTTGTCAGCGTTGTGTGCCGTAGCATTTGTAAATTATGAGTCTTTCCCCCACCTCTAATGTGTGCAAAAGAAACTCAATCCCCTTCATGATGAGATATTCTGTGCTTGTTGTGTTTTTCCATGTCAAGCCCCCTTCAGCCAAGCAAATATCATAACAGCAATGTCATGCATCATGAATTAACACTTTATAGATGATGGGTGAACAACCGCATTAGATGTGCCAAAGCTAAGGAAGGTGAGGAGAGTATATATAGGTTGCTAGTCAAAAATCCTTTCAAGACACTGTCCTTTCTCAGCTCTCACTGAACTTTTCCATGTTGCTTAAACAGCCTTTGTGTCACTCTCTGGCATGGAAGCGTCTTTTAAAAAAAAAAAAAAAAGGGCAGAACGTTGTTTGTTTTGCCTATATTGGCCACCCAGTGGAAGCCAAATAAATCAAGTTATTAGGTCGCTCTTGAAATATTTTCCTAAAAATAGTTTTATGCGACTGCATATAAAGCCAGATACCATGTTAAACATGTAGCAATCCTAATGTTTTCCACTTCTGGAGTGCAAGGATGCCAAAGTTCTTTCCAAGCATTAATTAATTAAGTTCACATTCCTCTCTATGAGAGTAGGTGGTATCCATTCTTTATGGTGGAAGGAGATGGTTAAGGGACTTGCCCAAGGTCATATAGTCAGTTAGTATCAGAGCAGGGAATGCAATCAAAGGAATCCAAGTCCTGGAACCCAGCGGTCCTAGTGTCCTACTTCTAGCTGGCCAAGCATGCAGCAACCTTGCACTTGACTCTCTCTCTGTCTCTCTGTATGTAATGCAATAACTTTTGGATGCCACAGCTGGTCATTTCCAAACTTACCTGAAACACTAGTGGGGGGGAGGGATAGCTCAGTGGTTTGAGCATTGACCTGCTAAACCCAGGGTTATAAATTCAATCCTTGAGGGGGCCGTTTAGGGATCTGGGGCAAAAATCTGTCAGGGGATTGGTCCTGCTTTGAGTAGGGGCATTGGACTAGCTGACCTGCTCAGGTCCCTTCCAACCCTGGTATTCTATGAAACTTGCAGGGATGTCCTAGGGGGCAGTGGTCAGACCCCCCCCTATTGATTTTGGGGAAAACTGAAATGGGGGGGCACATGTGGCCCCTGTGAATTCTTCAGCACAGCCCCAGCCTCAAGCACCTCTGCAACTGTCTGTGATCAAACATCAAGCTGATGGCAGCCGTTGATGCCTTCCAGCAGAAGAATACATCTCATCCCTGCCCATCCTCCCAATAGAGCTTAACATGTTGCCACCCTGAATGGCATCTCCCATACAGAAGGAAGAATGGGATGGGGAAGAGCGAAACTTGCACACAGCCGCTGGCATGGGGGGGGGGTGGAGAATGGAGAGCCTGGTATGGGAGGATGGGGAAGGGGAACAGATAGACTCCTTAGCATGGAGGGAGATAGGAATCGGAGGAAGGGGTGACAGACACAGCCACTGGCATGGAGAGAGAAGGGAGACTGCAGTGGGGGAAGGGGGACTAGGACAGACACAGAGCCCGTGCCGTGGTGTGTGGGGGGAGAAGAGGGGATCCTGGAATGGGGAAAACGTGACCACACAAAGTCCGTGGCATGGGGAAAGGTGGAAATGACCAGGAGTGGGAATGGGGGCACACACGGAGCCCCTTGCCATGGAGGCAGGGGGGTAAGTGGGAATGCAGCTGTACACAGTGTGACCCAGGGGGCAAAGAGGGTGCAGAGAGATTTCCAGGGACCCCCTGGATCAATTATATAAATAATACTTCACTAAAGGGTGACGTGTGAGGCTCAGCTGAGGGCCAGTCACCATAACCATTGCAAAATGTATGGAAGGACAATCTTTAAGGGGTTGAGTACCAATCCTGGGACTTGTGTTCTTAAGGTCCGTGAGTTAAAGCAGGTCAAAAACATGCACTTTTCAGACAGGCAGGAGATGCTTATTGATCAGCGTATATGCCAGCTGAGTATTGTATGCTTCACAATGGATGCCTATCTGCATCCTGAGCCACCAGCTAATCCAGATTGAAAAGAGACTGCAAAATCCACAGGAAGGAACACACGGCAGGAGGGTGCAGGTAAAGACCAAAGGACTGTTGTGTTACAGCTGGGGTTGCAAAGGGACGCCCTGGTATCTTTACCTGGCGGAGTGCAGTGAGCGGGCAATTGCATGTGCACGGATGTGGTGGGAAGCAGCATGAGGACATGACAAGAAGCCAAAGGGGGGAAGCCGACAGTGGGGTTGCTTCATGAACAGGAGATCGTAGCCAAGCGTGGCTGTAATGCGCTGGAAGGATTTGGGGTGTGTTTTTGCTCTGATGACATAACAATGTCCTGTTTGTTAAGTGTAGGCTCTAGAATGTGCGTTGCGATTTTATGGTCTATGTAAGCCTTTGTCTCCCATGTTTCTGCTTGCTAACATTCAAATCGCTGTTCTTTGCTACATGATCTTACACTTGCTTTCTCTGCAGACAAACCTAAAGTGCTGTATGGTCAGCCGAGCTGTGGTCCAAGGTGTAACTGGTCAGCTGGGGTGTGCTATTGCTTTGGGAACAGCGGGTCTGGTAATTCTGGGATGGCCCAGAGCAGCAGGGGCTGGGCATGACAGGGTGCTGGGAGGACTCGGGGATTGGAGTGGGCCTATCGGTACCATGCACACAGACAGTGGAGCCGCGTGGGCTGAGAGGGAAGTGCTTGTACAGCCTGTGGCTGGTGGAATCCCGGCAATGCTTCCTCATTCTAAGGGCAAGGTGGACAAATTGGAGACTGTCCAGAGGAGAGCAACAAAAAATGTTTCAAGGTCTAGAGAACATGAGCTATGAGGGAAGATTGAAAAAACTGGGTTTGTCTAGTCTGGAGAAGAGAAGACTGAGGGTACGTCTACACTACCAGCCGGATTGGCGGGTAACGATCGATCTATTGGGGATCGATTTATCGCGTCTAGTGTAGACGCAATAAAATCGAGCCCCAATCGCTCTGCCATCAACTCCAGAACTCCGCCGCAGCAAGAGGCAGAAGTGGAGTCGACGGGGGAGCAGCAGCAGTCGACTCGTCGCCATCCTCACGACCAGGTAAATCGACCTAAGATACACCGACTTCAGCTACGCTATTCACGGAAGTCGGTGTAAGGAATCCAAGTCCTGGAACCCAGCTATTCGCGTAGCTGAAGTTGCGTATCTTAGGTCGACCCCCCGCCCCAGTGTAGACCTAGCCTGAGAGGGACATGATAACAGTTTTCAAGTACATAAAAGGTTGTTACAAGGAAGAGGGTGAAAAAATGTCCTCCTTAACCTCTGAGGATAGGATGAGAAGCAATGGGCTTAAACTGCAGCAAGGGAGGTTTAGGTTGGACATAAGGAAAAACTTCCTAAGTGTCAGGGTGGTTAAACACTGGAATAAATTGCCTAGGGAGGTTGTGGAATCTCCATCATTGTCGAGTTTTAAGAGCAGGTTAGACAAACACCTGTCAGGGATGGTCTAGCTATTACGTAGTCCTGTCTTGAGTGCAGGGGACTGGACTAGATGACCTCTTGAAGTCCCTTCCCAGCCTATGGTTCTATGAATCCTAGGTGCCCCTGGGAAGCATGAGGGGGAGGCAGACATGATGGGCCAAATGCAGCCTTAGTGTACACAGAGACAATGCTAGTGGCAGCTTGTGCCAGGGCTGAACGTGTTGCATTAAGAGTGAAACGTGAACTTTATCAAGCTCTGTGGGTTCAAAACCTACCCAGGGAACTAAATCTTTGGAACAGCTCCATGATGCTTCGCTGACGGAGTGAATTCCTCACAGCAGAAAGTGCGGACCTCAACTTTTCCACCCAATGGGTCCAGCTGGACAGCAGCAGGGCAAGCTACCCAACGCTGACCTCCCAGCCTCAGGACCCCAATTTGCGTCACAGCAGGAAGGCAGATTAGTCAGTCTCCACTGGCCATTCAGCCTTTGCCCTGTCCCAACTACAGCCAACGATGGGGCCAATTGGAGCCAACCGCGGAGGTGGGTTTTTTGGTTGCCAACAAATTGTTTTGCTTTTGCAAAGCATCCCAGGCCAGGTCAGCTAAGTTACCAGCTGAGTGACTAAGGGGGACAGTGGAGTGATGTCCCGATGTGTAGAAGAGAAGATATTCCTCCTGTACGGGCTGACTCTCAAGGGAGACCCATGTGTACAATTCCAACCACACCTGCTAAAAAAAAAGCCCATCCCCCTGTCCTGAGCCCTAGCTGAGTGCCTTAGCCATCCACCCACCCCTGATCTTCTCATCAGTGCGGTCAGAGAGCTAGTTTATCCTCCGACATGCCCCCCCACCCCCAAACTCTGCTCACACTACTCAGGGGTAGGGGTAGGGATGCAAATTTCCCCCCCGCTGCTCGCTCCCCTCCGGCTTCAGTACCTTGGGTCTCGGCTGCTGCCTCTCACTCGTCTTTCTCAGAGCAGCCTGTTCACTCTTGAGTTTGACTCCTGCCCCAGGGCACAGGGCCAGGCGGCGTCAGGTTTTTGTGGACAAGCCCTGTAACACGCTGGGAGTGCAATCTGCTCTTCAGGGAGTCTGCCCAGCCCCCGGTGCCAGCCCGGAGTCCTTGGCACACAGCCATCCCACTGTGGCGGCCAGATGGCAATACCTGAGCAGTTCCGCGAGAGCTGCAGCAGGCCCTGGGAAAATCATTAGGACGACGAAATGGGATGTGTAACAGGAGAGCCCAGCAACATCCAGCAGGTACTACGCGTGCAGCCTGCAGGCAGGAAGGGGAGAGCTTGTCCAAATTAATCCCCCCTCCGACCCTCCTTCCCGCTGTGGGTTCACAGCCCAGCAACGGGACTGAGCCGTGCGGGTTCTGCTTTGGAGGAGAACACCCCTCCCGTCTCTGCTATCAACTTATCTGATCCTCAGGCTGAAAGCGCTTCCATATGTTTTCTGTTGGCTGCGACCGGCGCACCCCAAACGGCTACACAAACATCTCATATCCAGGAGCGAAACTCGGAGTTTAAACTGGTCCATTTTCTTTTCCTTTAAAAAAAAATGCAATCATATTATTTTACCAGTTATGGGCCTGATCTCTGGATGCATTTGCTCCAGCACGAGGTGGGTCTGATTCTGTTTATTTCAGTGGTGTTGCACTGGCCTAAAATTGAAGAATCGCAGTGGGGAATCAGGCCTTATATGTTTATTTTTAACCAGCCATTTTATCCCTGCTATACCACCCTGAGACTTGGCTGGCAGCCGGAGACGTTCCCTATAAAACATCCAAGGACCATCGATTCAGTTCAATGTAATGAGACTCTATTGGCATGGCAGATGCCACAAGTGTAGACAAAGTGTGATGAGAGAGGCCCCTTGGCCGTCCATCAGAGGCAGATCAGAGTCACTCAGGATGGGGCTACGCTCTACATTCAGGGTCTGACCCTTGTGGTCATTTGTCAGCAGGCAAAGTAGCGTCATGCCATCCTGGCCATCCCTTGCCTTTCCCCTGGAAGAAGCTTTCCCTCATTGCTTTCTGATGACCAGGCTTTTAGGGGCCCTGATATCTGCAAGGGAACTGGCAATATGAGATTGTACTTACAGACGGTCCAGTTCTTGCCCTGCCCTGGCTCTTTCCCATCAATCTAGCAGCATAACAGTGCCACAAAGGGGACACAAAAGGCCCCCGGGAAATACCCACTGTGTAAGGCAGTTCCCTGGGATGCACCGAGCTGCTGCACTAGTCAGCACTGTCCATTCCTGTGACTCCCCAGCTCACAGGACGTGTAGCTGAAGCACATTGGTCTCGTAAGAACATAAGAATGGCCATACTGGGTCAGACCAAAGGTCCATCCAGCCCAGTATCCTGTCTGCCGACAGTGGCCAATGCCAGGTGCCGCAGAGGGAGTGAACCTAACAGGTAATGATCAAGTGATCTCTCTCCTGCCGTCCATCACCACCCTCTGACAGAGGCTAGGGACACCATTCCTTACCCATCCTGGCTAATAGCCCTTAATGGACTTAACCTCCATGAATATCTAGTTCTCTTTTAAACCCATTATAGTCCTAGCCTTCACAACCTCCTCAGGTAAGGAGTTCCACAGGTTGACTGTGCGCTGTGTGAAGAAGAACTTCCTTTTATTTGTTTTAAACCTGCTGCCCATTAATTTCATTTGATGACCCCTAGTTCTTATATTATGGGAACAAGTAAATAACTTTTCCTTATTCACTTTCTCCACACCACTCATGATTTTATATACCTCTATCATATCCCCCCTTAGTCTCCTCTTTTCCAAGCTGAAAAGTCCTAGCCTCTTTAATCTCTCCTCATATGGGACCCGTTCCAAACCCCTAATCATTTTAGATGCCGTTCTCTGAACCTTTTCTAATGCCAGTATATCTTTTTTGAGATGAGGAGACCACATCTGTACACAGTATTCAAGATGTGGGTGTACCATGGATTTATATAAGGGCAATAAGATATTCTCCTTCTTATTCTCTATCCCTTTTGGAATGATTCCTAACATCCTGTTTGCTTTTTTGTTGCTGCACACTGCGTGGACGTCTTCAGAGAACTATCCACGATGACTCCAAGATCTCTTTCCTGATTAGTTGTAGCTAAATTAGCCGCCATCATAGTGTATGTATAGTTGGGGTTATTTTTTCCAATGTGCATTACTTTACATTTATCCACATTAAATTTCATTTGCCATTTTGTTGCCCAATCACTTATTTTTGTGAGATCTTTTTGAAGTTCTTCACAGTCGACTTTGGTCTTAACTATCTTGAGCAGTTTAGTATCATCTGCAAACTTTGCCACCTCACTGTTTACCCCTTTCTCCAGATCATTTATGAATAAGTTGAATAGGATTGGTCCGAGGACTGACCCTTGGGGAACACCACTGGTTACCCCTCTCCATTCTGAAAATTTACCATTTATTCCTACCCTTTGTTCCCTGTCTTTTAACCAGTTCTCAGTCCATGAAAGGATCTTCCCTCTCATCCCATGACAACTTAATTTACGTAAGAGCCTTTGGTGAGGGACCTTGTCAAAGGCTTTCTGGAAATCTAAGTACACTATGTCCACTGGATCCCCCTTGTCCACATGTCTGTTGACCCCTTCAAAGAACTCTAATAGATTAGTAAGACATGATTTCCCTTTACAGAAACCATGTTAACTTTTGCCCAACAATTTATGTTCTTCTATGTGTCTGACAATTTTATTCTTTACTCTCCAGCTAGTCACTTCTGTTGAAATGGTCCACAGGGGACCATTGCAGCTGATCATAAGTTAGATCAGTCCTGAAGCTGCTCTAACATACACCAGGGGCTGGGGACATTCCCAGATGACCTGGGCATACAGGAGACACAGAAGCGAATTAAAGCCATCTTTGGCCCCCTGCCCCTGTTCCTGCATGGCACGTGACTCAGCCAGAATGGAGAATCGGACCAAGCACTCCAGAGTTGCCCTGTTTGTCATCCGGCACAGCAGCCCCGCTCACCGCAAAGGGTGGGACCTGTGGTGCGCAGGGATGATTATGGACTTCACAACAGAAGTTTTCTTTAGTGGCAGGAAAATATGCACGAGGTGGGCAGCATGAACATTTCAAGGACACCCGTAAAAGCCACTCGAAAGCCACTGCAGCAAATATAAAACATCTGGGAGAGAAAAACTGAAAGTTGTGGTTGAGAGCCAGAGTTAGTCCAGGGCAGAGATCTAGGTCATCACACAGGGCCTGAGCCAAAGCTCATTGAAAAAATAATGGAAAGATTCTCATTGGCTTCATTGGATTGGTCAGGCCATTATTGTATTCCTACTGTCAGTGCCCGATCGTTCCCTGCAGTATAATTTCTAGTGCTTGTTCCAGCCCTTTTTTTTCAGCAGAGCTGGCCAGGAAACAAAAATTCCATTTCGGGGAAAATGTCAAGGTTTCGGCATTAGGTTTTGTGCCACAACAGGGCCAAATTAAGACCTTTTAAAAAAAACCCACCCACTCTAGTAATAAGGGCACTTGCCTGGGATGTGGGAAACCCTGATTCAGATCCCTTGCTTGGCCTGATTTGAAGCAGGGACTTGAACCTGTATCTTCCACATCCCAGCTGACGGCTCTAACCCGCTGTAGAGTCAGGCTCTCCCATGAGAGAGATGTTGCACTTTGTGTAAGTAATTAAAAGTTCAATTGGGCAAGAAAGCAATGCTGATTCTATAGCCCGGTGATCTGGGCATTCACCTGGGAATTGGGAGAGCCAGCTTCAAGTCTCTCCTCTGAAACAGGCAGGAGGGATTAACTTATCCCAAGTGACTATCCTACCCACTAGGCTATCAGCTATTCCGGTCCTAGGGTCTCTCCACCTGAGAAATCCTCCCGAGTGAGACACAGGGGACAATTCCACAGAGCTGTGCTTCATGGCCCACAAAGGAGGTGGGAATGACCTGTGTGGTCTCTCTGGAGTCCATCCCCCACATACAGGGGTTCGGTTGTGCTTCTGGTCTAGCACAGCCACACAAAGAGGGGCAGGTCTCTCCCCTCCTTAGCCACTAAACACATCCATAAAACGATCTGGTTTTCTGAGCGCTTGGAGTCAGGCAAAGGACCACCAACAATCTGCAGCAAATAATGTCGAATATATGGTCGAGAAAGGACTGTTTTGTAGCAGTGCGTAAGCGCTTTATGTTCTTGGGAAAAGCCAACATAAAGCATTTTTATTGCAATAATAAAACTTGAGACTCGTATGTGGTCGAAGGAGGAAGGAAGGGGGAGGCTGTGGCAATTGCTCCTACCAAATTACTACATGGGACAACAGAGGAGAGAAGTATCAACGGGATCAGATGGGACACTGCATGGGAATAAGCACCAGAGAATGCTCAGGTGTTCACACCTATGGGAGGGGTCAGTTATGCAGAGCCTTCTGTGCATGGAACTCACATCAAAGCCAATAGGAGTGGTTGGGTGATCACCCGGTCTTGGGATTTTATAGCTGCTTTAGTTTTCCCCGGGTGTCTTTCTTTAAAAAAAATAAATAAATAAAAAGAAGAAAATTTGCTACCCCGGCGCATGGATCTGAGAGTCAATAAATGCATTTCCCAGCTGCTTTCAAAATGCACCTGAGGACTTCGTATTTGGAATACAGGCCTGTCACTAATCATGTAGTGCATGTCAAAAGACGTGTATGTGGGGGTGAGGGGCAGAGCAGAGGTGGGGTGGTGGAGTGATGAGGTGGTGATGGTACATGTGATGAGGTACATATGTTTGGGATGCTATGTGTGAGAACACGGTGAAACTGGTTCACAATTTGAAGGTGGAAGGCAGCTTGGGCGAGAGTGATCATGAAATGATAAAGTTCATGATTCTAAGGAATGGTCGGGGGGAAAACAGCAGGATAGAGGTAATGGACTTCAGGAAGGCAGACTTTAGCAAACTCAGAGAATTGATAGATAAAGATCCCGTGGGAAGCAAGTCTAGGGGAAAAAGTGTTCTGGAGAGTTGGCAGTTTTTTAAAGACATTATTAAGGGCACAAGAACAAACTATCCCAATTCATAGGAATGACAGATAATATGGTAAGACTGCCCTGGCTTAATCTTCAGTGACCTGAAACTCCAGAAAAAGAGTCCTACAAAAAGTGGGAACTAGGTCTATGAAGGATGAGTATAAAACAAACACAACACAAGCATGTAGGGACAAAAATAGAAAGGCCAAGGCACAAAACAAGATTAAACTAGCTAGGGACATCAAGGGTAACAACACATTTTACAAATACATTAGAACCAAGAGGAAGACCAATGACAGGGTGGGCCCATTTCTCAATGAGGAGGGGAACACAACAGAAAACGTGGCAGTGACTGAAGTGCTGAATGCCTTTTTTGTCATTTCTCACCAGAAAGGTTAGAAGTGATCAGATGACTAACATAGTGAATACTTGTGCAAATAGGATAGGATCTGAAGCTAAAAGAGGGAAAGAACAAGTTAAGAATTACTTAGGGCGCGTCTTCACTACCTGCCGGATCGGCGGGTAGCGATAGGTCTATCGGGGATCGATTTATCGCGTCTAGTGTAGACGCGATAAAATCGATCCCCGATGGCTCTGCCATCAACTCCGGAAATCCACCGCGGCGAGAGGCGGAAGTGGAGTCAACAGGGGAGCGGCAGCGGTCGACCCGCCGCCGTCCTCACAGCCAGGTAAGTCGACCTAAAATACACAACTTCAGCTACACTATTCAGGTAGCTGAAGTTGCGTATCTTAGGTCGCCCCCCCCCCCCCATAGTGTAGACCTAGCCTTAGACAAGTTAGACATCTTCAAGTCAGCAGGGCCTGACCAGATACATCCTGGAATACTTAAGGAACTGGCTGAAGAGATCTCTGAGTCATTAGTGATATCTCTGAGAACTCATAGAGGATGGGAGAGATTCCAGAGGACTGGAAAAGGGAAGATATAGTACCTTTCTATAAAAAGGGGAATAAGGACACCCCAGGGAATTATAGGCCAGTCCATTTAACTTTGGTACCCAGAAAGATAAAGGAGCAAATAATCAAACAATCAATTTGTAAGCACCTAGAAGATAAGGTGCTAAGTAACAGTCAACATTGAATTGTCAAGAACAAATCATGTTAACCTAATATCCTTCTTTGACAGGGTAACAAGCCTTGTGGATGGAGGGAAGCAATAGATATGATATACCTCAACTTTAGTAAGACTTCTGATATTGTCTCACATCACTGTCTCATAAGCAAACTAGGGAAATATAGCTGGAAGGGGATATCAAGTGGGGTCCTGCAGGGATCTGTCCTGCATCTGGTTCCATTCAATATCTTCATAAATGATTTGGATAATGGCATAGAGAGTACACTTATAAAGTCTATGTATGAAAACCAAGCTGAGAGGCGTTCCCAACACTTTTGGGGACAGGTTTAGAATTCAAAGTGATCTTTGCAATGGTCTGAAATACATAGGATGCCATTCAATAACAATAAATGAAAAGTACTACACTTAGGAAGGCATAGTCAAAGACACAAATACAAAATAGGAAATGACTGCCTAGGAAGGAATACTGCAGAAAAGCATCTGGGGGCTATAGTGGCTCACAAACTAAAGATGAGTCAACAATGTAATACTGTTGCAGAAAGAGAGCATGTCATTCTGAGATGTATTGTTAGGAATGTTGTACGCAAGACCTGAGATGACTATAACAGGGTTCAAAAAAGAACTAGAGAAGTTCATGGAGGATAGGTCCATCAATGGCTATTAGCCAGGATGGGCAGGGATGCAAAACCAGAAGTAATTGTTCCACTCTACTCAACAATAATAAGGCTCAACTGGAGCACTGTGTCCAGTTCCAGCACCACACTTCGGCAAAGATTGGAGAAAGTCCAGAGGAGAGCAACAAAACTGATTAAAGGTCTAGAAAACATGACCTATGAAGAAAGATTGGAAAAAATGGGTTTGTTTAGTCTGGAGAATAGAAGACTGGGGGCGGGGGGAGGGCATGACAACAGTCTTCAAGTATGTAAAAGGTTGTTATAAAGAGGAGGGTGATAAATTGTTCTCTTTATCCACTGAGGACAGAAGAAGAAGTAATGGGTTTAAAATGCAGCAAGGGAGGTTTAGGTTAGACATTACAAAAACTTTGTAACTGGAAGGGTAGTTACAAATTTCCTAGGGAGGCTGTGGAATCTCTGTCACTGAAGGTTTTTAACAGGGTAGACAAACCCTTGTCAGGGATGTTCTAGATAATGCTTAGTCCTGCCTCAGTGCAGGGGACTAGACTAGATGACCTGTTGAGGTCCCTTCCACTCCTACATTTCTATGATTCTATGTGTGATGGTGTGAGTATGACGCAGTGTGTGTGATGTATCCATGTAGTGAGAGGTGTATGTGTGTAAGAGCACATATGTGATGGGGTGTGTGGGTATGAGACAGAGAGACAGATAGTACATGCGATGGGGTTTGTGTGTGTGAGAGTACACATGTGATGGGGTTTGTGTGTGTGAGAAAGAGAGACAGATAGTACACGGGATGGGGTTTGTGTGAGAGATAGTACACATGTGATGCTGTGTGTGAGGGGGTACGTGGGTTTGGGATGCTGTGCATGAAGGGGCCAGACCCAGAAAAATACACGCACACCTTTTGTAGCTTCAAAAGGGCCCAGATGCCAACCTCACAGAGGGTCAACAACCTTGGAGTTAGATCTAGCCTCACATGGACATTGCCCCCAATTCCCTTCCCTAACCCAGCCCCCCAAACACCCAGCGGCACGACCATGTGCTTTAGAGCCCGACTGCACAGCAATCAAGTCCCTAAGCTTGTCCATCTTCACTGGCAGCCCCTACCCTGGAGCGGTACTAACTCTACGATAGGCTGACAGGCTGCCTGGGTTGCAGGTTCAACTCTGGGCTGGATAGTTAATGATTAAATTAAAAAAAAACCACATCCTGTTCGTTGCCGTTCTGTTGTGCCTGTGTGGAGTCGGGGCACGTGGGATTCAGACCTTTCTGCCCCCGTGGCTGCTTTGTTACTAATGTAACTCCAGACCAGTGAGCGGCGAAAAGAAGCTGAACAACTTTGGGCCGCTGCCCCTTTCAGACCCTTCTCCGTCTAACTGATCGTCATCTGAGTCCGACTCAGCCCCTGGCTGGCCGATAGGCTTTGGAATCAAAGCCATTAACCAGCCAGGAGGGCAGTATTAAAATAACCCCACCCAGGCCTATCCCCTTTATGGTACAGGGAGGGAATCTGGAGAAGTGAAGAAGGGGTTTGTGCAGCACCAGGCTATGAGTGAGTGACAGAGCGGGGACTGGAATCCGTGATCTGCCCCAGTCCCTGTAGACTGCTCTTGGAGCATAAAGGGAACAGAACCAGATGCTTGGGGGTTCTTCAGGCTGCTGTAAAGGCTCTGTGCAGCCCCTTCCCTCTTTGCAGTCCCTGCCATCCGGGGGTATTCAGTGCCTGCTGTACTCTGGCTACTCACCCTCGGGGCTCGGGGGTTGAATACCAACCTACGTGGTTTAAAGGAGTCCTGAGACTGCTCTAAATTCTGCCAGGCTCGCACAGGTTGCCAGCCAGAGACAAGATACAGGAAGTGCAGAGGCAGCTTGATGCAGGACAGGAACAAGAGAGAATCTGGCTGCAAGCCTCCTTATTCCGAGTCCTGTGCTTCAGCTTTGGCACATTGCGGTGAGGAAGGGAGTGCCTCCGCTCCACGTGAAGGCAAGGGGAGTTGCGTATACTCAGCACCTTGCAGGATCAGGCCTGCGCCACATGGGTGCTTTAGGTCAGCCAATCCCAGGGGGAAATACGTTCGTCACGCATGAGGTTTGCCCGTATGTGTATCAGCTGTTGGGGAGGGCAGGCCCACATGCTGTTCCTTCCTTGTGCATAATGGGGCTGTATTTGCAGGCACTCTTGTTAAACATCAGCAGCTTGCCATGTGGTTCTTATATACACTCCTGCACCAGGAAACTGCATCCCATTCACGGGTCAGCTGGGGATCCACTCATCTGCCTGAGACAGAGTAAAGCGGGGAGTGTCTAATGCAGAATGGAAGCTATCGCCAATCCAGTGTCAGACAAGGGTCTGAAGGTTTGATCCAACCCTGGAAGCCAATGGGAGCTTTTTCCATTGACTTCAGTGGCCTTTGAATCAGGGCTTTAATCCTAACCTGACACCGGTTGATGTTTTGACACTTCATTGTGGGGGAGGCTGATCCTGGGGTTAAGGCATTGGAGCGGGATTCAGGAGCTCGGCGACCTATTCCTACCTGTGCCGCAGACTCCCTGGGTAATACGGGGACAAGAGTCACGTAGGGTCTGGCATCACTGCAGAGTTAAGTTGGGTGTTGCCTGTAACCCAGCTCCTGTCCACACACAAAACCTTCTCACCTGAGGTTAGTGCTGCTTCCGAGCTGGGCTAGCTGGCTTGTCTTGGCGTCGGGGTTAAAGCCTGGGTTCCACTTTCACTTGGGCTGGTACCTGCTCACTTCGCAGTGAGGACACAGGCTAAACCACTTGAGGGCTGATAGTCCTCCAGTGCCTTCCCACAATTCCCCAGCGTGCCCAGAAGGACAAACAAGCTCTCCCACAATTCACTGGGAAAGCAGCATAGAGGAGCTCAGCTTAGTGCAGCACAGAGAACTCTGGGATGCACCCCCAGAAGTCCTAGCTTCACAGTGGGGTTGTGGGGCTCTTACCCAGGCCAGGATGACCTGGGTGCTCAGACCTGGGTGGTAAACTCCTGAGTTAGCTCTGCCGTGAAGATATACCATAAATGTCTCAGTTCCCCATCTTGAAAAGGAAGTTAATAACACTTCCTTTCTCCCACCTTTGTGTGTCTTCTCAATTTAGACTGCAAGTCCTTTGGCGCTAGGACTGTCTCTTACTATGTGTTTGTGCAGCGCTGAGCGCAATGAGGCCTGGATCTTGGTGAAGATGTATGGGCAGTATCTTCAGACAAATGATAGTAAGTTAGCTCATTGTGCACTTTCTGGAGAATGTTCACAAAGCAGACACTCTGCGAAGCTCAATTTAGAAAGAAACACACACACACACACACAACTGGCAAAACTGTCCAAATCTAATTGTGACAAGAGGACCCTGAAGGTTGGGTCATAAACCACGTCAGAGTTCAGGAGTTTAGTTCCACAATTGTCAGTGCTTTAGTGTGCAATAAAATAATAATAAAAAAGAACAAGCAGGCAACATTTCAACTTAGCATCTTTAGCCTCCAAATCTACCTTCTGCTACTCATGGCTGACTGAGGGGTGGTCCGCTCTTAGCTTCCTCTGCGATTGGACAGTCCAGGTGCTTTCCCAGCATCCATTGGGTCTCATTCTGCTCTCTCTGGCACTGGTATAAATCAAGGGTAGCTCCATAGAAGTCCATGAAATTACTCTGCTGTAACACTGGAGTGAGATCAGAATCACACAACTTTCATAATGCATCACCATGGGCGGCAGTCTATTCTCAGTTACACCTGTGTAAATGTAGAGCATAAAAGGGAGGCAAATTCAGGTTTCCCATGCCACCAACACCTTAATTCAGCCCCCTGGTGCATATGCACTATGATAGTCTTTAATCACATGATCACATACTATTTTTTCCCATGGGAACCCTGCTTCATTGAGTGAACCGGATGGATCCTGCTCTGGGAATGAATCAGGGTTGTGCAGTGAAGGAGGCTGTTGAAGGACTCCTGCAAGGTATGGGGTGAGTGAGGCAGAGGATTGCAGGGAAAGAAGGAGGGTCTCCTGCTTAAGGCAGCTGAATGTTTCCCAGGCACATTGGAGTCTATCCCTGCCTCTGCCACGGACGTCAACAAAGACAAGTGCAAAGTACTTCACTTGGGAAGGAAAAATCAAAAGCATAGCTACAAAATGGGGAGTAACTGGCTAGTTGGTAGTGCTGCTGAAAAGGATCTGGGGGTTATAGTGGATCACAAATTGAAAATGAGTCAACAATGTGATACAGCTGTGAAAAAGGCTCATATCGGGGGGAGGGATAGCTCAGTGGTTTGAGCATTGGCCTGCTAAACCCAGGGCTGTAAATTCAATCCTTGAGATGGCCATTTAGCGATCTGAGGCAAAAATCTGTCTGGGGATTAGTCCTGCTTTGAGCAGGGAGTTGGACTAGATGACCTCCTGAGGTCCCTTCCAACCCTAATATTCTTAAAAAAAAAAATCATTCTGGGATGTATTAGCAGGAGTGTCGTATGTATGCCACGGTGGTAATTGTCCTGCTCTACTCGGCACTGGTGAGGCCGCAGCTGGAGATCTGTGTCCAGTTATGCGTCTCACACTTTACGAAAGTTGTGGACAAATAGGAGAGAGTCCAGAGAAGAGCAACAAATATGATCAAAGGTTTAGAAACCTTTGCCTATAAGGAAGGGCTAAAAAACCCTGGGTGTGTTTAGTCTTGAGAAAAGAACACTGAGTGCGGAACCTGATAACAGTTTTCAAACATGATAAGGGCTGTTCTAAAGAGGGGAGGGATCCATTGTTCTCCATGGCCACTGAAGGTAGGACAAGAAGTGATGGGCTTGATCTGCGACAAGGGAGATTTCGGTTAGATAGTAGGACAAAACTTTCTAACTCTCAGGGTAGTTAAGCTCAGGAACAGGCGTCCGAGGCAAGTTGTAGCATTCCCCACTATTGGAGGATTTTCAGAACAGGTTGGACCAACATGTGTCAGGGATAGTCCAGGTTTACTTGGCCCTGCCTCAGCGCAGGGGGCTGGTCATGATGACCTTTCAAGGTCTCTTCCAGCCATCAATTTCTGTGCTTCCTAGGGGACACACACCTACATCATACAAGGTGCCTTCACACTTGAGATGACACCCAGTCTCCTCACAGAGGCTAAAGGCTAAACGGACCATAGAGACTGGACTATTCCCCTGTCTGTAGAGCTGGTCACTGCAGAGCTGGGTTAATGGACATTGTGGGTCTGGGTGGGTAAAGTTGCACTGCCACCGTCTGTGCAGCAGCTAGAAAAACCCACCAGTTGTAGCCTTGCCATGGTTGGCCTGATTCCGAGGTTGGGTCTGTGCAGCTCCAGGCTAATGATTTCCACCTGTGTGAGAGCAGAATTACTTCCACCCTGTTCTCGTTTTGGACAGATGCTACCGGTATCAGCCAAGACATACAAGGGTTCTTCGATTTCCTCGTCTTAAGTGGATTCCAGGTTGTGCAGTTGATCCAATTCAGTGTGACTGACGTTGACCCCAGCTTTCAAGAACCTACAGTGCCTCATGGGGAACGAGCCAGTGTTGTACCACCAACACGTTGACAAAGAATTTAGGAGTGTCGTCCCTGGAAACAGCATGCGGCATGATGCTAAAGGCCAGGCATGCATGCCTGTTGGTTGGAGAGCAGATATGGAGCAGTGCAATGCCCTTGGGAGCACAGCAGGGGCTCTGGAACACTCATGCACCAGACAGTAACACTTGCAAACAAAGCTATCCAAGGGCCCGGCCAAACCCTTAGGTATGAACAAAATCAGACATTGAAGCAGCCTTCGCCCTATGGTGGGCTGGTTATATTACAAACTAAATTATCCTCCTTTTCCCTGCCTGCTTATTGATCTCACCAATTACATCTCATAGACTTTAAGGTCAGAAGGGACCATTACGATCATCTAGTCTGACCTCCTGCACAACGCGGCCACAGAATCTCACCCACCCACTCCTGTAACAAACCCCTAACCTATGTCTGAGCTACTGAAGTCCTCAAATCGTGATTTAATGACCTCAAGGTGCAGAGAATCCTCCAGCAAGTGACCCGTGCCCCACGCTGCAGAGGAAGGCGAAAAACCTCCAGGTCCTCTGCCAATCTGTCCTGGAGGAAAATTCCTTCCCGACCCCAAATATGGTGATTAGTTAAACCCTGAGCATGTGGGCAAGAATCACCAGCCAGCACCCAGGAAAGAATTCTCTGTAGTAACTCAGATCCCACCCCATCTAACATCCCATCACAGGCCATTGGGCATATTTACCTGCTAATAATCAAAGATCAATTAACTGCCAAAAAAAGGCTATCCCATCATACCATCCCCTCCATAAACTTATCAAGCTTAGTCTTGAAGCCAGATATGTCTTTTGCCCCCACTACTCACTTTGGAAGGCTGTTCCAGAACCTCACTCCTCTAATGGTTAGAAACCTTCGTCTAATTTCAAGTCTAAACTTCCTAATGTCCAGTTTATATCCATTTGTTCTTGTGTCCACATTGGTACTAAGCTTAAATAATTCCTCTCCCTCCCTGGTATTTATCCCTCTGATATATTTATAAAGAGCAATCATATCTCCCCTCAGCCTTCTTTTGGTTAGGCTAAACAAGCCGAGCTCTTTGAGTCTCCTTTCATAAGACAGGTTTTCCATTCCTCGGCTCATCCTAGTAGCCCTGGTCTATTTATACTGGAAGCTCTTTGGTGCAGGAGCTGTCATTTACGATTTCTACAGCCCGGCACAATGGGGCCCCAGCCCAGATGAGGGCTTTAGATGCTGCAGCAATGCAAATAATTAATAGCAAATCCTGACAGATGATGTGATGGGCGAGTCCTGAATGAGCCTTGACTCAGTGGAAGGCTGATTATTGTCACAAATTATTATCACAAACATTGCTAATGCTGTGCCAGGCGCTGGACAAACACAATGTAAGAGACTGTCCCTGCCTCAAAGAGCTTACGGTCTAAACAAGCAGGATGGAGGAAAGGGGAAACTGAGGCACAGAGTGTGGAAGTGACTTGTCCAAGGTCACAAAGCAGATTAGTTGCAGAGCTGGAAATAGAAACCAGGCCACTAATGTTGCAGTCCACTGCTCTCCCCACTGTACCACACTGCCTCACACTAGAAAGGCTTATGTCATATCCTCCCGCAGTTTTTTAATTCTTTAATATCTTTAAAAAAACCCAAACAAAACAGTATTTTCCTAAATACCTAGTTGGTAAATGGCAACGCAAATGCAGCACAGACCTTTTAAACTGCAACACAACAGAAATTTCTTGTGCTCAGAGGCCAACAGACTAGTTCCCTTCCCTTGATTGTGGTCCCAGCAAGCATTTATGTGAAATAATTCTGCCTAACATACAGCAAGGTTCTGGGAGGGGCTCGCAGAACTCAAGAGGTTGATTTCGCTTGCTGGTGTGACCAGCCTTTCTGTGACTGAGAGCAGCATTGCATTAGCAGACACCAAGTGTCCCGCACTGAGACCACATCCTTGCTTGGCACAAGACAGGCCAACCATAAGTGGTTTCTGAGACGTACCGGGTGAAACAATTAACTGTTCCCTACTGGTGATGTTTAAGATGAGAAAAACCACCTATCTTGGCCAGCACCTAATAAAATTCTTCCTCTCACAGCTCAAAGGAGAGGGAAAGTGAATTCTAAGGCAAATTTTAGAGGTAAATGGATTCCCAGTTTCACTTTGGATACGTCTATACTTACCTCCGGGTTCGGCGGTAAGCAATCAATCTTCTGGGATCGATTTATCGCGTCTTGTCCAGACGCGATAAATCGATCCCGGAAGTGCTCGCCGTCGACGCCGGTACTCCTGCTCTGCAAGAGGAGTACGCGCAGTCGACGGGGGAGCCTGCCTGCCACGTGTGGACCTGCGGTAAGTACCTTGTATTTCGAACTAAGGTACTTCGACTTCAGCTACGTTATTCACGTAGCTGAAGTTACGTATCTTAGTTCGAACTGGGGGGTTAGTGTGGACCAGCCCTGTGAGTCCAGCCTAGGTCAGCAGTGCCTGAAATCTGATTCCACCCAATGACTGTTTGGTGGCCTCTGTGAAATGAACAAACAGGGCTCATTCCAGTTCCTAGTGGGCAGATATCAACATTGCCAAGCTCACGACTAGAGCTGGGTGGGAACCCGCTTTCCCATCCCGTGAATAGTTTTGAGATTTTGAAAAAAAAAATTCCATCTTGATTCGGGAAGAAAAAAATAATATTGGTTTGGATCAACCAAAATATTTTGTCTTGATTAGTTCAAAATGTTTCATTTTGATTTTTGAACATTTTTCATGCTTTCAACTGTAATGTGCTGAAATTTCAAAATGAAACGGAAAACTGGAATTTTTCATTTTAAAAAATTGTCAAAATGAGGCGTTTCCACAAACTTGATGTCTTTTCCACAAACGTTTTTTTCAGTTGAGAAATTTGTCGACACTGCCCCGTCTTGCAAAAAGTTTTGGTTTTGAAGAATCAACATTTTTCAATGAAAAAAAAAAAACATGTAGCCAAAAAATTCCTGACCAGTTCTACTCGTGACCACACTTTTTCTGGATAGCAGTCCACACCCTATATTCCCCTGTACCTCCCCTCCCTTACATACCCTTCTGGCTGGCGTTGCTTTTCTTTCTTTCTGCTGAATATCTCTTCCACACCTGCCCCCACCCCTTTTGCTACTGTCTTTCTCAGACCCTAACAGCAAGAAGATGGCCAACACACTAGGCATGGTCTAAGACCCAGGTTACTTTTCCCACCTATGTCCCACCCTAGGTCATGTTTTTGTATCTGTCCCTGGGATTTACACCTCCAGAACGGGAAACTGAGCATTTTTCATGCTTCTTGATTCCACGCCCATTACCTGTGTGGTCTCTAAAGTCCACAAGTTTGTCAAGCTTTGAGTCACAATGACAGACACTCTTGTCTGGTCAAATTTTTTATTGTCCTTTGTACAGCAGGGGCTGGAGGAATTCTATTCTCCAGGGCCAGAATCTGTTCTCATGCTGGTGTAAATCAGGAGGAACTCTACTGAAATTAACAGAGTTACTCAGATGTAAGAGGGAGGTAAGCGACAGGAGAATCAGGCCAATTTATCTCTGATGCTCTTGTTTTACACAGGTGTAAGGGCAGAATGTTGCACACTTTGAAGAATACAGAGCATACATCTTAACTGTGATTTATTACATATTACCTAAAGAAAGGATGGTCTTAGGGTGACAGCACTGGACTCAGCTCCTGGTTCTGCCATAGACACCTTGTGTGACCTTGGGAAACTCAGTCTCTCTCGATGCCTCAGTTCCCCATCTGTAAAATGGGGATAATAATAATTCCTTTTTCCTTCTCATCTATTTAGACTATATGCTCTTCAAGACGGGACTGTCTTGCATGTACAGCAGCTAATACAATGGGGCCATGGTCTCAGTTGAGGGACTTTTGGTGATATGGCAATACAAATTATAATCATGTGTGTGTACCTAAAATATGTCCGCCCAGGTCAGAGTATGTGTGTATATACAGAAACACACAAAGGGTAGGAAGAAATGGTCAGTTTGCAGAATGGAGAGAGGTAAAGAGTGGTGTCTCCCAGGGGTCTTTACTAGGACCAGTATTGTTCAATATAATCATAAATGATCTGGAAAAAAGGGGTAAAAGGGAAGTGGCAAAATTTGCAGATGATACAAAACTACTCAAGACAGTTAAGTCCAAAGCCGACTGTGAAGAGTTACAAAGGGACCTCACAAAACTGGGTGACTGGGCAACAAAATGGCAGATGAAACTCAATGTTGATAAATGCAAAGTAATGCACATAGGAAAACATAATCCCAACTATACATATACAATGATGGGGTCTAAATTAGCTATTACCACTCAAGAAAGAGATCTTGGAGTCATTGTGGATAGTTCTCTGAAAACATCCACTCAATGTGCAGCAACAGTCAAAAAAGCAAACAGAATGTTGGGACTCATTAAGAAAGGGATAGATAATAAGACAGAAAATATCATATTGCCTCTATATAAATCCAGGGTATGTCCACATCTTGAATACTGTGAGCAGATGTGGTCACCCCATCCCATAAAAGATATATTGGAATTGGAAAAGGTTCAGAAAAAGGCAACAAAAACTATTAGGGGTATGGAACAGCTTCCGTATGAGGAGAGATTAATAAGACTGGGGCTTTTCAGCTTTGAAGAGGGATGACTAAGGTGGGATATGATAGAGGTCTATAAAATCCATGACTGGTGTGGAGAAAGTAAATCAGGAAGTGTTATTTACTCCTTCTCATAACACAAGAACTAGGGGTCACCAAATGAAATTAATAGGCAGCAGGTTTAAAACACACAATGCATAGCCAGCCTGTGGAACTCTTTTCTAGAGGATGTTGTGAAGGCCAAGATTATAAGAGGGTTCAAAAAAGAACTAGATAAATTCATGGAGGATAGGTCCATCAATGGCTATTAGCTGGAATGGGCAGGGATGGTGTCCCTAGTCTCTGTTTGCCAGAAACTGGGACTGGATGACAGGGGATGGATCACTCAACAATTATCCTGTTCTGTTCATTCCCTCTGAAGCACCTGGCATTGGCCACTGTTGGAAGACAGGATACTGGGCTAGATGGACCATTGGTCTGACCCAGTATGGCTATTCTTATACTTATATACACAGCATAGGTTGTGTATTACACACAGTCTGGGGAGACTAATTGACATTTGTAGCCATAGGGAGTAGCTGAATTAATGAGCCATCTTTCCTGATTGCCCTTTGTGAAGTCACTAACCTGGGCTGCATAAAGGAAATTAACCTTTCAGGCATTTTTCTTGATCGCTTAGTGTTCTCATAAATTGCATTGCCTACAGTTCCTATGCTGAAAAGACTCAACCAGCCTTCTTTTAAAACAATTTTCCTCTCCTCTTCTCAGCATAGTTTAGCCTGGCTTGTAATACAGCTGGATATTTTCCAAGTGTTTAATTTGGAACTCGATACCTTTTGTAAAAAAAATAATAAAAAAAGCTCAGTTGTAGGATCAGAAGAGTTTACGCTGGAGCTGCAGCGAGCTACTCACCAGAGAGTTGAACTCTGGTGAACAAGGGCTGGCTTGGAAAAGCAATTGAATTTGCTCATAGACATGGGTTAAATTGCAAGGTTGAAGGGGGAATCCGCGGCGCGGCTGTTTGCTATAGGACCTTTGGAATGCAAACCACTCTGGTATTTTTACAATAGCCTGTCTTTGCCCCAAAGAAGCTGCCCGATGTAGCATGAAGGCTGAGAGGCACAAGGGAAATTAGAGGAATGCAAAGCTTCAAAGGACAGGGGGGTTATTCGTTGCAGCATAAGTGGCCCTTTCCTAATAACCCTCACCCTATGGTTAGACATCACTGGTGTGGACCTAACATAGACATGAGGGCCTCGCTCCATGGGAGACAAATAAGTATCTAAGATATAAAGGAAGCTGAGAGTGGAGGATGGCTTAAGGAGATGGCATGGCACCTGACCCGCTTCTCCCTTGCCCTGTCCCCTTCACTCCCCTTCCCTTCAATGCACCCGCTCCCTTTTCATTGAGATCATCTGTTCCTAAATACCCCCATTTAAAAAAAATAATGTGGAACTCACATATCATTTGCTACCATCACATTGGTTCCTCTGCTGGTGTGTTCTATCCCTTCCCCCCCAATCCTGTCTATGTCTGGTCTATTTAGACTGTAGGCTCTTCAGGGCAGGGACCATCTGCTAGTGTATGTCTCTACAGTGCTTAGCACAATGGGGCCTCTTCATGGCTTGTCTTTAAGCACTACCTGAATAAACATGATTTATAATAACGACACTCCTAAGTAACACAGATACACGATTTTACATTCTTCCCAAGAGGACACCAATTATTTAACCACAAGTATCTGGAGACACTAGCAACCAGTACACCATCCATTATTTAACTGTAGCACCTGGAGTAGCTGGCTATGAGGACGCCAACAATTGACCACAGCATGTGGAGAACCTAGCAACAAGGGCACCATCAATTATTTAGCTGTAGTATCCAGAGAAGCTAGCAACAAAGACAATGCCGGTTATTTAACTACAGTATGTAGAGTACTGCACAGTCACGCAGTTCAAGGCAGAAGGGACCACTAGATCATCTAGTCTGACCTCCTGTAGATCACAGACCACCAACACCACCCAACACCTGCACTCTAAACCCAACAACTGAAATTAGACCAGAGCAATACAGCCCACAGGAGATTAGACTGTCCTGGGCCACAGGCAGAGAATAGGACAGGGGTGCACCACCGCTTGAGGCCTCCACAATGTCAGGGAAATGATTAAGTGAGATATATCCAGATAAGCCTGGCAAGTGATCTTCAGCTACACACTGCAGAGGAAGTCGAAAACTCCCCAAGATCACTGCCAATCTGACCTGGGGGGAAATTCCTTCCCAACCCTATATATGGCAATCAGTTAGGCCCTGTGAGAAAGAACCAGCCAACCAAGCATCTGATAGAGAGAGACTGCTCAGTGTCACCTGGCCCTCCCTGTCCAATGTCTCATCTCCAGCTATGGCTATCCCTGATGCTTCAGAGGAAGGAGGTAGCTAGCAACCAAGACAACTCCAGCAATTTAACCACGGTGACCAGAGACGTTAGCCACCTTAGATAGATTGTGAGACCACAGCCACTCAAGAGATGACTTACCCCAACTTGGGTCCACAGTTGGACCAGCAAAGCCTTGGGGTCAACGCTATCAAAAGCTGCTAACGGATCTTAAAGGATCCCCATGGAAACCTAACCTTATCTATTACAAGGAGGAGATCATCAGCCAATGAGGTCAATGCCGTCTCCATGCCATGCCTAGGGTTAAATCCAGAGGGAAGGGGTGGAGGAGGAAATCTGCACACTTCAGAGGTCAACAGCATGGCCCCACACCTCCTTGTTCAGAAGTGCCAGTGGAGTTTTTATTTCATTTAGAACCTACAAAGTTTAAGCCGAGAAGTTTTCTCCACTCCCCAGCTAAAATTCTCACTTAAGAAATAGTGAGGATGTAATTACTGAAGAAAACAATATGAGCTGAAGCCCACATCTCAGCTAAGTCCAGGTATCAGCATAGTGTGAGCAGAAAGTCACTGACATAAAGTTGTCAAGCAAAGGCCATCAGCAGAGGAAGGATGGACATTCAGTTAAGGAACGGAGTGAGGACTCATTGTATGATCTTAAGCAAGTCTCTTAGGTCTAGTCTACATGGGGGAGGGTGGGTGTATTTTTGATTAACTCCATGCATGAAGAATAAGTGCACTCTTATTCTTCATGCATGAAGTTAATCAAAAATATCCACTCATTTTGAATTAGCTTAATGCAAATTCAGAATGTCTACATGTGGAGTGATTTGCAGTGTTGTAGCTGTCTGGGATCCAGAATATGCAAGAGACAAGGTGGGTGAGAATATTTTTTGCTGGACCAACTTCTGTTTGTGGAAGGCACAAGTTTTTGAGCTCTACAGAGCTCTTCTTCAGGTCTGGGGAAGGAAGCAGAGTGTCCACAAAAATGAGCCCACACATGGAGTCAATCAGGAATAGTTAATCGGCTTTAAATTCACACCCTGCCTTACTTCATCTTCAGTTTCATGCCTTACTTCACCTTTTAGTCTCCCGGCCAGTAAACGGGATAACACTTCCTTTCCCTCTTCTTTCCTAGATTGTCAACTCTTTGGCGCACAGACTGTCTCACACTGTGTGTTTCTGCACCGCCTAGCCCACTGGGGCCATGGTCTCAGACGGGGACGCTAGGACTGGATTCCATCTGCAGGAGGCACGGCTCCATTGCAAATGCCATGTGCCCGGGCTAATAACATCAAAGATGTTCTAAAGAAATGATGGTCAGGGAAGAGTTATTTTTTGAGGAAGCTCCTTCCACTGGGAGATGTAGATTTGCAGCGAGCGAGAGGTGGGGGCATTGCAGTTGTTTACCTTCCCTCTGCTCCCACTATTCCTATATCCCTCTGAATCCCCCCTTTGCCTCCACTATTCCTCTCTCTTCCTACAATCTAAACCCAAACTCCCATTTGAACTCTCTTGGCCTTTGAGGCTGGCAGGCAGCCACCCAAAACGAAGGAAAATCCTGCTGGGCATTCATCAAATCAGACAGAAGCAGGGGATTGCTTGGTGCTCAGAGGAGCTCTCGTCCTCTGAATCCCCCGAAAGAGGGGACCCTTCCCTCACCCCTCCACTAAGGAGTTGGCAATTCCCCAGTGCCGTGATGCCAAACGACTAACTCAAATGGAAAGCAGGGCCGGAGTCGCTGCTGTTAGAGTCTATCCTGTGTGGCTTTCCCCGCCCCCCCTACTTCCCCTAATCAGCTTGCTGTCTACTCTGGCTCGCGGCGCACAAACAAAGTATCATCCAATGATTAGTTCAGCGTTGTTCTCGCTCCTCTGCTTTTGTGTCAGCCGCTATTGCTCCCAGATTAAAACAATATATGACCAAATTAGACCCGCTGATTATTGACCTTGGTAATTATATAAGAATTAAATGGCCTGTGTGTTTTGGATGGGCCTCAGAGGCCTATGGGATTCCCACACATGCACACAGAGCTGTGGGGTCCTTTCAGCTCTCAGACAGATGGCCACTTCCAAGCCTGCTATTTCCTACTAACGTGAAACTATTATTACCCACTTACTAAATGCTTCCTGTTGCTCTCCAGCCAGGAAAGAGTTTGTCCAAGATAACAGCATCTGAAAACCCAAGAAGGGGTTGGCAGATGGGTCTGTTTCCTAAGAAACTGTTTGTAGTGAGATTAATCTCACTTTCCATTCCCCCTGCCGGTGGGTGTGGTTGGGAGGGTGATGTAATTTCTATCAGCCCAGGCCGTTTAGCAAGCATCTGTCATAACAAGTGTGTGAACTTCTTGCACCAACCCGAGGTACGGTACATGCAGTGGGAATAGTTCCTATTAGTTAACAAGCAAGTCTGAACCTTACCACAACCCTGTGACTTCCTCAATCCCCTCCTGGCTTCAGTTTAAGCTAATTGTGATCCCGAATGCACTTGGAATACTGCATTGGTCTCTGCAAAGCAGGGTTGCCCAGATCTCAAAGATATTTAGGCACCTAACTCCCTGGGAATTAGACCCCTTTGAGGATTTAGCCGACTTTGCTAAGAACTCGCCTTCTGGTTACTTTTGAGATGCTAAGCATGTGAGCTATCTAGATACTTATATAGCGCCCATCACCCTCATATCTGAACATTTCTAAGACATTGTAGATTATATCCCTTCTGCACCCCATGTTCAGTAGGGAAGTGCTCTCCTCTCTTTTTTTATAGATGGAGAACTAAGACACAGAGGGCCCGATCCATCAAGGTATGTAGGTCCCTAACCTCCATTGATTTCAACAGAAGTCAGGAACCTAAACGCCATTGAGGATCTGGGCCAGAGAAACTGAGTGACCAGATTTTCAAAGGAAGTCAGCCATTTGCTGCTCTAATTGTCTCCAGTGAGGGGGATTCTCCATTGTTCGCAGTGGGAGCTACTGGGTGCAGAGCACGCCTGGAAATTTGCCCACTTCATTCAGGAGTGCAAACGGAAACCAAGCTCTTTTTGGAAATCGGACCCCAAATAACTCACCCAGGAAGTCTAGAGCAAAGGTAGGACTTTGCCACAAGACCGTCTTTCTTGGCAGCTCTTGTGACGTGCCCAGCTGGCCACGAGGAATTACTCTTCTGTCAAAGGCTATTGGATTCTGCTAATGATGGACCCAAGCTGCACAATGTGGGTGCAGATCTGCCCGTTGAGGACAATCAGGTCTGTAGTCTGGGGTCAGGCCCATCATAATGGTTTTGCCAGGCTATCTTCAGTCACTGTATGTTTTCATCCCAGCAGAGTGATCTCTCTGGGTGATTAGTTGCAACAGTGTATGATCCACACTACGTGGCTTGCGGATTCTCTTGTCTGGGACACTCAGCAAGGAAGGCAAATTACAAGAATTTGAATTTAAGCTTAGAGCCCACCAGTGTGTCTTAGGCTTCTGGGGCTTCTAGCATGTCAGGCTAAAATCCACCCCAGAACAACAGGCTGAAACCATAGGTAAACACTCTGGCTCAGCAGCTGTGGGTCATTCTGTTATTCTACGCTCATATTAATACTCTCAGTCTTGTCTTATTTCACATTGATTGCAGGGATTAACCTGGATTTTGTCCATGTGGCTTCAAAGCATCATGTTCACCAAACCTCTCTCAGTTCACGGCGCTTTTGTGGCATGCACGAAAATAAAATCCAGCATTCCAATGACTAAAACCTCACCATGACTGGATCTGTATGGAGGCTTCAAAGACAGGGCAAGGTGACCTTACTCTTGCTAAAACCAACCTCAGTACAGAGATGCTGCATATTCCTGAATGCAACCTCACTATGCATGACATAAGTCTGCCTGCATACTACTATTATTATTTGCATGACAATAGCACCTTGAGGACACAGCCGAAATTAAGGTCAATGTACAGATACGTAGTAAGAGACAGTTTTCTCTGCCCAAAGAAAACAAGAGAGGAGGAGGGATGTGATCTGCCCAAGATCAGTAGCAGAGGTAAGGACTGAACCCATGTCTTATGGCTAGCCCCACTGCAGCCTATCCACTGGCCTATGCTGCCTCTGTGAAAGCTGCTTGCATTAATCAAAAGATTGTCCAGTTCATAGAATTTAAAGGGGCCAAGGCCACTTGTGATGAAACGTCTGCCTTTTTCAAGGGAGGGGCAAACTGGAGACAGCCTCCTCTGAGCTGTTACTTATGATCCACTTTCTAAACAGACCTGAACCACAAACGAAAGAACCATTTAACTGTGAAAGTGCTGTGGACTGTAGACCTTTCTTGCTATCAGTCCTGGATGATTATCACTGACTTGAGTGACATGTGTCTTTGGGAATTCCAACTGTATCAAAGCCAGGCTCTTCTTGGGTGGGCTTGATTCTTATAGGGATACATTTCCAAAGGGGATTTAGCTACACTGGGGGTTCAGTCCCCCAGACATCACTTTGAAATTGTATCCAATCGCCAAGGCGCCCTTATGTGTGCATTTCCAAACAATCCATGCCTCTGTGTGCAAAACAGACCATCATAAATAACATGGTGTTTCCCAGAAAGCAATGCTATTGCTTAAAAATGAAATGTCCTGTGATTGACATTTAATAACAAAAATCACATTCGAAATGAACACAAGAAATCATCGTTATTTTAAGTCCACAACCCTGAGGGGAAACATGAGCGAGAAAATAATAAATAATACACTATTCAATTCTGTATAGGTTCTTATACTGCATTCATCACCACAGTCCAAACACCCAGTACTACTGATAACAAATAATCCATCCTGTATGCACACAATTCTGCTATGATGGAAGTCATTAGCAAAACTCCCATTGACTTTAATGGAAGCAGGGGTTAGCATCTATACCTTACTAAGAAGCTCTTATTCCTTTACAGCCATAGAAATCGAAGTACTTTACAAGAAGGCAAATTTCATTGTTCCCTTTTACAGCTAAGAAGTAAAACAATTTGTATGTTGATCATCAAGAGAGGCCGGACTTGAGTTTAGGTCACTTGATTCCCAGTCTAGGGCCCAATCCATAAGGCCACACCCTTCTACCTAGGATTTATGCAATGCCTTTAATTTGAAATGTGACTGACATGCTTCACAACAGTGATTCACATAGCATGGACCATATTACAATCAAGAGATTGTCTTGTGAGGTCTCTCTTCTCTTTGCAGCCTTGCAAAGTTCCTGTAGCAACTACACAGAACAGAGAGCTTAGGGAAGTTTTGATTCATTTTCAGGGTCTAAGTGTTGTACTAAGTGTTGTGTCATTTTACATAAAGTACCTGGAAAAGCACCTGGAAGCAAGCAGACAGCGCTAGGAGTCGGTGACTTCACAGCACTGCAAACTGCCAGTGGTCAAACCACAATTTGGGAACCATTGCTTTAAAAACTATGGCCCCAGTCCTGCAACTAGCTCCATGCAGATGCATGGTCCACACATGTGGAATCAGATGCAGGATCGTGGCCTGTACACATCCACAAATTGCTTTTCTCAACAATGAAATGCAGCCATCTCTGGGCTGTGACTTGGCAGATGGCTAACACCAAACATTAACACAACACCTTAGGACAGAAAGTGCATAAAAATACTGGGTACCCAACCGAAAGCTGTAGGAGGACTTTCAATTAGGCACAATATAATGACCAACACTGGCATCTGAACAGGACTCTCCTCTTCTTGCAGAATTACCATGGGCTGGGTTTTATTATGAGCACAGGAGGACAGGACTTCAGTTCTGCATTTCCATGTGACTTCTAGCAGCACACCACTCTCTAGCTGTACGGTGAGTCATTGATTCAAGGCTGATGCAGAGGGAAGACTGTCACTTTCTGAATCTCCAGCCGCGATCCAGCGTACTTCTCCCATGCAAGCATTGATCAGGCCTGAACTTGTGCTATCTGGGGAGATAAGAACACAGCTGGAGGTGGGGCGGGCAAAACAAATCCACCTTTTCCCCATCTCTTCTTCTTCTGAATGTCAGACAAAAGTTAAGGAGAAAGAGGCTGATCCAAAACCCAGTGAAGTCAATGGGAATCTTTTGCATGTTTCTAAACGCTTAAGTACTTTGGATGTTTATACTTGGAGGCAGAAACACACTCGTTTTATGCAATGATGTCATAGGTTCCATTACCCATTTGACAATAGCTATTAATAATGTAATCTTATACTCTGAACTCCACCTACTATCTCTGCTTTTTCTTATAAAACACTTCCCTCCGGGTCTCCCGGTGCATCTTGTCTTATCTGTGCCTGGCTTCTCGACTATAAGATTTTGACGCAGACACCGCCTTTGTGCATTGACAGATCATAACAATACTAAGGACAGAAACAACTGTATATTCATTGCTCCACGAGCACATGCAAACACCGCTTGCAAACAGAGATGGAACATAAAAAATGCCCTAGTGGATTAGACAATTAGCTATTCATATTTATTATTCATAATCATAGATTCACAGATGCAAAGGCCAGAATGGACCATTGGGATCATCTAGTCTGACCTCCAGCATCACACAGGCCAGATAGCTTCCCCAAAATAATTCACAGAGCCGATCTTTTAGAAAACCATCCAACCTAGATTTTAAAATGGCCACTGATGGAGAATCCAACACAACCCTTGCCAAACTGTTCCAGTGGTTAGTAACCCTCACTGTTAAAAACGTACGCCTTATATCCAGTTGGAATTTGTCTAGCTTCAACTTCCAGCCATTGGATTGGGTTATTGCCCTTTTATGGTAGACTGAAGAGCTAGATTGTTCTTTGTTATGTAACCCTTCTGCCCATCTGAGTTGGCAGCAACAAGGGCCGGGTTCAGTATCTAGGGGTTCCGTTTCAATAACACAATGCAAAACCGGCTCAAGCCCCCACCCAGTGACCTGGGACAATTACATACCAGCCCCCGGGCGCCTCTAAGAGGCAATACTTCCTCTCTCGCAAGCACAGAGTCTGAGTGTAGCAAAATCCTTTTAATAAAGGAGGGAAACAATGCGGCATTATGTTGGGGAAACACCACAAACAGGATTCATAACACAAACCATGAGCAAAAGACCCACCCCCAAGTAAGTTTGGCAGTGTCCTTTTCCCCTCAGGGTCCAACAACCCAAAAGATCACCCCAAAGTCCCAAAAGTCCAACACCCCAAAAATCTCTTGAGTCCAGCAACCCAAAAATCACCCAAAAGTCCAACAACCCAAAGTCTCTGTCCCTGGTCGGTGCAGCCCCAGAGTTCAAAAGTTTATCTGCAGAGTTTTACCTCCCAGCCTGGGTGGAAATGCCCCCCCACCAGGGGTGTTAAGGGACACCTTACATGGTCCAAGGCCAATTGCCCCACCTCTCCGTGGGGGTTCTGCTGCAGCCTTCACCGCCAGCTGCTCTGCTCCACCAGCTGCTCAGCCATATATCTTCAGCTCCCCCCCACTACTTAACACAGCACTCACTGAATTCAGCTTGTAGTATGGGGAGCCCCAGTACTAGTACACCATTGGCCCAAGGTGAATTCAGCTCAGCAGTCTGTAACTAGACTCCTAATAGAATCAAGATTAGCTCTGATATTCCACAGAGAAGAGAGAAGGAGGTGCAATTGGTGTCTCTGGCCCTCAAAAGGAACCTATACTACCAAGTACAAATACCAGTCTCCAGCCTTTCTCCATTCTCTGGGTTTTGGAACCCATGTCCCTTGTCTAGCGAGTGCTACTTAGTTGATGGTGAGTCCCTCCATCATAAAATGCCAAGTACAGTTCTACTGCCCTTGATTCACATAATCAGGGTAACAACACTTTATTCTTCCTGCCCCAATAACAGAGAAACTGGGGATGTCACAGCAGTCAAAGTGACCATTTGGGCTGCCGTGGGCTCAGGGTAGGCAGGGTGGGTGTGCCTATGCAAACAAGATCAGCCCCTGAAGTTCTTTTCCACAACTCGCCACAATTCACCACTAGATGTCAGGGTAGAGCTCATCCTGACTCTGCTTACAGTTAAAATCCCAGATTAATGGATTCCAAGGCCAGAAGGGGCTATTGTGATCATGTCATTCCAACAAGGTGAATTGAGCCAACAATTCCAGTACTCTTGCAATTGTCTATTGTCTATTGTGTCTGGGGAGTTTTTTGGGTGGCGGGGGATATTTTGTCACAGTATCAAGGACTCATACTGTGACAAAATAGCCTCAGAACCCGAAAAACTCCCCCAGACACAATAGACTGTGATTTTTAAAGGAGCCTGTGGAAGTTCTGCACTCAGAGAACATTGACTTTCAATGGGATTTGGGCACCAAACTCTCTTAGGTTCATGGATATCGAGGTATGCATAGTTCAGCCTCAGCATGCAGGGCTGGACTAGATGAGCTCTCGAGGTCCATTCCAGCCTCCGCGTTTCCATGGAAATCCCAGTTCAAATGCATACAGCTCATTGCGCAATGCTGTGCTCAACCCACGCAGTGATTAGTTTGTGCCCTGAAGCTTGAGGGTTGATCCCTCATTGCAGCCAGGAGAACACCCAAAGAGAAAGGCTGGATTTGAGAGGCAGGATGACCTGGTGGTTACAGCATTAGACTGGGAGTCAGCAGGGCTTAATTTGTGCTAGGGCTTGCCAGGGCTGAGCCCCGGCACCCCTAGGCTTGTCATTTCATAGCCCCAGCACCCCTAGGCTTGGCAGTTCATAGCCCTGGAACCCCTAGGCTTGGCAGTTCATAGCCCCGGCACCCCTAGGTTTGGCAGTTCATAGCTCCGGCACCCCTAGGCTTGCCCCATCGTTTATGAAAGTTAAACAATGTAAAATGTGTCTCACTTGAGCCCCAATACCTCATTGTTTGAGCCCCAGCCTCTCTTTCATTACAAATTAAGCGCTGGGAGTCAGGACACCTGGGTTCAATTTCCAACTGTGCCACAAAACTTCCTGTGGCCTTGAGCAAGCCACTTAATTTCTCTGTGGCTTGGTTCCCCAGTTGTAAAATGGGAGAAGAAAAGAAAAAACCTCTTTATCTCACAGGGTGTTATAAGGAGAAATTCTTTACTGGCTGTGAGTGCTCTGATACTGGAGAGACAGGAGTCATATAATACATAGCTAGACGCAGTAAGCATGGTGCTGTGTTCATACCCATTTAATTAACTAAGGTATTCGTAGCCCTCCCCCCCATTGCCACAATATCTTCAGATTGGCCTCATTATCACCACTTTATGGGTGGGGATTCAATGTTCAGAAAGGCTAAGTGACTTGCCCAAGGTCACATAAGAAGTTGAACCCAGGTCTCTTAGATGCCAATTTAGCACCGTAAGCACAGGTTTGACCTTCAACTCTTAACCAACCTTCCTTCCTTTATTCCAATGTGAGTTCAACCAAGCCACGTAGACTGGGTTATCAAAGGTGCCTAAGGGATTTAGGCATTCAGCTCCTATTGACTTTCAAGTGGCATTGGGCAGCTAATTCCACTAGGCTGTTTGGAAAATTCCAATCCCACACACTATTTGCCTGTGTGTCACTGCGCAAGTGTAGGCTGTCTCACCGGTGGCCAATAATGCTTGAGTTCTTTCTCAGACCTTGTGCATTAACCTGTAAAATGTGCAAAAGTAGGAAAACCAACCTCATTCGACAGCCAAATGATGTTAACCAGCTGCTAATAAAAGAACAAATGCAGCTGGTAAACGGACAGGACCCTGTTCTGGTTCTGACCCAGCATTCTCAGAGGTGGAATGTCTTTGCATGGCTTGTGAAGTCTTGTATGTCTGATGCAAAGTTTCAACAGATGAAGGACCACTGGTAGAGTCGAAAGGATGGTTAGTTCAGCCTCCATGGACCAATCAATGCTTGGCTTCTCTGCTGAGACTGCTAACAGGGTTACCAGTTGTAGCCAATATTTTTGTGTGCTGTAGGCTGAGTTGTCCATTAGGAGCTGGGCTGAGGCCACCAATCCCATTTCATACAGTCCATTAAAAAGCCCTCAGCTGGTAACTAAACACTTTCAGTGACTGCCTGGGCGGTATGTAAACCAGGAACAGAGAGGTGAAGGGATGCTATCAGGGTTCTCTCCCCACTCTGAACTCTGGGGTACAGATGTGGGGACCTGCATGAAAGACCCCCTAAGCTTATATTCCACCAGCTTAGGTTAAAAACTTCCCTAAGGCAAAAATTCCTTTCCTTGTCCTTGGACGGTATTGCTGCCACCACCAAGTGATTTAAACACAAATTCAGGGAGGGGCCACTTGGAGCCCTATGCCCCCCCCCAAAATATCCCCCCAAGCCCTTTCACCTCCTTTCCAGGGGAGGCTTGAGAATAATATACCAACCAAATAGGCAACCAAGGTGACCACAGACCAGACTCTTGGGTTTTTAGGACACTAAAAAAAATCAGGTTCTTAAAAGAAGAACTTTATTATTAAAAAAAATAAATACAAGAAGCACCTCTGTAAAATCAGGATGGAAGGTAAGTTTACAGGGTAATAAAAAGATTTAAAACACAGAGGATTCCCATCTAGGCTCAACTTCAAAGTTACAAAACAGGAATAAACCTCCCTCTTGGCATAGGGAAAATTCACAAGCTAAAACAAAAGATAATCTAACGCATTTCCTTGCTATTACTTACAATTTCTGTAATTTTAGATGTATCATTTCAGTAGGAGCTGGATTACCTGCTTGGTCTCTCTCTTTGTCTCAAGAGGGAACACACAGAGAGCACAAACAAAACCTTCGCCTCCTCCCCCAGATTTGAAAGTATCTTCTTTCCCCATTGGTCCTTCTGGTCAGGTGCCAACTAGGTTAATTGAACTGATTAACCCCTTACAGGTAAGTGATTCTGTACCTCTGGCCAAGAGGGATTTTAGATTACTGCATACATAAAGCTTGTTACCCTTCCCTTTATATGTATGACAGATGCCTTAGCCTTTTGCATCCCCTCAGTTATCCATTCCATCCAAGCCAATATGAGCTAGGGCCTGGCGATTTTGGATGCCCACATGTTTGAGTAATTGCAAGAGATACCTTGCAGGTTTTAAGGAGATGAACACCCATCTGAAAATCAGATGCCTTTGATTGGTCAATCAAAATCACGACTATGGTCTGAAAATGTAGGAATAAAACCAAAACAAACACATGTCTAACTCAAGCCTTAAACTGGCATCCCTACAAAATCATGAAGACACTTACTGAAAGCCATTTTGTGCCTTCTGAGTACAAGATACATAAATCTGACACCATTTTTTCCCCCGGCTTGGTTAATGCGAGTTCAAAAATCCATTGACTAAAGAAATGTTCCAGTGCTTTTGCCATGAGTAATAGGTTTTTATTCAATGTGTGCATCTTCCTAATGATTCACTCGTCTCTTCTGCGCATTGTACTCCCTGTCTGCTATTCCATTTTACATCATTGCAAGCTCTGCCTTCAATAAAACTGATTCCGCCTAGCGTGCCCTGCCAAACCACAACATGTGAAGTCATACACCAAACAGAATGGCATGTAAGTACCTCTCAAATAGGAGCTTTGGTGGTAACTGATGGCCCCTGCAGTACCTTTCTGGCTTGTTCTGAAAGCCTTTGAAGATTTCTGGTTTTGTCCAAAATGGCGATCTCTCATATTTGCCTGTTTTAATTTTAAATTCATAATTGCTTCTCTACTGATCTAAAATGCATCTGATTAAATAAGACTAAATATGAAAACACACAAACTTCTTTCCCGGGACTTGACCCAAGCCTGTTGCAGTCTATTAGAATCTAATAGGAGGCAAAAGCTGGCAAGTGACTTCAAAAAACATTATCAAGTTAATGGTCACTGGAGGCCTCTCTCGCTGCAAGAGGGGGAAAATGTTATGGACCCGGGCAGGACATAAATAATGACATTATGGCAGAAAACGAACTGCCGTTTGTTGTTAGTTATTGTCTCTCGGCTTGGAAGTGACAAAAAACAAACACAAGGAATTTGTTTCTGTGCGGAGACATTGTGGGAGTGAAGGATCGTGCAGTTCTTGAGAACATTCAAGGAAACATCCGCTTGCCAAGGATCCGTTACTGCTATAAATCTGTGTTTTGCCTGCTGGTTGCTTATTATAGCAGAGATTTTGTTGACAAGGCTGGGAAAGTCAGCGAGAAGAGTGATGGGGGGAAAAAAAGCACATTTTCTTTTTCTTCCCACAAAATTAATGATGGGCGAAACCAGCGCAAAACTGTGAGGGCAGGACTCGATAGAAAGCCAGGAGCCTCCCACTGCTGCAAAGAAGGCTCCAGGAAACATACTGTACAATACCCAAAGCACCTAAATGACTTAGAGACGTGTGCTCCTAAATCATATAGATGCTTTTGAAAATCCCAGCCACTAATATGGGATCACTACTGCTCTACTCAAGGAACATGGACACCGTCTCCACATGGCTATTTGTTTTCCCAGGCTATTTTCAAAAATGGGTCCATATTTAGGCTCCTAAATCAATTGCCTGATCTTCCAGAAGGAGCTGAGCACCCCGTAACTCCTGGTGAAGTCAAAGGACCATGACACTAATGATGGGTGAAGCAAATCACATTCAGAGTTCAGTTTTCGATCCAGATCAGCATCCCTGCGTTCAGATGCTAATTCAAACTGTCTGCACATCGTGGGCCTGGAAATATCTCTGAACAGGTTTTCTTGTGCAGTTATTTTTCTTTGCAGTTATGTTTGCATAACACTAAGAAAAAAGCGAGTACTTTCCTTATTAAAAAAATAATGGCTGTTCTTTTGAATATGAGATAAGAAAGAACAAAAATAAAGCATTCATAAGAGAGCACTGGGTGGTGTGCCTCTTTTGTAACAGCAAAATGGCTGCTGACTGTGCACAGGCAAAGTGTTTAGCCATGTAAAGATGTAGTATCCAGAAAAAACAAGGCACAACAAGTATGTATAATTACACCTTCACTGCTTCAGGGTCAGCCAGAAATCCTATGGGAACAGATTTTCTTGTGGCATTTCAGCACTTCCACATCCGGACAGAAATGCAGCAAAACATGAAAAAAAAGGCTGAAAATGTATTAACTTCACATTGTGGAACACTCAGATAGGTTCAGTTTGAATTCAGCCCTAGAACGGGGGGACAAGACTTCTCTTTTTGTTCTGATCCACTTTGGCTAACCCTAACAATGGCCTAAGTTGCACATCAACATTTCCAAAGGAAAAGGGAAGATAGCGGGGCTGGAATCAGATCAGATTCCATCAAAATATGCAACTCTGACAAAGTTGACCCCTCTCCCACCCAACATCATCCAGCTACTCCACAGCAAAACTGGAATAACTCTGGGCTTATTATAGAATATCAGGGTTGGAAGGGACCTCAGGAGGTCATTTAGTCCAACCCACAGCTCAAATCAGGACCAATCCCCAGACACATTTTTTCCCCAGATCCCTAAATGGTCCCTTTAAGGATTGAACTCACAACCCTAGGTTTAATAGGCCAATGCTCAAACCACTGAGCTATCCCCCCCCCCATAGGGTGAGATAGTGAATGGTAAACAGTAGATCAAAGCAATCGACCGAATTTTTGGTGCATAGTAGCAGGGTCCATATGGCCAGTTTGCATGCAACAAGCTAATGTGCCGTAGATTTAGATCCCAGTTTACCATGCAGTAACTCACTGAATGGAGAAGCCCAGAGTTATTCCAGAATTGCACCAGACATCAGAATTTGGCCCACTATCCCTCCAGGACCGTTTTTAAGAAAGCTTCTTGGAAAACTCAATGCTGAATTAAATTGATTGCAGACCACGCTAGAGGAGGAAATGTGAAGGCCATGACTTGAAAGCAGAGGCACTTGCCAACAGAGCCATGTGGAACTCAACGTTTTTGCTAAGGAGGCAATGTGGTGCCAGAGATGCCCTCTCCTGGATGAAATGTAAAATTTCGGACACGACTCCTTTGAGTGGAGTGGTAGGAGGAGGAAACTTAAGAAGTTCCCTTTTGGAATGATCAAGTTTGAGATGGTGACAAGACAAGCCAGAGGGGATGTTAGAGAGGCAGCTATAGATATGAGACTGTATCGAGCTGGGGACAGATTCTGAGTAGGGAGGAAGATTTAGGTATCACCCACAAAGAGGTAGTAGCTGAAACCTATTGTAGAACGTTGCTTGTTGCTGTTAAACCACGTACATATTCCACCCCCAAACTAGTTTCACTTTAGCGGTGGGTTAAACGATAACCACATTCATTGGTATACTCTGGCTATCTTTTGTCACTCCAGCGATGCAAAGCAGCCATGAACCTGGCTTCGGTGGCTGGTTATGGCAGGCCTACAGCTGTTTTGCCTGCTGGCGTGGTACAAAAGGAAGCATAGCCTTTGGAACCCCTCTGGGGGAAAGGACCCAGAGATGTGTCAGTCTTCATCACGAAGCACATCAGCAAGAGGTATGAAATCAGGGATTTTCAGGAACGCACTAACAGCTGAAAGCCCGATGCCTGTAACTATTTGGATTCAGAGCCAAACAATTTGTCCTGCCTTTATATAGAACTAACAGTGACATTAGCCAACTTTGGCCAATTCACACATCCATTTTTACATGCTTTCCTTGGCCTCGCCATACACAGTATTAGAAGTCAGTTTCCTGTACAGATTCCTCAAGGCAAGTGGCTAAGAATGATTAGCACTAAATTACTGAACGCAGAGAAAGGTCATCAAATCAGGAACTTTCCTATGGCATCAATACCCTATCCCCGAACAGCCAGGTGCTTTAAAAATAGCCCCATTGCCTTTTTTTTTTTTACAAAGAAAGTTACAAGCCAACGTTCCCGAATCTCGCCCTGGTGGGACACCAAGATCTGGCTTCACCATGCATATGATTCTCATTTAAAAGACACATACTAAGATGAATCAATGTCAAAGGCTGATTTAAACAGACCAATTCTGCAGCAAGCTAATAACTCATGCACGACAAGGTATTTTGTTTGCTAGCTCTAAACAAATTATGGATGTTAAATAAATAACTCCCGCCTGCTTGAACCAGTCTAAGCACGAGGAAGCGCCCGGCTGCATTTAATAAAAATGTTGTGTAAAACGAGACGGTCGCAGATGGCAAGGTTTATTTTTTTGTTTTCTAAAGGGCTGTTTTTATTTTGATTGAGGCTCAGTAATTTCTCTACTTGTTTGATTTCCCCCCAAGACTATGTTTCAGCAAACACAGTTTTCCCAGTGTGGATGACTGACCAGTCTGTGCTGAGATTTGCATTTGGGAGAGGTTTTTGCGAGCTTCTTCCTACAGGACCTGATCCAGTGCCAACGGAAGTCACTGCTAGTCTCTCCAATGACTTCAATGAGCTTTGGATCAGCCCAGATGACCTGATCTAACTCCTAATGAAATCAATAGAATGATTTCAGTTGACCTTAATAGGAGTTGAATTGGATTCATGTATTCTTTGTTCCACATATATTCTTTCTGCCAACATTTTCAAACAAAATGAAAAATGTTTGTTTTGTCTGAATTTTTTTGCTGACTTTTTAGTGAAGTGAAAAAAACAGACTTTTTTTTTGCAATTTTTAGTTTTTGTTTCTCTCTCTTCCCTCTCCCCCTTCAGTTGGGGAAAAAAGAGGGAGAAAGCTGGGAGGGAAAGAGGGACAATGGAAAACTTTTTAGTTGCTTTCTTTTTCTTTTTAAAACTGGGAAAACTTCAACTAAAACAAAAAAAAAATCCAATCATTTTTCTATGAAACACGTTCTTTGAGAAAACTGTCAGGGGAAATTGTCATTTCTGTCAAAACGACATTTTTAATTGAAAAAAGGTCCCAATTCTTTCTTTCCACTAACCATCTGAGCCTGCAATGAGCTCTGTGCAGACACAAACCTGAGCCCTGGCCACACCACTGATGCCAATCTGGCTCCATGCAGGTGCAGGACCCAGGTGCATAGAACCCAGAGCACCTGTTCCAAAGCTGACCCTAAAGGGTGTTAGTTTCCGCTTCACTTGCACCTGGTTTGGCAGAGGGGGTGGGATTGAGTTCAGGACTCAGGTGTCCTGCAGGGTTACAATTTATAAGGAGCTTGTGGGCTTAATCGGTTATAGTGAGTTAGCAAAAAGGGAGATGGTGTTTCATAACTTCTCGGCAGAGAGCAAAGAGCTTGCTGGAAATAAAGCTCCATGGGGTGACCTACAAGAAACAAGAGTGTCAGCTGCAAGGGCTATTATGGACAGTCTAGAAGGAGGGCTGTGGGAAGCCCTGCACCAAGACTGAAAGGAGTACTTGAGCCCAGGGACTGGGCTGAAGAACCATTAGGTGCAACCCCGTAAAGGAGGGCACCAGAGAACCATGCACTCAGGGTGGGGCTAAAGCTGATTAACAATGCACTGGTGCAATGTTTTTCTGTCGGGAAGCACTATTTTCATAGAATCATAGAACAGGAAGGGACCTTGAGAGGTCATCGAGTCCAGTTGCCTGCACGCAGGGCAGGACTAAATATTATCTAGACCATCCCTGAAAGTTGTTTGTCCAACCTGCTCTTAAAAACCTCCAATTATAGAGATTCCACAACCTCCCTAGGCAATTTATTCCAGTGCTTAACTACCCTGACAGTTAGGAAGTTTTTCCTAATGTCCAACCTAAACCTCCCTTGCTGAAATTTAAGACCATTGCTTCTTGTCCTATCCTCAGAGATTAAGAACAATTTTTCTCCCTCCTCCTTGTAACAACCTTTTATGTACATGAAAACTGTTATCATGTCCCCTCTCAGTCTTCTCTTTTCCAGACTAAAGAAACCCAATTTTTTCAACCTTCCCTCATAGGTCATGTTTTCTAGACCTTTAATCATTTTTGTTGCTCTTCTCTGGACTTTCTCCAATTTGTCCACATCTTTCCTGAAATGTGGCACCCAGAACTGGACACAATACTCCAGTTGAGGACTAATCAGTGTGGACTAGAGGGGAAGAATTACTTCTCGTGTCTTGCTTACAACACTCGTGCTAATACATCCCAGAATGATGTTCATTTTTTTTGCAACAGCGTTACACTGTTGACTCATATTTAGCTATGACCCCCAGATCCCTTTCTGCAGTACTCCTTTGTAGGCAGTCATTTCCCATTTTGTATGTGTGCAACTGATTGTTCCTTCCTAAATGGAGAATATTGCATTTGTCCTTATCGAATTTTATCCTATTTATTTCCAACCATTTCTCCAGTTTGTCCAGATCATTTTGAATTATAACCCTAACCTCCAAAGCACTTGCAACCCCTCCCAGCTTGGTATCGTCTGCAAAGTTTATAAGTGTACTCTCTATGCCATTATCTAAATCATTGATGAAGATATTGAACAGAACCTGACCCAGAACTGATCCCTGCGGGACCCCACTTGTTATGCCCTGACAGCACGACTGTGAACCATTGATAACTACGGTACTCTTTGGGAATGGTTTTCCAACCAGTTATACACCCACCTTGAGTAGCTCCATCTAGGTTGCATTTCCCTAGTTTGTTTATGAGAAGGACAGTATCAAAAGCTTTGCTAAAGTCAAGATTCACTACATCTACCACTTCCCTCCCATCCACAAGGCTTGTTACCCTGTCAAAGAAAGCTATCAGGTTGGTTTGACACAATTTGTTCTTGACAAATCCTTGCTGACTGTTACTTATCACTTTATTGTCTTCTAGATGTTTGCAAAATGATGGCTTAATTGTTTGCTCCATTATCTTTCCGGGTACAGGAATTGTTATTTCGTATATCTTTCAGGGCATCGAGCATCTTCTTAGTCCTCATGATGCAATTAGACAGTTGTGTCAATATGCAATCAGGCCTGACAGCTTTCGTCTTTTTTACGTTGCTCAATACTTCTGCAACTTCTTCTTCTAGGACTGTTGCCATCAGACCTCAGTTTGTTTTCATCATACAGCATGGTTCTCTCTGATTCTTTTCATTCATAAGCCTTTCAAAGTAATTTCCACATGATTCCTTAATGTGGCTTTTTCCACTTTCAACTTTGATCCCATCAATCTCTTTAGTTCTCTTTTTGCAGGTCTTTGCCAGTCTATATATTTCTTTCTCACCCTCCTTCATTTCAAGATGAGCATATAAGCCTCCCCTGGCTTTAGCCTGAGCAGCTGCCACTTCCTTCTTTGCTAACTTTTTTGGCTTTTTTATACTCCTGATGTTGGAGCATCACTTGCCTACGTTTAAAACACTTTTTCATTTCCTTCATGGCCTCTCAAACTTTCTCATTCCACCACCAGATCCCACTGGGGAAAAAGGCGCATGCTTTTGTTTCACTAAGCAGGCTCTTGGCACATTCTTGAATTTTGCTTGCAATATGATCCACCGTTGATTTGTATTTTCTCTTAACCCTTCTAAACTCTGCCCTGGCCAATCCCAAGCCCGTCTGAGAAGGGAGGAGGATTTGTGTCAGGCCGGATGTAAAACTTTGCCACCGGATTCTCCATTACTTGCGCTATATGATCAGGTTATACATTTTCTGAAAGATGTGCTTTATCTCAACCGGAAATTGTCGGGCCAGATGCAGAAATATATGGATGTAATTTGAGCTGGCAGGGAATTTTCTGTTGGAATGATTTCCTGATATTAAATACAGTTTCTGCAAAACTGAAATTTTGCAGATGACAATTTTTATTTTGTTGGATTTTTTTGATTTTCTATTGTAAAAATGCAAATGAAATATTGCGTTTGATGTTTTTTCCTTCCTGACTTGGAATATTTTGGTTTTTTTGCACTAACCTGAAACATTTCATTTCAAATCAGTTCAACAAAACATTAAACTGTATTTCCCTAACAGTGCATTGCTCTATGGGAGTTGTAGTTTGGGTCCCCATTCTTTTGTATGGGCTGGGCTTCCTAGAGGACTACCTCTCCCATAATCCAACTCAGATTTTCCTCAGCCTGAACTACATGATGCACCTTGGGAATCACATGACTGGGTGTATTATGGGAGATGTAGTCTGTCCAGGGAGCCTGTCTCCTAGGGGAGAATGGCTCCTGAATGACAAGTGCCATAAAGCAATCCACCACCATGGGGAAAAGTAGTTTAATGTTGAACTGGATTGAAACAAAGCATCCTGAGTCACTTCAGTAAACTGATAACAAACTTTTTGATCAAAAACGTTGAAACAGATTTTCCAGAATTTTTCCATTCTGTGAAAAGTTTTGACATTTCAATTTTTTCATCCTGATGCGGGATGAAAACCAATGCTGAAATGTCTTCCAAATTGCACTCATGTCTAGATGAATTTTTATGGCCTATGCTATGTTGGATGTTAGATTAGATGACCATAATGATCCTTTATATGGCCTTAAAATCTGTGAATCTATGCCAAACACAAACCACTGAAATACATACATGGTTGCATACAAAGAACCTTATTACTGTTTGAGAGTTTGGGGAGTAATCATGTAGACTCTGTTTCAAAAAAATATCTCATCAAATGGCCATTCTCTGTCACAACCATGTTTAGTTTAATATTTTGAATAATTAGTTGTGGAGGGAAAGAAAACTCCCTTGAATCCGCTTTATCAGCCTTTGGATCCTTCCCCATCCATGCTACGATTAAGCCCATATTCCCTACTGGGCACCCGTGCAGTTCAGCTCCATCAGTCTTGTTCTGTAATCATTTTAAAGTCAGGTCTGTTGACTTGTCATTTCTTGCCACTGCTTGCCCTCCCAATGCTGCTGCTTTCCTGGCCTTTTAGAGTGACTGCTTGGGATGCACGCTTGGTCTTGGAAGAGGTGTGTAAAGTACTTTGAGTCAAACGCGGGGTGTGGCTAATACACCCTGAGCATGTGGTCAGGTGGCTTAAAGCTAACTTTACATCTCCCTTCCATCCTGATGCTGCCTCTAGGCATAGCCAGCCACCCAACGCCAAGGTGGAGCAGCATGAGGTCTGCTCTAACTTACACAGGGGGTAAATGGCATTGAGGGCCCCAAATCACAGCCAAGTTTTGGCTTCCTGTCTCTTGGGATTCAGCAGGGCTTTGGGGACAGATCAAGGAAGGAGCAGAGACAGGAGTAGTAGATCTGCAACTATCTACCAGCCATTGGGGTGGGGAAAGGGGCAGATCAGATATGGGGGTACTATACAATTGAGACTGTAGGGGGAAGTAGAGGCAGAGGTTAAAATAAGGAGGAAATGGATAGGAGCACTTTCCTCCTATTCTGTAGAAGACAGAGAGTAGCTGCCACTTCTGTTTCAATCTGCTTTGTTAGTATATATGATCGTGTATTTATTTATATTGCAGTAGCATCTAGGAGCCCCACTCATGCATGAGGACTCCGTTGTGCAAGGTGCTGTATGAATGCTGAACAAACAGACGGTCTTTGCTCCAAAGAGCTTACCATCTAAGTATAAAACAAGAGACCGCAGATGGACAAATGGGGGAATACAAGGGAAACAATGAGACAATATCAGTCTGCAAGATAGGCTTTAACTACTGGATAATGCAGCAGCTGGTTTCCTAGTGCTCCACAGGTTTGTCTCCCCTATTGTGGAATAGCCAAGCACAAAGCCCATTGGCTCAGTCTGTGCAAATGCAATCAGGAATTAACTAGAGCTGGCTGAAAAAAAAATAAAATTCAAGAAAGATTTTGACATTTCAGTGTTGAAATAGCTTTGAAATGTCAAAGTTTTGTGAAAATCAACATTTAAAAAAATCAGTTCCATTATGGCTACATTATTTCTTACTCTTCCCTTCCTAATCTATGGATAGGTCTAGTGCATGTCTTGCCATTTTTTGTTACTATACAAATACATGAATTATCTGTCGTGGGTAATTATCTGGCCCCCTTTGCTATAGCACCTGTCTCCCAATCTTTAACATATTTATCCTCACGCTCCTATTATCCTCATTGTACAGACAGGAAACTGAGTCACAGAGAGGCTGCATTACTTTCCCAAGGTCACAGAGGGAATCTGTGATAGAGAACCCAGGTCTCCCAACTTCCAGACTAGAGCCCTAACTATCTGCAACATCTGTATTGACATCGGTTACCAAAAAAAAAGGTGGATGCACCAGACCCTATATCAGAGTTGTATGATTGCAAATATCAGGACGTTGCAATGTTCCTCAAACTCACTGAAAACCTTGTTAAGAACTTGAACCTCGTAGAGTCTTCCCCACCATAATATGGGCCAAATATTCTCCTGCACGGAGAGCCAGAACAAAATCTAGGCACGATTTACGTGCTATGTAGAGGACATAAGTGGTGCATAGCCCTTGTTGTTGCTCTCTACAGAGGGGTGAACATCACCCAATGGGCTTTGATGGCCAATACCATGTTCTTGTGAGTGCTGTTTTGAGTAGCTAGGCTGGGCCATGGAGGACATTCAGCCAGAATGCCTGACTCTCACACTTCTCTGGATTAACCTCCCAGGATTTTTAATTTCTCCTAAAGCCAAACCCTACCTGTAAGTTCTCCGTGTATTAGGCTGCATCTAGGGAATGGGCATTTGACTTTATCTAAACTTTCTTGTCAGTAGAGAAGCTTGCCAGCCCACAAGATCTCTGCCAATGAAGGAATGAAGGGATTTGAGCAGCAGAACAATTTTCAAGCACATAAACCAAGTTATAGTTGAGAGACAGATTTACGGACTAAACACTCACAAATAGGCCCACAAAAGTAGAGGTGTTTGTACTTGGGCACCGCATACTTCAATAGACCGGACGTTTATAAGGCCCAGAGGGAGGAGGTGGTGGGGAGCTCCTGAACAGCTGCTTGGAGGCATTGCTAGTTAAAGCCCTTGTAGAACTGTATGGAGGGTCTGTCCATAGCTCCAGCCTTGGCATTTTGGGTAAACAAAACATCCAGGAGAGAAATGACTTTTCCAGGGGTATATGTGACCTTCTAGTTTGGAGAAGCATCATGGTCCAGTGAATAGGGCACAAGAATTGAGACTCAGGAGTCTTGCGCTGTAGTTCCAGTTCTTCCAGTCGACATAATTACTCCATCTCAACGAGAGGTGGAAGCTATGTCAGTGGGAGAGCGTCTACCAGCAACGGTGTAGACGCTGCTTAAGTTGACGTAACTTATGTTGCTCAGGGGGTGCTTTTTTCAACATAAGTTACATCGACTTAAGCGGTAGTGCAGACAAGCACCTAAGCAGACAGTTACAGGCCATTTAGGTTCATAGGGATTCTTAAGAGAGGAGATAGGCTGACCCATAATCCCAACATCCACTCAACAAAGTAAGAGAGAACTGGGTGGTTGCAGATTCCTCGTGCCCATCTTGCTATTTAGTAGAGGTGGTTGGGAAAGCTGATGTTATTTTCCTATTAAAAATACTTTTAAATGAATTAAACAAAAATGATAATCATTTTTGTAGACATTTTTCTTCACTTTTTTGTGTTTTGATTGGGGGGGGGGGACCCAAATTGAAAAAGGTGCATTTTCGGCAACCTTAAACTACAATATTTTCAGGTTTTTTTATAATTCCCCCTCTCCAAAATGACGCAAAACAGAAATTTCCATTTTGACTAAAAAGCCATTATCTGCAGGAACAAACCTTTCAATTGAAAATGTCCTACCCAGCTCTGGTTTTAGCTCTGGGAGGACATTTCTTGTCTCCCATCCTGCAACCCAATTTTTTTCAAAGGAACCTGATGAGGTGGTGCAGGCCGCCTAGCTAGAAAACATCTGCAGAGAGGGCAGAGTTTAGAGGCTGGGTGAGGGTGCTCTTCTGAATTCCTCATAAGTGGGATATTTTAACATGCAATAACACTGATCCTCCAATGTAAAGCATGAGTCTTTTAAATATCTTTGGAGCCTTTTGTTGTTTATTATCAGAAACTTGGAATTGTTTCAGGCAGTGAGATTGGAATTTGAGGTTCCAAAACTGATTTTTTTTTGTGGGTGAGGGGGGAATAAACCATAAAAGATGAATCACAAGATTCTGTCTCTCTCGTTAAATTAGGTACTTTGGGTGGAATTCACCCCTCTGTGGGGGGTTAGCACAATTTCCATGAGCCACTTAAATCCCCCTAGCAGGGCTGACACAGGGTCAACCACCTCCTGAGCGCTCCCTTGTGGCTAGAGGTCACACTGCAGCCCCCTGCCTTCATTTCCCCCGCTTCAGGCCCCCCTCACATAGACTTCAAACACTTCTGTGGTCAAAATACCCCTTGTTGCGATCTCGGTTTATTCACAGAAAATAAACTCAGAATAAAACTCAAAGTCCTAAATTAGGTCCAACAAACAAATATTTCTCTCCTACTCCCAGGCCTTTCTGTCTGGAGAGCGCTGCTTGCTTACGGTTTCTTCTACATGTAAGAAAAATATGTTTAAAAAAAAAAAACTTAATTAAGCAACTACTTAACTAATTACCTGTACCACCTTTCTTTGGGTTATTTTAATGTGACGTCTTAACTAAAGAAAACGATTCAAGTGTTGAATTTAGTTTTAGAGAGTTTTATTGCATATCCTTAACAGATGCGAATCGTATAGGACACAAGAAGGCAAAAATAGCAGCACCAGTCCTAGGAGAAGTCACAGAGGGGTTGGAAGACCCCAAACTAGATAATAGATGGCATACAAAAGGATTTGATTCATTGTGGCGTTTCCAAGGAACCGCTTTGAGACAGACTGGAATGGAGAAGGAGGATTGAGGAGTCGATCCCATATATATGGAACTAAAGTTAGAGGAAGAATAATTATGAGTTGGCCAACATAAAGTAGAAAACCAGTCAATATAACCATTCAGAATCAAATCACACAACCACAATAGAAAATAACACTTATCCTCAGTCACGGCACAATGCAACATTGCTTCAAGAACTGTTGTTCTCCAGCAGGCGGGAACAGCTGTATAAACCTTCCATGGCTGATCTCCTTGTTTTAACAACAATGGAGGGACCTTGGTCTGTATGACCGAGCTGAGTCTGGGCATCATGAATCTAACAGTTCCATTCCTGATTATTCCACTCGGTAGTCCGGTGTCTTTATACACACACACTGTTTGGTTTCAGTTTCTTTTAGTTACTGCCTCTTTCCGTATAGGTGTATTTCACTAACTTGACAGCATAAGCATGCTTGACCGCACGTATTAGCTTTACTTCTTCACTTTATTACTTAAACTAAAGGAAATCAGCATGAATGCAACCCCTTTCTTTCCTAACAGCGTTGCCCATGAGGTAAAAACCCTGTCAAACTTTACAATATTTTGCTCACAGCTGTCTTCCTTACAGTCAACTTCCCTTTTACACACATAGAACGAACTTCATTGAATCATGATATTAGATTTCACGAGGCTCCCTGTTTGTCTACTGGATCTGTCACATCATATCAGGTCTTAAAGTTTCATGTAATTTGGAATTCATTCGCTCATTCACAGCCAGGGAAAAAGGGGGAAGCCGCGTTAGCCGCACCAGCAGTGCGCCCTTGCAGAGAGCTGCAGCGACCCTGAGTTTCCTCAGACGACTGAAGCAATCTAGCGATGAGGGTTTGAGTTTTCATCTCTTGGGCCCCAGTTCTGTCTGTTCTAAAGCAGCCTGGGCAATTCTTAACTAGTAATAACCCATAACGCGGGGGGGTCTTCGTTACTGCATTCGCCTCCTGCCTGGTAAGCTTTGCAGTCCCTTCCTTTCATCCTCCTGTTTGCTTAGGGTCTCTCCTGCCTTATCGGGTTACTGTCAGCCCATCCCAGCTGAAGCCTTTGTCCCAAATCCCTAGACCCTCCCTGATCCTTCCACCCCCTCACTGCAGCTCCCAGCAGCTCTTAATAGGGGAAGCCGCAGACCCCTTTCAGTGGTGCCTCTTAGTAATCAGGGCTGGCTAGCTCCAGACCCTCTAGCCCTTCCAGGGCAAGCTACCCAGTTCCAAGGGCAGAATGGGTGCTTCGCCCTGGTGCTGACCCTCTGCACAGGAATGACTTTTGCCCTGGTCTGTGCAGCTGTATCCCAGGCATGGCACCCATAACTCCACCCCAAGGTTTGTAACCAGTCTTGCACTGTAATGGTGCTGAGCCAGTTCCTTATGTGTTATTTACTCAGTCCTCGCTCATCCAGGCAAAACTCACCCTCACTTTGGTGGGAGCATTAGGACTCTGGGAGATCAGGCTTTGGACCATTATTAGGGGATTCTTTAGGGCTCGATACATGTCTCAAAGCGAGCGCCTCCCTTCTGCCATCAGACGTGGCAGCCGGTACGTGAGCTTGCGGGGCGGGTATTGAACTAGGGTTGGACCCAGGGAACAATAAGGAAGAGTTCTATGAAATTTCAGAACACAGCACTCTCCTGGGGCCGGCTCCAGAGCCCACCGACCTCAATCAAAAGACTCCCATTGACTTTGGATCTGACCCATCTCATTGCACTGTTTGTCCTCCTCTCTCCTTTGTTTGCTGTTCCTTTTCCCCACCCTAGCAGATGTTTTCCAGGCACTCCGAGCCCAAGCCAAGCTTAGATGCTGCACTGATGAATACCAAGCGGGAGTGGCACTTATAACAATCAGACCGAGTGCTAAGGAAGCGCCCTGCCTGCGTCTGTGTTTGCTCTACAGTAGAAAGGCAGTTAATAAAAACAATACATAAGGAGAGAGAATAGAATCCCAGCAAACAACTGCACTGGGAAGAGAGAGGCTCTGGTTCTCATTTATACCCTTTAGGCTCCCAGAACAATGTTAAGGGGCCTTAGCCCTGGTCTATACTGGAAGGGGGGGGGATCGATTTAAGTTACGCAACTTCAGCTATGTGAATACTCCGCTTGAGCCTCTCGCGGTGCTGGAGTTCAGGAGTCGACGGGAGAGCGCTCGGGGGTCGATTTATTGCGTCTAGACTAGACACGATAAATCGATCCCCGCTGGATCGATTGCTGTCCACCAATCCGGCGGGTAGTGTAGACATACCCTTAGTGTAAATGAGACACTACTTTCTTTTGGGTGATCCTATGGGATGACTCCCATTTTGTCCCCCGTCTAGCTCCCTTTCTCAACCCATTGTCAGAGCTTGGCTTGCAGGGACATCTTTTTCATGTCAGCGGCTCGGGATGGCATTCCCTCCTTGATATCAATAAGCAAGGTGCCAGCATCACGGGACCCTCATCTCAGTTGGGGTCTTTAGCACGACCATAATGCAACAAACATCAATGAAAGGCACTATATCTGAGTGCAAGTGTAAATTATTATTATTCATGTGGGTTGATGTTTTGGGGGCTTTTGTTTGAAAAAATTTATTTTGATGAAAAAGGTTGGTTTTTTTTAAAGTTATTGTTTCCTAAAAAGTCATTTTCCATTTAAAAAAAACGGAAAATAGCTTTATGGCAAAAAAAAAGTTTTTGACCAAACAAACAAACAAAAAGACACACACATCTTTTTTTTCCCAAAGACCATCATTTTATCCCAAAACAAAATTGTTCCAAGAATTTCAGTTCAATGAATATTTTCCATGTTTGTCTGTTTTTTCACAGGGCGGAGGGGCAAGGGGCGAGAAGGGGAGAATCAGGGCCCATTCTGCTGTCTCAGTTTACTTTCTTCCCCCAATCAATCAAGCCACCACAGCTGGGGCTTCAGATTAATTTTTCCCTTCCTGGAGCTGGATTATTAACAAAGCAACAATTTTCAAAACAAGTTTCCCTCACCTCCAACTCCTGCTGGGTCACAACTAGAGCAGTGCAAGAACTGGAATCTCACCGGAAATTTCTTGATTTCCAAATGTGCAGAGTTCCAAATTGAAAGAAAAAAAACAATGAACAATTTCCCCACAAAAATGAATAAATCAAGCAATCAAAACATTTCATTTCCATGTCAACTTTTTATCATACAAAATAAAAGGGATTTTACAATAAAACAAAAAAGGTTTAAAAAAAAACTTGTCCTTTCCCAGCAGTGTCAAAATGGATCATTTTTGTTTTGATAAGATTAAATTTCATCCAGATCAACATGTTGCTGCTGGACACTTCAGATTCAACAAAATAGTTTGTAAGAGGGAGTCACAATATAATCACAATATAATCACAATATAATCGCTATGGTAAGGAAGGGCCGCATCACCAGTGTCAACGCTGCTCCTATCTCCTCCACCTGCGCCTGTATCCAGACAGACAACCTGACCACGGATGCCTCTGCTCAGATCCTGGTGTGGAGTTGCAGACCGTGGCCTGCATTTCCCACTCACAGAAAGCCAGGCTGAGGGGGACCATCCAGTGTAAAAGGTGCCTGCTGGTGGAATCTCTCAGGAAACAGGTGGGAGAGCAACAGGAGGAGGTGGCTAGGCTGAGGAGCATCCGTGCCCATGAGGAATTCCTCGAGAGTATTCATATGGGGACATCCATGACTGAGGAAGCTATCCAGCCACAGAGGACTGCTGTCACACCACTGGGGGAGGAGGATATGGCTCTGTCACAGGGAGGTCACTGGCTGCTGTTACTTCTGGCAGCAGGCAGTGTTCCACCCCTACTTCCAACCCACCCACCATGGTGATGGAAAACCAATTTGCTGCCCTGGCAACGAGCGATGAGGAATCATCCCCAAAGGTGGAAGAGGGGAAGCCATGTACCCCCAAGGCTGGGAGGATCGCAGCCACCACTCCCAGAGGAAATGTAGGGTAGTGGTGGTTGGTGACTCTCTTCTGAGGGGGACGGAGTCACCCATCTGTTGCCCCTGACACAGCATCCTGGGAGGTATGCTGCCTGCCCAGGGCCTGTATCTGAGACATTACAGAGGGATTATCAAGGATCATCCGGCCCTCTGACTACTACCCCATCCTACTCATCCATGTGGGCACTAATGATACTCCGAGGTCTGACCCTGAGCAGATCAGAAGTGACTACAGGGCTCTGGGAGTAAGGGTGAAGGAGTTGGGAGTGCAAGCGATGTTCTCTTTGATCCTTCCGGTCAAGGGGCCTAGGCAGAGACAGATGCACCCTGGAGGTGAATGCCTGGCTGCAAAGATGGTGTCACCAGGAGGGCTTCGACTTCCGTGGCCACAGGATGCTGTTCCAGGAAGAAGGACTGCTAAGCAGAGATAGGGTCCACCTATTGAGGAAGGGGAAAAGCATATTGGGATACAGACTGGCTAACCTAGTGAGGAGGGCTTTAAACTAGGTTCAAAGGGGGCAGGTGACCAAAGCCCATAGGTAAGTCAAGAACTTGGAGACTTGGCAGAAGTTGTCAGAATTTGGGGGAGCATCGGCTGTTATAGCAGGGATAAAATTTAAATTAATGGAGATATCTTATCTCCTAGAACGGGAAGGGACTTTGAAAGATCATTGAGTCCAGCCCCCTGCCTTCACTAAGAGGACTAAGTACTGATTTTGCCCCAGATCCCTATGTGGCCCCCTCAAGGATTGAACTCATAACCCTAGCAGGTCAATGCTTAAACCACTGAGCTATCCCTCCCCCCCAAGAGAGAGAATCAAATCAGTATCTTAGATATCTGTATACTAATGCGAGAAGTATGGGGAATAAGCAGGAAGAACTCTAAATGCTAGTAAATAAACACATCTATGACACAGTTGGCATCACAGACACTTGGTGGGATAATACGCATGACTTGAATATTGGTATAGAAGGGTACAGCTTGCTCAGGAAGAACAGGCAGGGAAAAAAAGGAGGAGGTGTTGCCTTATATATTAAAAATGTATACACTTGGATTGAGGTTGAGATGGAAAAAGGAGACAGACTTGTTGAAAGTCTCTGGGTAAGGATAAAAGGGGTACAAAACAAAGCTGATGTCATGGTAGGGGGCTACTACAGACCTCCTAACCAGGAAGAAGAGGTGGATGAGGCTTTTTTTTTAAACAACTAACAAAATCATCCAAAGCACAGGACTTGGTGGTGATGGGGGACTTCAACTACTCGGACATATGATGGGAAAATAACACAGCAGGGCACAGATTATTCAACAAGTTCTTGGAATGTATTGGAGACAATTTTTTTAATTTCAGAAGGTGGAGAAATCTACTAGGGGAGAGGTTGTTCTAGATTTGATTTTGAAATAGGGAGGAACTGGTTGAGAATTTGAAAATGGAAGGCAGCTTGGGTGAAAGTGATCATGAAGTGATAGAGTTCATGATTCTAAGGAATAGTAGGAGGGAGAACAGCAAAATACAGACAATGAATTTCAAGAAGGCAGACTAGCAAACTCAGAGAGCTGGTAGGTAAGATCCCATGGGAAGCAAGTCTAAGGGGAAAAACAGATGGCATTTTTTCAAAGAGATCTTCAACGATCTAAAAATAAAAAAAGAGTCCTACAAAAAGTGGAAACTAGGACAAATTACAAAGAATGAATATAAACAAATAACACAAGTAAGTAGGGACAAAATTAGAAAGGCCAAAGAACAAAACGAGATCAAACTAGCTAGAGACATAAAGGGTAACAAGAAAACATTCTACAAATGCATGAGAAGCAAGAGGAAGACCAAGGACAGGGTAGGCCCATTACTCGATGGGAGGGTGGGGGTGGGAATAATAACAGAAAATGTTCAAATGGCAAAGGTGCTTAATGACTTCTGTGTTTCGGTTTTCACCAAGAAGGTTGGTGGTGATTGGACATCTAACATAGTGAATGCCAGTGAAAATGAGGTAGGATCAGAGGCTAAAATAGGAAAAGAACAAGTTAAAAATTACTTAGACAAGTTAGATGTCTTCAAGGTACCAGGGCCTGATGAAATGCATCCTAGAATACTCAAGTTGCTGACTGAGGAGATATCTTATCCATTAGCAATTATCTTTGAAAAGTCATGGAAGATGGGAGAGATTCCAGAAGACTGGAAAAGGGCAAATATGTTAACAACAAGAAGGTGGTCAAGGAAAGTGTGTGCCCTTTAATGAATGAGGGAGGCAACCTAGTGACAGAGGATGTGGAAAAAGCTAATGTACTCAATGCTTTTTTTGCCTCTGTCTTCACGAACAAGGTCAGCTCCCAGACTACTGCACTGGGCAGCACAGTATGGGGTGAAGGGAACCAGCCCTCTGTGGAGAAAGAAGTGGTTCAGGACTATTTAGAAAAGCTGGATGAACACAAGTTCATGGGGCCGGATGTGCTGCATATGAGGGTGCTAAAGGAGTTGGCGGATGTGATTGCAGAGCCATTGGCCATTATCTTTGAAAACTCATGGCGATCGGGGGAGGTCCCGGATGACTGGAAAAAGGCTAACGTAGTGCCCATCTTTTAAAAAGGGAAGGAGGAGGATCCGGGGAACTACAGGCCAGTCAGCCTCACCTCAATCCCTGGAAAAATCATGGAGCAGGTCCTCAAGGAATCAATTCTGAAGCACTAAGAGGAGAGGAAAGTGATCAGGAACAGTCAGCATGGATTCGCCAAGGGCAAGTCATGCCTGACTAACCTAATTGCCTTCTGTGATGAGATAACTGGGTCTGTGGATGAGGGGAAAGCAGTGGACGTGTTATTCCTTGACTTTAGCAAAGCTTTTGATACAGTATCCCACAGTATTCTTGCCGGCAAGTTAAAGAGATATGGGCTGAAATGGACTTTAAGGTGGATAGAAAGCTGGCTAGATCATCAGGCTCAACGGGTAGTGATCAATGGCTCAATGTATAGCTGGCAGCCAGTATCAAGCGGGTGCCCCAAGGGTCGGTCCCGGGGACGGTTTTGTTCAATATCTTCATTAATGATCTGGAGGATAGCGTGGATTGCACCCTCAGCAAGTTTGCTGATAGCAATAAACTGGGAGGAGTGGTAGATATGCTGGGATAGGATACAGAGGGACCTAGACAAATTAGAGGATTGGGCCAAAAGAAGTCTGATGAGGTTCAACAAGGACAAATGCAGAGTTCTGCACTTAGGATGGAAGAATCTCATGCACTGCTACAGCCTAGGGACCAAGTGGCTAGGCAGCAGTACTGCAGAAAAGGACTCAGGGGTTACAGTGGATGAGAAGCTGGATATGAGTCAACAGTGTGCCCTTGTTGCCAAGAAGGCTAATGGCATTTTGGGCTGTATAAGTAGGAGCATTGTCAGCAGATCATTCCCCTCTATTTGGCATTGGTGAGGCCTCATCTGGAGTACTGTGTCCTGTTTTGGATCCCACACTACAAGAAGGATGTGGAAAAATTGGAAAGAGTCCAGCGGAGAGCAACAAAAATGATTAGGGGGCTGGAGCACATGGACTTATGAGGAGAGGCTGAGGGAACTGGGATTGTTTAGTCTGCAGTAGAGAAGAATGAGGAGGGATTTGATAGCTGCTTTCAACTACCTGAAAGGGGGTTCCAAAGAGGATGGATCTAGACTGTTCTCAGTGGTAGCAGATGACAGAACAAGGAGCAATGGTCTCAAGTTGCAGTGGGGGAGGTCTAGGTTGGATATTAGGAAAAACTTTTTCACTAGGAGGATGGTGAAGCACTGGAATGGGTTACCTAGGGAGGTGGTGGAATCTCCTTCCTTAGGGGTTTTTAAGGTCAGGCTTGACAAAGCCCTGGCTGGGATGATTAATTGGGGATTGGTCCTGCTTTGAGCAGGGGGTTGGACTAGATGACCTCCTGAGGTCCCTTCCAACCCTGATAGTCTAGGATTCTATGATTTCTCAGTCTTTATAGTGTGGCCATAATACGTAGTGAGTGTCACCTGGACTCTTCAGAACTTGAGAGGAAAGACAGCCTCTTGGTTCTTTTCCAAACACTTCGGAACCTATTAACACAGCAGTCGGGGGGAGGAAGAGGTCTCCACACCTAGCTGCATTTCAGCCCATGGGTTAACGGCTGACTGCAACTGTTGCTGGTGAAACAGAAATCTGTTGCCTGTATAAAGTGGCACAGGAATTGGGATCTGCATATAGAATATCCACTCCCTGGATCACTACAAGGCTGTCACTCTACAGGGCACCGTCCTTTTCCCATAAGCCCAGCTAAGTCAGGCAGGAATATACACACTTTTACCTCCCTGAACTTGGCCACAATTTCTGAGCCAGAATAAGTTCAAAGCAGTTAGCTGGTAGCTAAAGGTAAGTTCCATAGGCTCTGTAACCTCTAGAGGTAACAATGCTCCCCTCCCAGCTCTTCCACTAGGTCCACACCATGGTGGATCAAACATTATCCTTAACAACTAAATTTCCCTACTAAGCAAATGTGGAATAGCACTCACCTGTTGCACCAAGTGGTCAGTGTGTTGAGACCCAGCACTTACAGCAGACACGTCACTTGATCCTGGTTGATCAGGCACTGAGCCAACACCAAATTAACTCCTATATTTATAACCTCCCCCTGCGCTTTGATTGGCTCAGCACTTGGATGGTGACTGTGTGCCGCTTGCCAGGTGGATTGCCCACAATGGAAACTTCCTATACAGCTTCAGATACAGGGACTGAGCATGCCTCGTAAGTGCCGCACCCTCGTCCTAGCAGTGTGTGGGCCCTTGTAGCTGAGTTCCCTGCATCTCTGCACGTGTGCAGAATTAAGTATCCAACTAAGAGCCATGTCCCCTCCCCCTTTCTTCACTCCTATTCTTTGGGCCAAACAATGCAAATGCTGTAGTGGTTTACAGGTGTAAAACACTAAGGCCAGGTCTACACTACCGCGGTAGTTCGACGGCTGGCAATCGAACTTCCGGGTTCGATTTATCGCGTCTGGTCTGGACGCGATAATTCGAACCAGGAAGTGCTCGCCGTCGACTGCGGTACTCCACCTCAGCGAGAGGAGTACCGCGGAGTCGACGGGGGAGCCTGTCTGCCGCGTGTGGACCGCGTCTGAACCGCGGTAAATTCGAACTAAGGTATGTCGACTTCAGCTACGTTATTCACGTAGCTGAAGTTGCGTACCTTAGATCGAATTGGGGTGTTAGTGTAGACCAGGCCTAACAGATCAGAAGCCCCATGATTTACCCACACACACTTTGCACACACTCTTGCATGGGTTTGGACTATGTTATGCAGGACATCAGATTGGATGATTATAATGGTCTCGTCTGGTCTTAAAATCTACTAATATATGACTGGCTACACGATGTGCAAGGTGGTCATGAATTGGGCCCATACTCCTTCCTAGATTTCCTTTCCGTGCCACTCTTCCTGCTTTTTCTTCCCCTTGCCGCACTCCTTTGCATCCTTCCCCATGGCTCTGGAGTTGATGCCAAGGTTGCCCCAAGGTTGTCTAGCCAGAACATTCCGTCCGGAGAGTTTCTCAAAGTAATTCCATCTAACGGAACAAAAGCTCCAGAAAAGTACTGTATTTCTTATAAAACAACAGATGTTTTAATGTCTTGCCAATGCTTCATAGATGGCCGCGTAGTCACACTGTCAGGACTGTAAACTTAATAAATTGCATTTAATACTGAAATAAATACAGAAAGCCACATTCAAAACAGACGAGAAAGTATCCATGGCTTATATAAGAGCAGAGTGGCTGGTATGAGCTCTTCCCCGAAGCCCACATGGGTGTCTGTATACACAAAGTGAATGTCCCCAATTAGCTGAGGGGTTCTGGGTTACTCAATTAAGCACCCACATAAACAGAGGCACTGTCGTGTCGGGAAAATTGGGTAATGCTATGCAAAGAGCTATTCCAAGGAGAACGCTGAGTCTTTAGCCATGCCAAAAAGCATTGACTAATGGTTTCCATAGGGTGGCTGCTCGTTTTTAGCTTCCTTGCCATGATTGGCGTTACTGAAGTAGTCTTATGACCATTGTAATTTTAGGCGATTCTGGTGGATGGCACAAAACAGTGACTGTCTGAATATGGCATTGGTTGTCAGAAGGAGGTAGCGCTCTGGCACTGTTGGGACTGACTTACTTATACAAACGGAGCCGTTTCTTGCTCCATGGGATAACATTTCAGGGCTGATTTTCCAACACTCTGCCAGCTGGGGGCATCTTTTACACCTCTGAGCACCCAATATATCATTATCCTGCAACTCACACAGTCTCTTATATCCGTTTTTACACCCACCTTGCACTGAAGACCAAACTTGGGGGCAGGAGATGACACTGCTTGGTCATAGACTGGCGGCAGTCACGTGGTGGCCTGTGATTAACCGGGAGTAACCCTGTGCTGTTCTTAGGCACGTGGAGTGTGGTTATGGATGTTTGGCGCTACGGACTTCCGCTGTCTAGGCGTATTCTTGTTGTTGTTCCACTGGTGGACTGAACAGGGAAATGGAGGGTCAGGCGCAAGGTGCCAGGCAATGGGGAATCAGACCATGAGGGCTTGTCTACATTTAGGGTGACCAGATGTCCCGATTTTATAGGGACAGTCCTGATATTTGGGGCTTTGTCTTATATAGGCGCCTATTACCCCCACCCCCTCTCCTGATTTTTCACACTTGCTGTCTGGTCACCCTATCTCCATTGCAATTAAAAACCTGCAGCTGGCCCGTGCCAGCTGACTTGGTCTCGCGGGGCTCGGGCTAAGGGGCTGTTTGACTGCGGTGTAAACATTCAGGCTCAGGTTGGAGCCTCGGTTCTAAGGACCCTGCGAGGTGGGAGGGTCCCAGCGCTTGGGCTGAAGCCCAAGCCCGAATCTCTACACTGCAATTAAACAGCCCCGTAGCCTGAGCCCTGCAAGATCGAGTTACCTGGCATGGGCCAGCCGCGGATTTTCAATTGTAGTGTAGACAGACCTTCCGACTGGACGAAGTGATTCTCTCCTCTGTAAGTTACAGGTAATTCCTACTGAAATCAATTGCATCCAGTCGTGGGCAGGGGGATACTGGGTCTTGGCTCTGCTAGTAGGATCAATGTGCTCGTGTTTGTTTCCAGCTGTTGATTTCGAAGAAGGGTGTGAAATCCATCAGCTTCCATATTTAGCTGCCCCTTTGTTGGGCCTGATCCAAAATGCTTTGAAGTCAACGGGGGTCTTTCCATTGACTTCAGCAAGCTTTGGATCGTGCCCTGTAAGCTCAAAGCCTGCTTTGCCACTGTGTGAAATGGGTGGAAAATGCTCCGATTTGGACCTGGTAGCATATTATACCTAGGATGGGCTGGTGTCAATACCTTTCTCAATGTGCATGGTGGTAGAGAATGAGGCCCCCAGGTCTCTATGCCAAAACCAAAGTGTTGAAAACCAGTATTTACTGGATGGGGGGGCGAGGGGGCAGGAATCTTCCCCTTTGTCCTGAAACTTCGTATCTCAGTGCTTTCTTGGTTGACGTTCCCGCTCCCTCTGCCTTTGGAATTTGCTCTCCTTGGCTACTGGCCAGACCTGGAGTGTTGTTACCTCCAGAGTGAGATTTAAGGTGCATTTATTTGCCTTAGATCTTGCCTGGGGTTTGGATTGGTTTTCCTGGGTTGATGGAATATATGTTCTTTAACGTTGGGACCAAATGCCCTGCGGCTGCAACAATAGGTGCTCTGTATGGGGCTTGGTCCTCTGAGGTGCCCTTGGCACGTTGCAATCTCACACCCATCTCAGTCAAATAAAGGGAATGTAATGGTCCCCCTTTGGACCGATCCACAGCTGGTGTGAATCAGCCTAGCTTTGGTACAGTCACGGCAATGTACGCACGCTGAGGAGCTAGCCTCTGTGTTCTCTGTCTGCCCTCACTTCTCTCCTGGGACTGGCTCTCCCACTAGTGAGTGTGTGGCACAGGCCCCTCCGCTCTGCCTGATCCTTAGAGAGAATATGAGTCTAACAGTCTGATGTAGCACCTGCTGGCTCCATAGCTCAAGCCATAGTAACTCAGGTGTTTAGTTCTGGAGGCCCTTGGCTCAAGTTTGAGTATTAACCGGTATGGTGACTGTCATACAGTTGTTAATTTTTCACAGCCCTGCTGTAACACAGATAAGGTTTAGCAATCCCTTTCCGCAGAGAGACACTGAGACACGGGGAGGTTAAATGGAAGGATGGGCTTGCGCTTAAGGCTCTGCCCTGTAAAATTCCAGTTCAATTGTTGGCTGTTCCACAGACTCCTTGTGTAACCTGGGGCAAATCACTTAACCTCTCTGGACCTCAGTTCCCCCTTTATAAAAGAGGGCTATTCATCTCTCTTACAACCATCTCCTCTATTTAGATTATAATCTCTATGGGTATGTCTTCAGTGCAGTTAGATACCCATGTCTGGCCCGTTCCAGCTGACTTGGGCTTGCGGCCCCCGGGCTGCGGTGCTGTTTAATTGTGGTGTAGATGTTCCGGCTCAGGCTGCAGGCTCTGGGACCCTGCCACCTCGCAGCTATAAACCGGCCATCAACAAGTTTAGGCTTGAAATTAGGCAAAGGTTTTTAACCATCAGAGGACTGAAGTTCTGGAACAGCCTTCAGAGGGGAGCAGTGGGGGAAAACAACCTAACTGGCTTCAAGACTGAGCTTGATAAGTTTATGGAGGGGATGGTATGATGGGACTGCCTACAATGGCATGTTCATAGAATCATAGAACTGGAAGGGACCTCGAGAGGTCATCTAGTCCAGTCCCCTGCACTCAAGGAGAGACTAAGTATTATCTAGACCATCCCTGACAGGTGTTTGTCCAACCTGCTCTTAAAAATCCCCAATGATGGAGATTCCACAACCTCCCTAGGCAATTTATTCCAGTGCTTAACTACCCTGACAGTTAGGAAGTTTTTCCTAATGTCCAACCTAAACCGCTCTTGCTCACTTTAAGCCCATTGCTTCTTGTCCTATCCTCAGAGGTTAAGAAGAACAATTTTTCTCCCTCCTCCTTGTAACAATTTTTTATGTACTTGAAAACCGTTATCATGTCCCCTCTCAGTCTTCTCTTCTCCAGACTAAAGAAACCCAATTTTTTCAACCTTCCCTCATAGGTCATGTTTTCTAGATCTTTAATCATTTTTGTTGCTCTTCTCTGGACTTTCTCCATTTTGTCCACATCTTTCCTGAAATGTGGCGCCCAGAACTGGACACAATACTCCAGTTGAGGCCTAATCAGTGCAGATTTTTTTTTGCAACAGCGTTACACTGTTGACTCATATTTAGCTTGTGATCCACTATGAACCTCCAGATCCCTTTCTGCAGTACTCCTTCCTAGGCAGTCATTTCCCATTTTGTATGTGTGCAACTGATTGTTCCTTCCTAAGTGGAGTACTTTGCATTTGTCCTTATTGAATTTCATCCTATTTACTTCAGACCATTTCTCCAGATCATTTTGAATTTTAATCCTATCCTCCAAAGCACTAGTAACCCCTCCTAGCTTGGTATCATCCGCAAACTTTATAAGTGTACTCTCTATGCCATTATCTAAATCATTGATGAAGATATTGAACAGAACCAGACCCAGAACCAATCCCTGCGGGACCCCATTTGTTATGCCCTTCCAGGTAGATGTACACCCGGCAGCTCTGATTGAGTCAGTGCTCTAGAAATAGAAGAGTAGCAGTAGGAGTGAGAGGTGGGATGGCCTAGCCACCACCACCCCAAGTACAATCCTGTCCAAAAACCTAGGCATGTACTTGGGGCAGCTAATCTATCCTACCACTCTTGCTGCCACTATAGACCTACACCAGTGTTTCTCAAACTGGGGCCGCCGCTTTTGTAGGGAAAGCCCCTGGCGGGCCGGGCTAGTATGTTTACCTGCCCTATCCGCAGGTCCAGCCGATCGCGGCTCCCACTGGCCGCGGTTCACTGCTCCAGGCCAATGGGGGCTGCTGGAAGCGGCCCGCCAGGGGCTTTCCCTACACAAGCGGCGGTCCCAGTTTGAGAAACACTGACCTACACTAAGGCCATGTGTACATTATGGGGACCATATTGGCCAGGCTACAGCACCATAACTATGCTGGCACATTTTACCATGACAGAAGGGTTCCCCCCCCCCCCCCCCCTTACCTCCCCCCCCAACAATTGCTAGGTCAACAGTAGCATTCTTTCGTTGAGAGAGCTATACCAGGGGTTAGGTCGGCATATCTGTGGTGCTCAGGCGAATGGAATTTTCACCCCCCTCAATGCCATAACTACGTTGACCTCAATTTTAAGCATAGGTCAGGCCTAGGTGACCCACCTATCATCACACATAGGGTCTGGGGCCTCTATGAGTTATGAAGAGTTCCTCAGTCCTGGGCAAGTGTCTTACTCACAAGACCGTCCTTCACCTCTGTAGAAGGGGAGGTTATATTGACAATGATTTGGGAGTTGGTACTTTCTTATCTGCTCGCTGTATCTCCTCCATCATCTCTATTCTTGTTAGCCCACCCGTGCCACTGCATTTATTGAAAAGGAAGCTGGATTTTATTCGGTTTTATACCTCAACAATGAAGTGGTTGAGTTCCGACTGCACAAGCCCAGCCATTCGGGCCCCCCCAGGTACAGTTTGCAGTGCCAGCAGTCAGACAAAGTGAGCAAATGTGATACGGCAGCCATTGAAAGAACAGAGACGGGATCCCAATATGGCACTCTGATAGAGGCCTGTCTAACTGCAAAGAAACTAGCAGGCCCTTAGCACACTATAGGGCTATCTGAAGGTAGCTTATAATAAAATCCAGAAAACCAGCTGGGTAGAATTACCTGAGCTGTAAAGTTAAATTGAAAAGACAGCTCCCAAAGTATTTCTCCCAGCTTTTCTGAGAAAGGCTTAATTGTCTAAGTAAGCCACAAAATGTGTTATGTTGGCTAAGAGATTACAAAAAGGGAGGCAGAACAACAGTCTACAAACATTTGCAGGGTATAAAACAGCAAGGAAGGAGAGGAAGTATTTCCAGTGGTACAGGGAACTATAAGCAATGGGTAGAAATGAGGAGAGAGTAAATTTAGGTCATATGTACAGGGAAAATGTCTTTACATAGAGGTCCATTAACCTGTGGAATAATCGCTCAATGAAAGGGGCATTATCATTTAGGATATGTAAACCAGTGGAGGTGGGCATTTTTTAAAAAATGTAACCAAAAATATATATCAAACATTGAGGTTGATTCCATTTCTAAGGCTTCAAAATGGACCTTTGTTTTAATGTATTTTTGTACTTAATTTTTTTTTAATCAAAACTTTTATTAAAATCAAGATCAAAATTTTTCACCCACCAAAAACTAGCGCTTCAGTACATGAAAAAGTTAAGTAATTGTCTCAGCAATGGTGTCTATAATGTTTTTGATAAAAGTCTTGACTTAAAATGTTGCAAAGAAAACGTCAAAAGACTTTTACAACATTTTTCATTTGTGAAAAATGCCAATGTTTGACTAAAAAAATTTGATGGAGAATTTTTGTCCATATATTTAAAATAGACATGACAAAGCTAGAGAAATTTTAATATAGAGCTCAGTTATATCCTAACCTCTAGGCAATGCCCTGCATGAGGTCTTTTCCATTTCTTAATTCCATTATTTTACATATCAAGCCTTTTGTCCAGTTATTATTCACAGCTTTCTAATGTTGATTAAAACTAGATTTATATTTTGAGAAAGAAAGAACATTGTTAAATGTATATGACAAATTTCAATTTTTTTAAATGACCAGAAATGTTTGTTTTTAGTTTGTGGGGAGGCTTTGTTTGGTTTGGTTTTTTTGGGGAGAAGGGGGGGGCGGGGTCCCCTCCATGTTCTCTCTCTTTTTTTTTTTAACTTTAATCCATTGGAAGAGGAAATAAAAAGGAAAAAATAAAAAGTGAGAGAAAGAGGGCATAGGGGGAGAACCCAGAAGAGGTTTCCTGGAATTTTCAAAATGAAACAAAATTTAGACATTTTTCATTGAAAAATGAAAAAAAAAATCAATGCAAAGTATTATTAGTAGTAGTATTATAATTGTGGGAAAAAATGTATTTTGGTCAAAAAAATTTAACTTTTTTTGACAGATTTTTTTGACCAGTTCTACCGCTTACATGATGGATGCTGAGAGGAAATAGGCCTGTTCAGATGTAAGCCAACTTTTAAGAACATAAGGATAGCCACAGTGGGTCAGACCAATGGTCCATCTAGCCCCATGTCCTGTCTTCTGACAATGGCTGGTGCCAGATGCTACAGAGGGAATTAACAGAACCAGGCAACAGGGCCAGCTCCAGGCACCAGCCGACCAAGCACGTGCTTGGGGCAGCACCTTGTAAGGGGCGGCCAATCTTGGGGTAGCGGGGGGCGCTCGGGTTTTTTTGTTGTTGTTGTTTTGGTTTCGGCATGGCGCTGGGGGTGGGGGTGTTTCAGCGGCGCGGCGCTCGGGTTTTTTTTTTTTTTGGTTCGGCGGCGCGGCGCTCGAGGGTTTTTTGTTGCTGTTTTTGTTTCGGCAGGGCGGTGCTGGGGGGGGTGTTTCGGGGGGGATGGCGCAGTGCCCAAGGGAGGGGTGTTACGGGCGGGCAGCACTCTTTTTTTTTGCTTGGGGCGGCAAAAAAGTTAGAGCCGGCCCTGCAGGCAATTATCGAGTGATCCATCCCCTGTCATCCAGTCCCAGCTTCTGGCAGTCAGAGGTTTCGGGACACCCAGAGCATGGGGTTACATCCCTGACCATCTTGACTAATAGCTGTTGATGAACCTATCCTCCAGGAATGCTCTGTGGTAGGCACGTAATGAAGCAATTATCCTAGTAGTTTGGCATACTATGATTCCCCAGGTAAATATGCTGCATGGAAATGTTAAATGCAATCTATTTATCTTGAGGTTTTAAACTTCCTCCCATCACCTTAATATCTGTGTGCGTTCTATGAAAAATCTATAGCAGTTTTTAAATCATGGAGATTTTTGTTGATTCCAGGTATAAAGAGAAGACATTGTAATTTGTTCATAATAAATGTCTTGCTAACCAGCAGAGTTAACTGAAATGGGTTCACCTTTTGATGAAATTTCGACATTTGAAAATTTCACATTGCAATGGGAAAAAAAGATAAAACATTTGTGATTCCCCTATGTTTTAACCAGCAAATCAAGAATGAAAGACAGACAGAAAGAAAGTCACCCCCGGACCCGACTATAGAAATCTCACCGACATCTCTAATAAAGAGGATCATTTCCAAACAGTCAAAGTGTACAAATTCACCGAGTTCCTGCATGGGGTGCCCATTCTCACGAACAAACCGGTGTTCAAAAACACCAGGAGCTGACAAGTTTATGTAAAGATAATGGCTGAGAGAATTAACCCGTAGTTCCCAGGTCTCCATTATTGGCAAGAGGAATGGAATCATTTGATTGCACTACCATTAATCAGTTTAATGGGAATGTAGTCATGCAGTCAACTATGAGTTCATTCTGGATTACCAGAGGAACCATGGAATGACCTAAGATCTTCCCAAACTGCTGAGGAGACTTTGGCAAAAGTGGTATGATTGTTCATTAAATTTTTGGGGGTACATGAGGGTTAGAGGTGGGGGAAGTGTTCAATATGTGTTTTGTCTGCTAGTTTAGCTCTTGCAACTTATGCAGATTTGGTGAATCACCTGCCATGCAACTGACAATGACTCTCCTATGAGAAGAAATGTGACACATTTTCTCTGGAAGAGAGGTCGGAAGGAGTGGCTTGGAAAATAGAGAGCAAAGGGCATAAATTTCATTCCTCTAGCGTCTCAACAGATGTAATGCGTCTTGCCGTCAGTATGAACTCAGACCTTCAAGTTTAATTTTAGATCTTCATTTGAATTGGGTCAGTTCATGTATAAATGCAGTGACAGGGTCCTGGCAAATTACCTGATCTACATATACTTCAGGATTAATTATGGGCTAAGGTTTTTACTGGTAGAAACTCAGTTTGGGCTTAATTTCCTCATTTGCTGGATGTTAGCTTTATTATTTCACTTAAAAGAAATGCTTAAAAAGAACCCCCGAGTTATTTTTTAAAACATGCTAGTAGTAGTAAAAAAAAAAAAAAAGAAGAGATCCATGTGTGTTTGTTTGCCATATTTGAGTCTAATCCTGCAGTTTTTTAAGCATACAAAACACCCATTGAAATCAATTGGGAGTTTTGCCTGCACAAGGACTGCAGGGGTGGGTCCTTCCTTGAGCTTTTATGTGAAACTATAGGAGCTTTAGATACTCCACCACTTCAATCTCATGAAAATGAAGTTTCTCCAGTGGAAATCAGGGGGGGAAAAACATCTCAAGACAGCAAGGGCCAGATCCTCATCTGGTATAAATTAGCATAGATTCATTGAAGTCAACAGGACTATATGGATTTACATCAGCTGAGGATGTGGTCAATATTAACTTGCAGAGCACCTAGTCCAAATAGCTTGTAGGCCTCTTTAGGTGCTGGTGTTGGCCATCACAAAGCCCCGTGGCACTGTCTTATGAGGGAATTCACAACTCACATGATTTGAACTGTAGCCATTTCTCCTGATTCCAACTTCAGTTTCACTGGCTTTGAATAAAAAGCAGGTTTCACCGGCAATGATGGCTGATATTGTCAAGGGAGCTGGGCACTTAACTCCCTTCAAAAATTCAGGCTGCATAATAAGAAGAATTGGTAACAACCGTGAGCCCTGCTAGCAGAACGAGGAAAGGCCTCTCTAGTTAATGTGCCCCAGTGATTGCACAATTACTCTCCATTTCAATTTCCAACTTATCCTGCAGGGTTGTTTACTTGTTTGGTTAAGGTGTCGGTTCATGTTAATTGCCAGTGTGGATCCTATGTGGCCACGCCCTGTGTGCATCAAAGCCTGCTGTGACTGAAATGACTCCTTGGGGTTTCCCAGAACTGACTGCAAAAGGGGAGCTCCCGACTACCCTCCAATGCAGTTGTCCCTAAACTTTTAACCTGGAGCATCCCCTCACTCCTGTCTGCGCTCCCCTCACCCCCAAGCCGCAGTTGGGAGCCAGGGCCAGGAGTGGAGCCATGATTGGGGCAGCGGGGTTTGATTTATGGGAGGTGGCTCCAGGCTGAGGCAGCAGGTTGGGGTATGGGAGGGGGTATGGGCTCTAGGCTGGGGATGTGGGTTCTGGGGTGGGGCCAGAAATGGCAGGTACAGAGTGTGGGAGGGGGCTCCAGGCAGGAGTTTGGGTGTGAGAAGGGGTTCCGAGCTGGGGCAGGGGGCAGAGGGGGTGTGGGCTCCAGGAGGGAGTTTCCAATCTTTATTGCTTCAGTGGGTTTTCAAAGACCCACGCAGCTGGGGCACAATGCAATATACATCTACACCCCTTCTGTGTCTCCTTGTGCATACCTTGGAAAAATTTGACCAAATAATTTTGGAATCATCATGGAAAAATACAGTGTAACATTGTGTATTGAGATTTTTATGTAGAGAAACTCTTGTAACTAGGGGCAGATCTTGCTATCAGTTGGTGGTTTCTAACCAATTTTTTCCTCATCAAAATACCTAGCTATAATGGTCCCCATAAAGGTCTAACCCCTTGTGAATATTTCCTTGATTAAGCAAAGACATTTTTTTGCTCAGCACTTGGCAAAAGAAAAATAATCTGAAACTATCGATCACAGAAAGCTTAACATGTTAGAAAAATGTTTGGGCAAAGAGTGAAGGTAATAATAAATCTGGACTGATCGTCTCATTGCCGGTTTATGTAGCCAGCTGGCATCTGAAATGCCAGAGATATGAAACTCAGGGTAAATAATTGGTTTCTAATACTCAGAACAACTGAAGTGCACCAATACTGGAAATACAATGCTGTGATCAAACTTTTCAGAGACTAGAGCCTTGGCTGTTATTATTTATTATTTCTATTACCATAGTGCTTAGGAATCTGAATCACAGACCACATCCCCATTGTGCTTGGGGCTGTAAAAACACAAACCAAAAGACAGTTCCAGTGCCTGCAAAATGCCCGTGCACAAACCTTTCTATACACAAACGCTGCATCCACATGAACCCATGGACACTTGTGCTTAAATGTGTGCATCTGCACGAGGAGTTGCCATTTTGGAAATATGGAGATCGTGCAAGTGAGTGAACTGTGGGTGTAATTTAGACATCTAAAGCCAAACCCTCATCACATGAAAGTGAATGGGATCTTTGCTTCGCTATTGACTTCAATGTGACCTGGATTTGGGCCCCGATTCAGCAAGACAATTAAGCACATGCTTAAGGCATGTTGTAAATTGAATTTATGGAGATATCCTATTTCCTAGAACTGGAAGGGACCTTGAAAGGTCATCAAGTCCAGCCCCCTGCCTTCACTAGCAGGACCAAGTACTGATATTTGCCCCAGATCCCTAAGTGGCACCTTCAAGGATTAAACTCACAACCCTGGGTTTAGTAGGCCCATGCTCAAACCACTGAGCTATCCCTCCCCCAGTTTTACCAGCCACCAAAGGGAAATAAAGCTTCAGGTCTCAGCCCTTGTAAGGCATATTCATTATCCACCAAACAATTACAAAACCCAAAATCAAATAGCTAATAACCCTGGGCAACAACCAGCCATCCAGCAAGTCCAGATCCTTCCCCTTAGACTTAGCTTCCTCTTTCTTTTATACACTGCCCTGAGCGGCCATGTGACTGGCTGGGATTTTAATGCTTTACAGGTTGCTGTACTTTACCTTCTCACACACATGATGCCAGTTAAGCACATGCTTAAGTGCTTGTCTGAATTGGAGCCTTAACCTTTGGGCTTTGTCTTGAGAGCTGCTAAACACTTGCAACTCCCATTGACCTCGGAGGGAATTCTGGGTGCTCAGCAAAATTAGAGTCAGACCCTTTTATTTTGAAACTATATTCCCAGTTGATTCTAACCCGTAGAGGGAAAGCACAGTCCAGTGGCTAGGGACTCGCCAAGGAGTGAAAAGAACTTGTACCTATTCTCACATCTAATAATCTTCTGCGTGACCTTGGACAAATCATTTTACCTCTCTGTTCCTCAGTTTCCCCTTGTGTTAAGCACTTTGAGACACACTGAGATTCATGGATGCATGGGTTCTCTGTTAGAACTGGTTGAACATTTTTCACACACATGTTTTCCAACTACTTTTACATTTCCATTTTTTTTAATGTGAAAAATTCATAGATTTTTCTACTGACTTATTTGTGGAAATTTTTCATCAATTTGAAATTTCCATGATTTTTTTCATTAATTTTTTTTTTTAAAGTCATGAAAATGTGTCACGATTTTTGGGCCAACTCTATGAAGAATGATTATTAACCCGTAATGTAGGGTCGTGTGTGTGTGTGTGTGTGTGTGTGTGTTTGTGTGTGTTTGTGCGCGCATGTGTATATTGGGCTGACAGCATAAGATAACTAACTAGAGGTCATCTCTTCAATCTAAATGTTTGATAATTGTGGTAATTATTACATATGTTTGTCTGCTCTTTTTCCTAGTATAAATATCTTTGTCTCCAGATGTTGAAAGCCACCACCCAATGTACATTCACAACAATTCATTTTTCGATAGTTAAGTATAACTCAGCAAAAATCCATTTTATATCCCTTTTTTTTCTCTAAAACATCTGTGGTTTTTAAAACCATCTTAATCACAATACACAGTCATCATTTGTTGCAAACAGAAATTGACATGTGGGATGACAGCTGTCTTGCCACATTTAAGATCAGGGTAATTTTACTTCATACCACATTTTGTTTCATTTAAAATATGGTGCGCATATACCTTTTACAGCTGTATCAACTCTCCCAAATAAGCTAAGAAGGAAACAGAAAAGCTTTTCAGTCAAGAAATAATTTCAGATTCTGTCTGACTAGGTAATTATATCATGGCTGTCATCACTTTGAATCTGAGTGCTATTAATGCAAGCATGGCGCTGACTGTGTTTGCAGATAATGTGGACTGTTACTTTAACAGTGAGTAGGAAGTCAGGCAGGAAGGGGGATTGGGAGCATTTTAGGAAGAAGTTCTATGGAAGAGCCAGGTGAAATGTTTTGGCTAATAGTTTATTCACCGAAAAAAGCCATTTCGGGTTGACCAATACCGATCGCAAATTTGGGTCGAACACAATGAATAGTTTCAACTGAATAAAACAGGGAGAAGGAGAGGGGGTAGGATTTGGAAAAAGTCAAAATGTTGTATTTTGAAAAATTTGAAAGGAAATATTTATACTTTTTGTTTCGAAATGACATTTTCTTTTGAAATGTAGCTAGAAGTCATTTTAAAAATGGGGCAAAAACCCACCTGAACACAAAACAAATTGTTTTGGGTTGATCTAAAAGTTTTGTTTGGCATGAAATGAAGCTGGTTTTGTTTTTTGTTTCGACAAGAAACATTGAACTTTTCTCATTTTGGGTCAACCTGATTGGGATTTTTTTTTTTTTTGGTTCAGTCACCGAACCAAAAAAACTGGTTATTCACCCACCATTACAGTGAACTAAGGGGAACAATAGTTTAGGGATAACTTTTGTTTAACTTTGTTTAATTAAGTCCCTTGTTTGGAGTTTGAAGAAAATTACCCTTTCTCTGATTCACCAATTTCACAGAACTATGATAATAAATAATCACATATAGCGTCTAGTCACTGAATGTTAGCACAGGAGAATGGGAAAAACAAAACAAATAGAATGTAACTAGCAATAATTTCAAGGGGACAGCGTTGTCTTTCATCCAAAGAACACAAAGTACTTTACAAACCCTTGGCCAAATTCTTAGCTAGTGTAAAGCACCATAGCTCCCACTGAAGTTATTGGAGCTACATCAGTTTATACCAGCTGAGGATCTTAGGACCAGATCCTCAAAGGAATTTAGGTGCTTAACTGCCGTTGAAGTCAATGGAGGTTATGAGCCTAAATGGTTTTGAGGATCTGGGCCTTATCTCATTGTATCTGATCCAGTCAGATCCTAAGTGACCTTTGAGTTCCAAGGAAAGCTGGTTGGACATTGGTGGGGCCTTTTGGTTTGGTTTGGTTTGGGGGGGCAGAATCTTTTTTTTTTTTTTTTGCAGAGGGGGCAAAAAATTAAAAATTTTCAGCTGAAAATTTTAAACTTTTGGCTGGAAAATGCAACTGTCAATTTGGAAATGTCACTGCATTACCTTCTGGGAATTGTAGTTCAGTTGCAGCAAATCCCCATTCTCCTCTATGTGCTAGGCTCTATAGCAGGACTATATCTCCCATGATGCACCACTGCTTCCCCCACTCTGGCACACCATGGAAATCCCTGGTGCCGGGGCATCATGGAATATGTTGTCTGACTGAGGAACCTGGCCCAACTCCTATGAGGCATTGCAGTGGCATTTCCACATCACAGTTTGTCAATTTTCAGGTGTTCTGTTTGACAAAAAGTCAAAATTTTCCATGGAAAGCAGATTTTTAAAAAAATGGATTGATTGATTAATGTGGAAAAGAATTGTTCTGTCAAAACCCCATTTTTCCATCAAAAAACAGTTGGAAAAAACAGCCTTGGTTCCAAGCCTGACAACACCCTCTTGAGATAGGAACATACAATACAGATGAGAAATACTCTCAGGTGCTTGCTCAAGGTGGGAATAGAACCCAGGAGTCCTGACGTGCAGCCTCCTGCTCTACCCATTGGACAACACTGCCTCCTGGACATCTGTTAGGTCCTCTTTGGCTTGCTTTCCAAACACACCCTTGTGCTAATAGACGAATCCAGTTTGGCATGCGGCAAGTCATGTCCGTTTTTAAAATCTGTACCAATATGCAGTGCACTTGGATGCCAATGTGGGAAATCAACATGTTTATTTCATTCCCCTTGCCTTGAGGGGAAGGAGAAATACGCTCACACCCCATTTTATTTCCAAAGCAATATCTGGATGGAAAAAATCTCACCCCCAGAGCAGCCTCCTCCAGTTTTAACACCGTGCAAAAGCTTTAGTGTGGGGAATGTTAATGGCTAACAAATGCTGGTGAGAGAAACGCAGTGCTTGCCAGGAAGCTTTTAAGCTGTCTCTTTCCCCCCCCACCCTAATTAAAGAAAACACTAATAAGTAGGTTCACCACATTACTGCTAATGCACAATGGCTATCATGCCATCCATCTCTGCTCCTCCTTGGGGCTCACAATCTGCTCCAGGTGTGGGGCTGATTAAAAGGTTACGGAGATGCTTGGGCATCGTGCAAGGGGCAAGTCCCCCAACTTGGCAAACAAAGACTTTTCTCATTTTATTGAGCAAGAAAAAATGAAAACCAGCTGCTTCGTGGGAAAAAAAAAAGTCTTTTATTTACAAGGTCTGTCAAGGGTTGTTTATTGATCTGAATTTTTTAAATTTAATTTAATTTTATTTTTTTGTAATTGGGAAGAACAATTTTTTCAGTAATTTGCAAAACCTTTGATTCTGCCTGTAGTGAGCTCTCCGTTACCACATAAAATCACAAACAAACAAACAAGAGCAACACCAAAAACATTCCTTCTCCCACATTTTAAAATACAGTTAAATGACCAAGGGGTTATCGGAAGTACACTTCAAATGCTGTCTTTTTAAAAATAGACATGGTTTGCTAAATTCTGTTCTCACTTACATCAGTGCAGTCCTGATAGACTCCAGGCTATCTGTATCTTACAGTAATACCGAGAAGCCTCAACCGAAAGCATGGCCCCATTGTGTTAGGTGCTGTACATACATATAGGAGACAGTATCTGTCCCCAAATGCTTACAATTTTAGGCTCTAATCCAGAACCCATTGAAAACTCATTCAGAATGGAAATAGGAGTAATTTTTAATAGTGAGGATAAGTAACCACTGGAACAATTTATCAAGGTTGTGATGGATTCTCCCTCACTGGTAATTTTTAAATCAAGATTGGATGTATTTTTAAAAGATCTGTTCCAGGAATTATCCTGGGGAAGTTCTCTGGCCCGTGTTACACAGGAGATTCAACTAGATTGTCACAATGATCCCGTCTGGTCATGGAATCTATGAATCTATGAAATCAGTGTGAGTCTCTCCATTGACTTCAATGGGTTTTGGATCAGGCCTTAAATACAGTAGGGACCTTTAAGTGCTACTGTAGTGCAAATAATAAAAGAATACATGCCTGTGTTTGCTCAGCAGCCATGTGCAGTTCTGAGTGGTTCAGATGAATTGTTTTGATTGTATCATGTGAACAATAGTTATAGTTCTCAACTAACTTCTTGGGCGATAATAATTTCTTTGCAAAAAACCTGAGTTGTGGACAGCCACTTTTGAAACGTCAGTTGGAGTGAGTGATACCAAAGTGGAGTTCTACACAGGGTGTGTCCCATGCATTTTGGGACAAAGCAGGATTTCAGATTAAATTAATCATATGGAATAAGTTGTTCCTAATATATGAATCAAGCTCCCCCAGGATCACACAGCCAACACCTGCCATTCTCTCATAAGCAACATCCTCTTGATGTCAAGTATAGTGTGAGTGAAGTTCTGGAACAGTCTTCCAAGGGGAGCAGTGGGGGCAAAAAAACCAAAACAAACCCTAACTGACTTCAAGACTGAGCGTGATAAGTTTATGGAGGGGATCGTGTGATGAGACTGCCTACAATGGCATGTAGCTGTTCTGCAACTGTGGGTAGCAAATATTTCCAATGGCTGATGATGGGACACTAGATGGGGAGGGCTCTGAGTTACTACAGAGAATTCTTTCCCAGGTATCTGCTGGGTGCGTCTTGCCCACACGCTCAGGGTCTAACTGATCACCATATTTTGGGTCAGGAAGGAATTGACCCCCAGGTCAGATTGGTAGAGACCCTGGGGGGCAGGTTTCGCCTTCCTCTGCAGTATGGGGGCAAAGGTCACATGCGGATTTAAACTAGTGTAAACGGTGGATTCTCTGTAACTTGAAGTCTTTAAATCATGATCTGAGGACTTCAGCCAGAGGTTGTGGGCCTATTACAGGAGTGGTGGGTGAGGTTCTGAGGCCTGCATTGCACAGGAGTTCAGATGATCATGATGGTCCCTTCTGACCTTAAAGTCTTTGAGTCTATATAACACACAAGCTTTAATTTTGCTTCCCTGCTAGGCTTATGATTGTATGCAGTGTTGTCATAGCCATGTTGGTCCCAGGATATCAGAGAGACAAGGTGGGTGAGGTAACATCTTTTACTGGACCAACTTCTGGTGATGAGAGAGACAAGCTTTTGAGATTATGCAGACCTGAAGAAGAGCTCTGTGTAAGCTTGAAAATTAATGGAGATGTCCTATCTCCTAGAACTGGAAGGGGCCTTGAAAGGTCATTGAGTCCAGCCCCCTGCCTTCACTAGCAGGACCAAGTACTGATTTTGCCCCAGATCCCTAAATTGCCCCCTCAAGGATTGACCTCACAACCCTGGGTTTAACAGGCTAATGCTCAAACCACTGAGCTATCCCTCCCCCCTAGTCTCTTTCACCAATAGATGTTGGTCCAATAAAAGATATTACCTCACCCACCGTCTCTCTCAGGTTCATGATTGCAATTCAGAACACTTTCCCACTGTTGAGAATAAACTCTACTTACATTCCTTTTTTCCATTTTTTCTCAGCTTTTAAATGGCTATATCTACCAAACACCTACTAGTTAGAGGAGGAAATTGAAGCAAAAGTTTCCTTTATTTTTTTTATTTGAAATTTCAAAAACTCTCAGCTCTATTTTGGTCAAAAAATGGAGGAGAATTTCATGAAAATGAAATCTAAAAGCTTACCAATTTTATTTTACGTTTTGAATTGTCAACGTTTCAAAATTTGAAAGATTTCAACCAAATCTATTGGTAATAGACACGTTTTGTCCATTTTAAGGGGAACGATTCTTATTCTTAATTATGTAATGGGCACCCAAATTCTCTGGTGACTGGTGCCTTAGAAATGTATATATATTAATAATAATACAGGGAGACTGATGGTTAGACAGCTATTGTGCAGTGATCACTGCTTATTACCTTAGATATAACTCCTATCTCACTATTCCATTATGGTTCCCTCATTTGTTTGTTGAATCCCTCTGTAGTCCTCATACACTTAGACTGCATTCTCCTGTGGGCAGGGGTTATGCCATCATATCTATACTTCATGGTGGAATCCAGTCATTGAGCCTGACCTTTACTCACTACCACAGTACAAATAAATTATAATAATTAATAATGAGCATGTGGACTCCTAAGTACGAGCTGGAGTTGGGATCCTCTTTTTAGGAACAGACCTCGGAAAATGCCACACAAGTATTTCCACCTGCAGTTGAAGATGAGACACCATGTCGTCATCCTAGTTATGGCCCCTTTCCATTATTCTGCCAGCAAAAAGAGACCCCAAACTAGAGCCGGTTAGGAAGCTTTTGCCAAATCGTTTCTTGTTGAAAACTGATGATTCTTTGAAACAAAAACTGGTCACGGACGGGGCAGGTTTGGTGAATTTCCCCTTCTGAAAAAATGTCAAGAAAAAATGTCTTAAAATGCTCAAATCAATGTATTTCAACATTTTCAAAATGAAAAATTCTGGTTTTCCAGTTCAAAATTATTTGCATTCCCTTTTCATTTTGAAATGTAAGCTAATTAAACTGAAATAAAAGATAAAGAAAAAGAGGCCAAAACTGAAAGGAAACCTTTCCATTGACCCAAATTGGAAAAAAAAAAATCTGTTTTTCGGTTTACGAATATTTTCAAGATTTCAACTTTTCATCCTGTTTTGAGAGGAAGAATTTGAACTCTATGAAATATTCACGGGGTGGGAAAACTCTTTCCTGTCCTGGGTCTTCTCAAAATTCTCCCTAAAATAGCTTTGAGGATTCCTGCTCAAATGGCTCAATTCTTATTAATATCAGGCTAACTGGGCCAGATATGAATAAAAGTGTCCAAATCCCTCTCCTTTATGTAAATGATAATAATGCACACACTTCAAGGACACTTTTAGAATTCAAAATGACCTTGATAAATAGGAGAATTGGTCTGAAATCAAAGAATTTAATAAAGACAAGTGCAAAGTACAACACATAGGAAGGGAAAAATCAAATGCATAAATACAAAATGAGGACTAACTGGTTTGCCAGTAGTACTGCAGAAAAGGATTTGAGGTTATAGGGGATCACAAATTACATATGCACCAACAGCACGATGCAGTTACAACAAAGGCTAATATCATTCTGAAGTATATTAACAGAATTGTTGTACATAAGACACAGGAGGTAACTGATACATTCCATTTTGCACTGGTGAGGCCTCAGCTGGAGTATTGTGTCCAGTTCTGGGTGCCACACTTTAAGAAAGATGTGGACAAATTGGAGAGAGTCCAGAGGAGAGCAACAAAAATAATATAAGGTTTAGAAAACATGACCTATGAGGAAAGGTTAAAAAACCTGCTCATATTTAGTCTTGAGAAAAGAAAACTGAGGTAGGATCTGATAACTGTCTTCAAATATGTTAAGGGCCGTTATAAAGAAGATGGCGATCAATTGTTTTCCATGTCCACTGAAGGTAGGACAAGAAATAATGGGCTTAATGTGCAGCAAGGGAGATTTAGGTTAGATATTAGGAAAGACTTTTTAACTATAAGGATAATTAAGTACTCGAGTTGGTTACCAAGTGAGGTTGTGGAATCCCTGTCACTGGAGGATTTTTAAGAACAGGTTGGACAACCACGCATCAGGGAGTGTCTAGGTTTACTTGGTCCTGCCTCAGCATAAGGGGCTGGACTTGATGACATCTTGAGGTTCCTTCCAGACCTATATTTGTATCACCCTATGATTTCTCTGAGGCGCTAAAGTACTTTAAACATTACAACTTGAATTCTTAAATTTGGTTATTTTCTAAAAAAATCTGTTTCTGGTATAGTTTAAGCAGTTATCTATTAATTAATTAATATTATTGTTTTGAAAAACAAAGAAACGTAAGCCTTTGCTTTACTTCTCTCTTCATTTTTTTAATGGTGTATTCAATAGCGGTGAACCTGACTAAGGGTACGTCTATACTTACCCGCTCGTTCGGCGGCCAGCAATCGATCTTTTGGGATCGATTTATCGCGTCTTATCTAGACGCGATAAATCGATCCCGGAAGTGCTCGCCGTCGACGCCGGTAATCCTGCTCCGCGAGAGGAGTAGGCGGAGTCAACGGGGGAGCCTGCCTGCCGCGTGTGGACCTGCGGTAAGTACCTTTACGTTCGAACTAAGATAGTTCGACTTCAGCTACGTTATTCACGTAGCTGAAGTTGCGTATCTTAGTTCGAACTGGGGGCTTAGTGTGGACCAGGCCTAAGTAAATGACTACAAGAGAAAGTGACCACCTTGTGAAACTGATGATAACTGTCACAAAGTGCTGTCATTGCACAACCAAAGCAAAAGAAAGCAAGAAAATTCAGACACCATGTGGTTTTCAAATTGGCAGTGTCCCTTTAATTAAAACTGTGAGGTAAGTAAATATTATTAAGCCCATATTACTGGTAAAGAAATTGCAGCACATGAGGGTAAAGTCACACAGCGAGTTGTAACAGAGCTGGCACTTCCTGTCCCCTCCTTTTCCACTTGAATAGCAACCAGAAGTTACTGAGGACAGAAATATGTTCCAAAAGAGATTACATGTCATAACTGAAAGACTACTTTAGGTATGGAGCAGTGGCAGGTTGGGTTTGATAGGTGCTGAGATACTATGGTGAGGAGTGTGGTATAAGGACATATAAACAATAGAATAGACCTAACCAGTCCAAATCCTATAAGTATTACAGGTAGATAGGCACATTGAGGCCACATCCAGCTCTCGGTTGTTTGTATAAGTAATAGCTTGTCAGAAAGTGGAATTTTTGTTCCGTGGAAAATTCTAACATTTCGGGAAAACATTGTTCTAAATTGGAAAATAAAAAAGTCAACATTTTTAAATATGCAGTAGAACCAAAATTCATTTTTTGGGGGGGAACCATGAAAACATTTTGTTTCAAGAATGTCAAATGATTTCATTTAGAGAAGGTAAAAACATTTTGTTTTGATAGTATTGATATTGAAATATTGTATATCATATTCATAGATTCCAGTGCCGAAGGGACCATTGTGATCATCTAGTATGACGTTATGCATGACACAGGCCAGCGAACTCCTCCCAGATAATTCCTAGGGCAGATCTTTTAGATAAACATCCAAACTCAATTTAAACATTTTCAGTGATGGAGAATCCACCATGATCCTTGGTAAACTGTTTCAATAGTTAATTTCTCTCACTGTTGAAAATGTACACCTTATTTCCATTCTGAATTTGCCTAGCTTTAACTTCCAGCCATTGGATCATGTTACACCTTCTCTGCTAGATTGAAGAGCCCATTATTAAATATTTGTTCCCTGTGTAGGTACTCAGCAACTGTGATCAAGTCACCCCTTAACCTTCTCTTTGTGAAGCTAAATAGATTGAGTTCCTGGAATCTATCACTAGAGGTATCAGAGGGGTAGCGGTGTTAGTCTGGGTCTGTAAAAAAGCGACAAAGAGCCCTGTGGCACCTTATAGACTAACAGACGTATTCACCCACGAAAGCTTATGCTCCAATACATCTGTTAGTCTATTAGGTGCCACAGGACTCTTTGTCGCTTATCACTAGAGGGTATGTTTTGTAATCTTTTAATCATTCTTGTGGCTCTTTTCTGAACCCTCGCCAAGTTATCAACCTCCTTCTTGAACTATAAACACCAGAAATGGACACAGGATTGCAGCAAGGATTGCAGCAGTGCCAAATTCAGAGGTAAAATAACCTCTCTGCTCCTACTCCAGATTTCGCTGTTTATGCATCCAAGGATCACATTAGCCCTGTTGGCCACAGCATAGCCCTGGGAGCTCGTGTTCAGCTGATTATCCACCACGACCCCCAGATCTTTTTCAGAGTTACTGCTTCCCAGGATAGAGTCCCCCATCCTGTAAGCATGGCCTGCAGTCTTTGTTCCTAGATTTAGACATTTACCCCTATTAAAACATATTATATATAATGCATAGAGACTATTACATTCAGTGTGATATAAACATTGTAATATTGTCTAAAAGTCAAAACAAAATGAGTTGAAATGAAGTCGAAACAAAACATTTTGACCTTAGCAAAACATCAAAACCAGCATCGAAATGATTCATTTCAACGTTTTCCCTTCAGATATGTTGTTGAAATCAACACGTTCCCACAAATCATTTTGATTTCAAGAAAACTGCATTTTCTGACAGGAAACCATTCCTCTGAAAATATTCCAACCCGCTCTAGCATAAACCTGGAGCAACTCCATTAATTTAGTGAAATTACTTCAGATTTACACATGTATAACTTGGGGCAAGATTTGGTTGATAGGGTTCCTTTTTCTCTGCAGTGTAATAGGTAGAAGGCTCTCTGAGGGCATGTTTACATGAGCACTCGTACAGCAAGCTGGGGTATAAATCTACAGTGCTCCAATATGCCATGCAACCAGGGGCGGCTCCAGGCACCAGCGCAGCAAGCGTGTGCCTGGGGCGGCAAGCCACGGGGGGCAGCCTGCCAGTCCCTGTGAGGGCGGCAGCATGTCTGCGGGAGGTCCGCCGGTCCCGCAGATTCGGCAGCGGGTATGCTGAAGCCGCGGGACCAGTGGACCTCCCGCCGGCATGCCACCGAATCAGCGTGACCAGCGGACTGCCCGCAGGCGCGCCCCCAAAAGCCGTCTGACTGCCGTGCTTGGGGAAGCAAAACACAGAGCCGCCCCTGCATGCAACAAATGGCTGAAACGACAGTTAATGGTCTCTAAACGTTCTTTAGTGTGTGTTCTCTAGTTTGAAACAGCAGCATGTCAATGAGCCCTAGGGGACTTTTACGGTGCACTAGCAGGGTCCATACAGACAGTTAGCGCTCGGCATGCTGGAGCACTGCCACACAATAAATGCTAGCGTGGACATTCCCTGAGTCCTTTTTATTAAAAGGCTTTGCAATCGCTGATTTTTACTGCTTGCCTTGGCAGGATCTGGGCATGACTGCACATCCATGCTGCTATGATTTGCTGGAAGTTTACATTTTGGAAGCAGTTTGCTAGAGGTCTGACAATTTACATAACCCTGTATGGCCAAATTCTGCTCGCCACAACTCCCCCGGGACCAACGGGACTGAATGAAGCAAGCAGGGGCTAGCCCATAGCAAACAGATTCCACAAAGCAAAGCACTTGGAAAACCCCATAGCAAAGCGCTGTTCATAAAGGGACCACAGGACCTAAAAGGAAAAGATATCTCAGGAAATTAGTGGGGACAGATTCAGGGTCTGACTTCCACAGTGATTTCCAGCTATTATATGTCAAAGAATTAGGGCTTAAATTTAGCGCTCTAGGGGCCGATTTGCAGTTCCAGCCAAGATATACTACGTGCAGGAACTGGAGAGGGAAGGTGTGTTTGTTCGGGTGGAAAAGCAGCTTCCCATCACTGTTATGCTGCCCTGAATTCAGGGACCAGCTGGTTCCAACTTGCATTTGGCTGCAAGATTCCCCTTGGGGCCATTTTGGAAGATCAGAATAGCCAGAGTGCAATGATGCTCCCAGTCATACTCCCTTCCCTCTTGGCCATGCCCTGACACATCCCATATGTAGCATCTGCAGACGTAATGTTTAGGAGGTGGGTAGTATCCCTTTAAAGAGTTTAGAAGCCCTCTAATGGGTTCTGTTGCAGAACCACGGAACATAAGCAGCAGCAGTGTATCTATGCAGCTAGGCCTTGTATGTTTGTAAACAATTTGGAACCCAGCTCTGTCCGCGAGGTTCCCTCATTCTTGATGCTGAGTAAAGACAAAAGACACGGCAGCAAGGGCGTGTGACACAGAGCCACTGCGGTGCCACACAGATATTCCCCCTCGCAACAACTGGCATGGAACCTGGGACTGTGGCCAGGGAAGGTGCCTTTCGCAGGGTCTGGCGTACCCAGCATGGTACGATCAAACAATGAGACACAGCACACTACAACAGAAGCCAAACGATTCAGCGCCAAAGGGGAATTTGAGCACAAGCCAATTTCTCCTGGGTCCTCGCCAAGCAATGGGAAGGCAGACTCAGCAGTAAAGACAGCCAAAAGACTGATGGCAAAGACAAGGAGCGATCTCTACCTGGCAATGTTGGAACGTCACGATGCATCTGTCGTAAGTATGGGAACTAGGGGTGCTGCTGCACCCCATGGCTTGAAGTGATTTCCATTATATACAGGGTTTACAGTTTGGTTCAATGGCTCTCAGCACCCCCACTATACAAATTGTTCCAGTACCCCTGTCCTCTGTGACATTTTGGGGCTCACCCAGGCCAGTAAGGGGTTTAGTCAACATCTGCCTTGTAATCTTGGATGTCTTGTGGGCTGTGTGATTTTGGTTCACACCGCTGATCCCAACAAGACGTCCACAAGCCTCAGGATGGCTTTGCCCAACTTGGCTACTCCTTGCAGGCTGACCTCAGTACCCTTCCAGCACCGAATTTGCCCCCAAATCGCCCTACCAGAGGGATCAGTCTCTCTCACTGGACCTTCACATGAAACATCATTCTGGGATGTAGTAGCCAGAGTGCTGTAAGCAAGTCACGAGAAATAATTCTGCCACTCTACTCAGCACTGATAAGGCCTCTACTGGAGTATTGTGTCCTGTTCTGGGTACCACACTTTGGGAAAGAGGTGGACAAACTGGAGACATCCAGAGGAGAGCAACAAAACTGATTAAAGGTCTAGAAAATATGACCTATGAAGAAAGATTGAAAAAAAATGGGTTCCTTTAGTCTGGAGAAGGGAAGACTGAGGTTATAACAGTTTTCAAGTATGTAAAAGGTTGTTATAAAGTGGAGGGTGATAAATTATTCTCCTTATCCACTGAGGACAGAACAAGAAGTAATGGGTTTATATTGCAGCAAGGGAGATTTAGGTTAAACATTAGGATAAACTTCTTAACTGTCAGGGTAGTTATGCACTGGAACAAGTTACTGAGGGAGGCTGTGGAATCTCTGTCACTGGAGGATTTTAAGAGCAGGTTAGACAAACACCTGTCAGGGATGTTCTAGATAATACTTAGTCCTGCCTCAGTGCAGGGGACTGGACTAAAGGATCTATCGAGGTCCCTTCCAGTCCTACATTTCTATGATTCACAGAAAAAAATATTAGATTTGCTGCCTTTACCTTGACATTATAACTTTTCAACCTATGAGCTTACTAGAAGCACACACTTTACTGAACTTACTCCGCACTGATGAAGTATAATGAAAGCAAAAGGAGTTTATTAACAAGGGTGCATGGATTAGCTGTAGCACCAATGACTGAAATGTAGCCAAAGCGCTAGTTTTTAGTTGCTGTTGAAAGAGTCCCACAGCCCTGTGTTATGCTCTGCTCCTTCCAGGGTCCTTGCAGCACACAATGTTCTTCTTAAAAGGCCAGTAGTCTCTCCCTGGGGGCATTATTACAAGCAGTCTTGCAAAGGAAAAACCCAGTGAATTTAGAGCTGGCAAGAACCATCAAATCATCCTTAGGGTAGAATTCCAGAGAAGGGATCAGGGCTGGAACCAAACTGGGCAATTTCAGAGCTAGAGAAGCATTTGCAATGGAAATGTATACAGCTTGCTCATCTAAGCGTAAGCGGGGGAATAGTCCTGCTACTGTGGGGAATTTTCCCTGGTGGAATCGGACGGTGAATGGATCCAAGTCCCCACCCCAACTCGCCTGACCCAGATGCCTGACCTCAAGGACTTCTCTTTCTCTCTCCTGTGCGGCAGAGTCCTGGTAACCCCGATAAGGCTGGGCCAGGATCCCTGGGGAGCTTAAGCCCCAGTCTCATTGGGGATCGCCGGACAGGATGTCGCTACTCTGGGGTACTTTCTCCTCACCGGCCATTTCCCTGATTCACTGATCGCTTCACTGAGTTTAAACCAAATACAGTTAATTAAGCAGCAACTGGAAATAAACAGGGGGGGAAATGAAAAGTTCAAAGGAACAAGGCACCCGGCACTGTGGGCACGGGAACTCCGCAAACAATGGTCTCTGGAACTCAAGTAAATTCACAGCCTATTCCTTACACATCCCTGGCCTCCTTCCCAGGACCCGGCTGTGCTGCGCTGATACCGCGGGTAAGGGGCCAGCTCTGGGGGTGGCTATGCACCCTCAGGCCCTAGATGGCAGGACCTTTCTACCTAGCATCTGCCCTCCTCTTGGGTTCACATCCACCCTTCCAAGTTTGGCTTGCAAGGCTGTCTTGTCCAGCGACGTCTCCCTCCCTTGGGCGATCCCCACCTCGGTCACCCCCGCTGCTCCAGTTTACTTGTGGCACGGTGGACCTTTCGCTATTCCAGTTCTGGTCCTGCGGCTCGGTTCTGGCTCACCATCGGCACGGCTGGTCTCTGCTGCTCTCGCTCCCCAGCTCAGCTCTGGGCTGTGCCTCTGTTGCTTTACTTGGCCTTGCCAGCCTCAGCTCACACTGAGGACAGTCTCTGGGCTCTTGACTCCCTCGCTGTCAATCCCGCTGACTAGGAGTGCTGGCCTCTCCCCGTTGCCCCGGAGACCTGTCACTGAGTCCTCTTCAGCCCTTCCCCTTTCTCCTGGTATTGGGGGAGGGCCAACCAAAAAACCAATAAGGCTCAATAAGGGGCCAAGAGACCCCCATAGGGCCTGATCTATACATCACTGAAGTGGGAGTCTGTCCACTGACTTCCCTGAACTTTGGATCAGGCCCCTGCTTCTATGAGTGTATCCATTAGTAAAGAGAAAAGCTCAGATCCCAGGCTCCACTCCCAGGACTGTCAGGTCCCTGGAATAAAGTTGCTCTAATTTACGCCAGCCCCAGTCATGTCCTCTTTTCTCCAGTGTGTGCCTGGCACCTGGTAGCAGAGATGCCCGTGCCAGTTCAGGGCAACTGCACCTGTATTTCCCCTCAATGGTCCAGCAAGGGCAACCACTCTCAGGCTTCTGGCTCCCCAGAGGTTGCCTCTCCTGCTTGGAGACACATGCCCCTCTCCTTCCTGACGGGGGTATTTCCCGGTTGCCAAGTTCCCTGCCTGCATTGTGTTACCCCCCTGCAGAGACAGACCACCCAAGCAGAGCCAGCTTGATTTCTCTTTAGAGATACTGAACAGGTGTCATTGCTACGGTTATAAGGTGCCACATAGCACTTCTTAGGCAACTCTTGCTTTAGTCGTAAGGTAAAAAGCATGACAGAGAAAACATGTTAAAAACAATCAAAGACCGTACATGCATGCAACTAAACTCACCAGAGCTAACCCCCAGCATGGATTCTGGCAGGAGCCGTCCGTCCAATCCCCACCCAAGGGGAATTCCATGTGGTTACAAGTTCAGCACCGCTTCAGCTGAGAACAACCGCCCAGTTTTATGAGGACAAGTCCTTCCAACCCTACCCTAAGTATTGGGGCCGTCCGTCAACCAGGGGCCCTGTCTGTTTGCTGGATCAGGAAGAAAGCCCTGAGCAGCCCGTTTAAAACCAGGCTATTGATCCAAAAAACTGACCTTTGTCTGTTGGTCCCTGGAGAATCCAGTTTGAACCAATATATTCACACTGTTCCAGGGGGATGGCTTCAACGGATTCATAACAGATCCCCTCCCTACTAGAGCAGATACGTGCAACACATACTACCTTCAAAGATACAGACAATGCCCCAGTAGCTCATACACAATTACATTTTTAATACAATGGACCCCAAAGGTATTAACCTTAACCCAATAAGGTTTAAATTAATCCAAGGACATTTATCTGAATTCCATATGGTTTGTTCAAGATATTATCTGTCTGTCACAGTGCTGATATGGAGGTCTTTACCCCTTCTTCCCCCAAGGACACTCCTATGTGGGCAGAATCCTCCACTGGCTGTATCATGGGAGCTTTGCACCAGCAGAGCAGGAAAACACAGCCCCAGTGCACCAGAGGATTGGGCTCAGACAGGTTAGCGCTCTGATCCATTCAAAACCCAGATGGACCCAAAATCCAGAGAGAAGAAATGTGGATAAGAAAAGTCAAATATTACTACATTGTATCTGAAACAGAATCCTTGCCTCTTGCTCATCTCTAGCGGATAGCCCTCTGAACGCCCACCTTAGCCCGTAGGTACCATCCCAAAGGACTATGAGGGTAGTGCAGATTCTGTTCCCCTTCAGCATTCTGGGCTTTCTTCAGGGAGAAAGGTTCCAGCTTTGGCGGTAGCCATTGTAATGCCGACTAGTCAAGTAGACTGAGACCACCAGCTCATTTCATAGGCCACCAAGCATCTTGGATGGTGACAATTTGAGAATGCAATCTGGAGGTGGAAGCATCATATCTTAGCCATCCTCTGAGTCATGTGTCAGATAAAAGCTCCCTTTCGATTGGGTGTCCCATTTCTCCTTGGGATCGCTGGTGTTTCTATATGCTTGTTACTTGGTGGCTTAGTGAAGGCATAGGACTGGGACTCAGGAAACCTCAGCTCAGTTCTTGGCTCTGCCACAGATTTCCGGTGTGACCTTAGCCATGTCACTTAGCCTGTCTATGTCTTAGTGCCTCATCTTCTATGTGTGTTGTATCCCTTTCTCCCCCTCTTCGTCTGTCTTGTCTATGTGTTTATCTAGCTCTTACATAGCGCTTTTCACCAGTAGGCTTCAAGGCTCTACAAAAGAGATCAAGATCATTAGCCCTATTTTACAGATGGGGAAACTGAGGCACAAGGCAGGCGAAGCAACTTGCCCAAGAACACCCAGCAGTATTGCTAAGAATAAAACTCAGCTCTCGTATCCCAGACCAGTGCTCTATTCACAAGGACGCACTGCCTCCTCGATTGTGAAATCTCCAAGGTGGGGACCGTCTCGCACTAGATTACTACACAGCGTCTAGCTCAACAGACCTCTGATCTTGGTCGGGGCTTGTAGGAACTGCTGCAATAATAACACATACCAGAAGATCTTACATCGCCCCCCCCCCCCCCCGCCATATTTGAGAGGCTCCACGGCTAGCCAGCTACCTGTGAGCACTTCTCCAGCTCAGGGGTATGTAAGCGGGTCAGGTAGAGGAGTTCTTGCCCATCTCTCCTTGCTACTGATTGATGCATGTGATGGGAAACTAGTGCTCACCTTCAGGCACAGGGATTGCTTCAGTGTCTCTGAATGTGTTTATGATGGGAGGTTGCGTGCTAGAAAGATTTATGAGGCCTGGCAGGGCGCGTGCATGTTTGTGACATGATTAATACAGTTAACAGTTCTGAATCAACAACAACCTCCAAATATTGTCTCGGAACTTGCCAAGCTAAATGTGCCGCTCCTGCTCATCCAGAGAACAGTAGCCGCTTTTGTACTACTGTATTTCAGCGTCTAGCGAGGACAGTGGCACGGGCTGGGGAGCGCACAGAAATAATTGCAGGCTGTCTCGCTGGCAAGTGGAGAACTGGCGTGGGGGGCGGTTGGGAGATTCCTATGAGGACCTTTGATTTAAACCCCAGCTGCTGCATCCCCATATCGTGTGTTTCTTTGGGGACTGGCCAGACCTTGGGTGATCCTGCTTTCCAAGCTTAAGTCCACAGGGAAGCCAGGGGGCAGGTAGGAGTTTGGGAATAAGCAAAAGAGTGAAGGTGACCGAAAGGGCAGCAGGAAAACGTTTCATTGTAAATCAAGGAGCTGCTGCCATCAGAAAGAAAATCTTTATTAGTGGGGCAGATTGGACGTGGTCTGGCAGTTCAACGCAGAAGAGCACCCATTTGCCAGAAGTGGAACAAAGACCCAGAATGATTAAGTGACTTGATCAAGGTTAAAGTCTGTGGCAGAGGATGGACTAGGACCCAGATGATCTATGTCCCTAGTCGCTGCCATGACCACAAGACTGTTCCTTGTCTTGTGACAGCCTCCTATGTCACTCGCTTCTCTCATAACACATCATACAACTACTGCAGCAAATAACAATGGAAGCTCAGCATTGCTCAGTCTATTCACTACACACAACCACTCTGTGCGATAAGGCCCCGATTCAGCAGGGCACTTAAGCCCCTACTTAAGTCCTATTGAGGTCATTTTTCATAGATAACGATCCTTTAGAATGGAAATACTAAAGTAATATCAAAGTTGTCCCTTCTTTCACACCAGTGTTCCATTTCTCAACCAGCATCACCCATCTGCTGAGCAATAGCAGATGTCTGGGACCTTGCAGGTTGGCTTCCCAGTGGAGGAGAAATTAATGATGTGGAGTCTCAGTATAGTCCTGATTTATTTATTCATGTACCAGCCCTGGAACAGTGGTGGTCCCAATCAGCATGTAGGTAATCCCCTCTTCTGAAAGTTTCATAACACACACCACTGCCAAGTCCCAGGAAGCTACTCTGCTACAAGAATTTACTGTACTTACAGACATTAAGCCACAGCTTCTCCCAAAGGACCACTGTATAACTAAACTAACAATAATATAGCATTTCTTCCAAGAATAAAAACTTGCTCGCACACTAAGAAAAAGAATTTGGAAAACTATGTGTAACAGTGCCACTTGTTGATGCATGCCATAACTAAAGCTGTCTCTACATTCACTGTCTGCAATACGGTTGATCAAACTTGTCTGAAGCTTGAAGAATATTTTGCTCAGGGCCATGAGAATGGAAGTCAGTTTTGAGTAAAGGTTTGGGTCCAAGCCAATTTTGTTATCTCAAATAAAAGCTTTTAGGACAATCCTGCAAAGAGCAGCCCTTGCTCAGGAGTAGATCTCTGCACCACTCGGTAATGAGTTAGGCAGGGGTTTCATTTTTCTTTTTTAGTTGCATGACATTCTTTTGCATTGCATTTCTTTTGCATAAAACTATAAGGATAGTTAAGCACTGAACATGTTACCAAGGGAGGCTGAGAAATCCCCCTCACTGATGGCTTTTAAGAACAGGTTAGACAACCATCTCTCAGCGATGGTCTAGGTTTACTTAATCCTGCCTCAGCACAGGGGGGATGGATTAGATAACTTCTTGAGGTCCTTTCCAGCCCTGCATTTCTAAGATTTCTATGCCTGTGCGAATCATCCACTCCAAAGCAATGAATCACAGAAGGAACAACTAATTCATAACAGGGCTGGGAGAAGACCTATGAGATCACCTTGTCCACCTCTCTACTAACGCACATAGTATTTTATACAGTGCTTTTGTAGAGTCAGAACTTTCAAGGCCAGAAGGGACCATTGTGATCATCGAGTGTGACCTTCTGCATAATGCAGGGCGTCATATTTCACCCAGTGGTTCCATGCTGAATCTAGTCCAACACCATGTGGTTAAACTCCAGTGTAACATTTAGAAAGAAACGCAATCTCAATTTAAAGTGAAGAAGAACCAATCACATCCCCGGGTGAACTCTTCCAAGAGCTGATTACCCTCCTGGCCTGATTTCCACCTTGAAGTATGCTGACCCCAGTGTCCATCTATCTTGTTATGCCCTTGTTTGATAGATTAAAGAGCCCTCTGGTATCAGGTCTCATCTCCTGGTGAAGGTAAGGAAATCTTGGCCCTTGTTTCCAGGATATCTTAGCTAACATTCAGCTTCAGTTTCCCTTTGCCTAATTTCAGCTAAGGCATCCTCCTCAAACCATGACACCACTGACAGTAGCAGGCAAAGTCGGCAGACACTCGAGCTGGGCACATCATTTGGGTCAGAGAGTCTGCGTATTTACAACATCAGTCAATATGAAAACACACCGCCCCTTGAAATGCTTACAGACAGCAGGGCCGGCTCCAGGCACCAGCAAAACAAGCTGGTGCTTGGGGCGGCACATTTCTAGGGGCGGCATTCTGGCGCCGGCCATGCTGCCCCTAAAAATGTGCCCCGGCCGCCCTAGCTCACCTCCACTGCTGCCGCTCGCGCGCCACGGCGCACGAAACAGCTGATTCACGTGCCGCTGCTCACCCTCCCTCCCAGGTTTGAGAGCCTGGGAGGGAGGGGGAGACCCCGAGTGGCCGCGGCGCGCGCGCCGCTTCTCCCCCTCCCTCCCTCCTAGGCTTGAGAGCCTGGGGGGAGGAGGCAGAGCTGGGGATTTGGGGAAGGGGTGGAGTTGAGGCGGGGGCGGGGGTGGGGTAAGAAAAAAACGGGGGGCGGCCAAAATTTTTTTTGCTTAGGGCGGCAAAAATCCTAAAGCCGGCCCTGACAGACAGTATTGCTGCCTGTGAAGCTTTATGGCCTAACACATGATGTTCCTCATGAAAATTAAAACAACGCCCCCTTTCCTTCTTCCAGCCCGTCTTCACGTGGGGGTGTGGCTCGGGGCAGCATGTTTATGGAAAGCAGAGTCCCCTGTTTGCAAGGGGTTCATGAATGCAGCTTGTTCAAAAGCAGCATGTGCCTGGCTCCTTGTCTCCTTTCCAGGGTCTGAATCAGGGAGCCAGCCAGCTTCACTAAAAGAAGAACCATTTCCTTTCCCCCTTTCAAGACCGGTTGGTGTAATAATAATAATTGCTAATTCCATTCTATGGAAATGTAATAATTTACGACTTGGCAGAGTGAACCGAGACTATGTCAGCAGATTTCAGCTAAATGGTCCCATATACAGAAATGATGGTTGAAAAGTGTGCTTCCTTTGTAAAGAACATTTTCTTGGAATATCTTTAAAAGGGAGATTGGGCTGGACCGGTTTAGAAAAGCTGGGGCACTTCTGAGTGCGTGCGGACCCTGCCTACCCATAGGGCACTTAAGTGTTTCACTCGCCGCGCGTTGCATTCCCGCATGAGAACTAACTTTTCAAACCATCCTTTGAAGACTAGTACAAAGAGTAGTGACAGTGAAAAGATGGCCCAGTGGCTAGGGTGCTTGCCTATAATTAAGGAGCAGAGCTGATTTTTCGGTTCAGTGGCTGTCCCAGAAAGAAAGTCGGCTTGTATTGACCCAAATCTGAGATTTCTCAGAATTTTTCATGGATCGAAAAAGACAATTTCAAGTCTATCCTAGAGTGGGATTTGAACTTGCATATCCCATAGGTAAGGGGATTGCCTTAACCACTGAGCTAAAGGGGATAGGACGGCAGGGAAGCTAGTCTACTGTCAGTCCCTCCAGCTGTTTTGTGACTGGCTGAAACTATTCAAGTCAAATTTGCAAATAGTTTTGTTTGACTAAAAGTGCATTTTTCATTCTTTAAACTATTTGAGAAATGTCACCCAGCTCTACTCAGGAGACCCAGGATCAATTCCCTGCTCTGCCACAAACTCCGTGTATAATCCTAGGCCAGTCACTTACAACACTACATTAATATGCAGTTGGGAACCAGCAAGGTCTACACAGGCCAATTAGCACACAGCACAGTGGTGTGCTTTACCACTCACACCTCTCCAGCACACACTCCTGTCCTGCTCCATGCAGACAAGCCCTTATTTTCTCCCTGTGTTAGTTCCCCCTCTGTAAAATAGGGATAACAGCATGTTCCTACTTCACAAGGGTGTCGTGAGGACCGATACACTAAATGATTGTGTGGAAACTCTGGTAGTAAGAGCAGGACCCTGGTAAGAGATGTGGAGATGATTACACAGCTGGTGGGCTGAGACCTGTGCCTTTCATGCTAACCAGTGCTTTCTCATTGTTTCCTTGTGCTCCCCTGTATCCATCGGTTGTCTTTTGTCCTATATTCAGATTGTCATCTCTTCGGTGCAGGAACTCTCTTTTTTGTCCTGTGTTTGTACAGCCCCTGGCACAATAGAGGACCTGTTCCATGACCAGGGCTCCAAGGTGCCACTGCAATACAAATAAATAACAAAACAAGAGTCTTTTAATTTGTCACAAGAGCCACTTTCTGGACATTAATTGAGTCTCGTCTGCAATACTGATATGCTCAATATTATGTCTCCTATGTAATTTTTTTTAAAAAAACCCTCCCCTCTCATCCAACAACTTTCAAAATGTGCTGAAAAGCAGAAGCGAGGTTGAAAATCTCTTGAAGACAAATATCCAAACAATGAGTAGAAGAAAGGGCATTTTTCCTTGTTGGTTCTGGGGAAAATATGGCCCTATGTCCATGAGACATACTGGGTACTATTTGCCCAAACTTACACACTGAGTCAGCATCAGAGCCAGGAGCAAAACCCTGGAGTCCTGATTCCCTGTCCTCCCTGGCTCTACCCACTAGACAAGACTCCCTCCCTCCATTAGTTTGAATCCTCATGAATAGTTCTCTTTTTAAATGAACATTCTGAAGGGAAGACAAAATCAGAGATCTATAAAATACATGTTAGTCACATCTGCTAAGCTCATCAGGAAGCAGAGAGATGCATACGTTGCCCCGTCCTCAGCTGCAGACAATCAGCTGATATTGGTTGTTCAGCATGGCTCTAGACCTCAGTACTATTGATTTCCTCAGAAACCTTCAGCCAATCATGAGCCAGGACTGTCTTCCCGTGCGTTGCTGCGTGAAAAGTTTGTAAAGTGACACTGGGTACTTATTGCTCTTGGCCGCCACCTTGCCAGCTGCACGGGGAGCAGAAAAGCCACATGAACTAAACATAAAGTCAAGAAACACTATAGACTTTTGTTTCAATGTAGAAGTTATTTGCGGCTCTATTGGACACAGCATTCCATATCCCAAGCCATGCTAGACAGAAGTGGCCTGTTCTTAACTGGCGATTGGCCCAAGATACACAGTTCGAACCATGCTGGGTAGCCAGCAGTCAGTCCCTTTCATAGCCGCGTAGTGCAGGACAAGACTTAGGAAGACCCTGCATGCTAATTACACAGACTGTGTGGGAGCTAGAAATCCTGAGAGAACCACAAGGTCAGTCAGAGCCAGCGGCCTCACTTGTTATATTCCTTACTGCACAGTCCTGTCTTTTCTCTTCTGCAAGAGGCATTACAACCATGATCATATGGGGTTGGATCTGAGAGTTTGGGTCAGCCCATCATAAAGAGAGGTGACATTTGTGAAGTTTAGATGTGATTTTGGATTTCAAACATCCCCAAAACTGGGGGATGTTCAACTCTGTCTACCTACCAACCCACATACACACATCCATCTCTCTAACCATCCACCCCCATAAACAAACGCATCTATCTATCTATCTATCTATCTATCTATCCCCATGCACACTTTTATCATTCATATCAGAGCTCCTCACAAAATTTATGACCAAAACAACAAGAAAAACTTTCTCTCTCTCTTTCTTCTCTTCTTGCATGATCAGCTTGAAAGGTAGCATTTTTTAAATCCCAACCCCACGTCTGAGTGTTCAATGAGAATAACTAGCGTGGGAGAACTAAGTCAAAGAACTGAGTTTTATCTTTAGTTCTGAAAGTGGTGAGGTGTTTGGTCATGCTCATCTCCTGTAGCAGTGAGTTCCACAGCCTAGGTCCAGCTCGTATGAAAATGCCATCACCCACATTCCCCCTAGTGGTTTCATGGTGCTAGTGGAGTGTAGCTGTGTGACATTCTATGATTAAAATATGACTATGTAGATCATTGTTGCTACCACTGTTATATAATCGCAACAAATGTTGTACAAAGTGTGTCAAGTAAGGTGTGGATGGAAAAGTTTGAAGTGCTGAATATGATTATCCTATTTGTATGCCTGTATCATTTTTGTATCTGGAGTTATAAACATTGACTATATACTTTTATTTCAAATGTGTTTGCTCCTGTGGTAACACCTATAGGGTAATCTGTATCCAGTCTGGCCAGCACATTATGAATGGAGCATTCAAGTTGATGGCCCATAAAGAACACTTAGAATCATAGACTCATAGAAGATTAGGGTTCAAAGAGACCTCAGGAGGTCATCTAGTCCCAGCAAGGTCGTTGTGAAGCCAGGCCTTAAACACCTCTAAAGATGGAGATTCCACCACCTCCCTAGATAACTCATTCCAGTGCTTCACCAAACGCCTAGTGAAATAGTTTTTCCTAATATCCAACCTAGACCTCCCCCACTGCAACTTGAGACCATTGCTCCTTGTTCTTTCATCTGAAACCACTGAGAACAGCTGAGCTCCATCCTCTTTTGAACCCCCCTTCAGGTAGTTGAAGGCTGTATCAAATCCCCCCTCACTCTTCTCTTCTGCAGAATAAATAAGCCCAGTCCCCTCAACCTCTCCTTGTAATTCATGTGCCCCAGCCCCCTAATCATTTTTGTTGCCCTCTGCTGGACTCTCCAATTTGTCCACATCCTTTCTGTAGTGGGGGACCCAAAACTGGACGCAATACTCCAGATGTGGCCTCACCAGTGCTGAATAGAGGGGAATAATCACTTCTCTCGATCTCCTGGCAATGCTCCTACTAATGCAGCCCAATATGCCATTAGCCTTCTTGGCAACAAGGGCACACTGTTTATTCATATCCAGCTTTTCGTCATGGTAATCCCCAGGTCCTTTTCTGCAGAACTGCTGCTTAGCCAGACAGTCCCCAGCCTGTAGCAGTGCATGGGATTCTTCCATCCTAAGTGCAGAACTCTGCACTTGTCCTTGTTGAACCTCATCACATTTCTTTTGGCCCAATCCTCCAATTTGTCTAAGTCACTCTGGACTCTATCCCTGCCTTCCAGAGTATGTAACTCCTCCCCCTTCTTAGTGTCATCTGAAAACTTGCTGAGGGTGCAATCCATCCCATCATCCAGATTATTAATGAACATGTTGAACAAAACCGGCCCCAGGACCAACTCCTTGGACACTCCGCTTGATACTGGCTGCCAACTAGACATCGAGCCTCAGATCACTACCCACTGAGTCCGATGATCTAGCCAGCTTTCTATCCACTTTATAGTCCATTCATCCAATTCACACTTCTTTAACTTGCTGGCAAGAATACTGTGGGACACCGTGTCAAAAGCTTTGCTAAAATCAAGATATATCACGTCCACCACTTTGCCCATATCCACAGAGCCAGTTATCTCATCATAGAAGGCAATCGGGTTGGTTAGGCATGACTTGCCCTTGGTAAATCCATATTGACTGTTCCTGATCACCTTCCTCTCCTCCAAGTGCTTCAAAATGGATTTCTTGAGGGCCTGCTCCATGATTGATCCAGGGATTGAGGTAAGGTTGACTGGTCTGTAGTTCTCCAGATTCTCCTTCTTCCCTTTTTTAAAGATGGGCACTATATATTTGTCTTTTGTCAATCATCTGGGACTTCCTCCAATTGCCACAAGTTTTCAAAGATGATGGTCAATGGCTCTGCAATCACATCAGCCAACTCTCTCAGCACCCTCAGATGCATTAGATCCGGACCCGTGGACTTGTGCATGTCCAGCTTTTCTAAATAGTCCTTAACCTGTTCTTTCACCACTGAGGGCTTCTCACCTCCTCCCCATACTGTCCTGCTCGGTGCAGCAGTCAGGGAGCTGACCTTGTCTGTGAAGACCGAGGCGAAAAAAGCATTGAGTACTTCAGCTTTATCCACATCATCTGTCACTAGGTTGCCTCCCCCATTCAGTAAGGGTCCCACACTTTCCCTGATCTTCTTGTTGTTGCTAACATACCTGTAGAAACCCTTCTTGTTACCCTTCACATCCCTTGCTAGCTGCAACTCCAATTGTGCTTTGGCCTTCCTGATTATACCCCTGAGTGCTTGAGCAATATTCTAGATGGGTTAATTGGCCTTACCCACTCCAGTTAACTCACTGAGAGGTAGGATGGGTTAGACACCCTATCACAAGTACCTAGCACAGTAGGGCTGGGGCCTCTACATACTTCTATAGTATTAATAATAATAATTCATTAAAATATACATAGGATTCACAAAAAGTTATGCACAGGACCAGAACTGTTTAACATATTCATAAATAATCTGGAAAAAGTGGTAAACAGGAACATGGCAAAATTTGAAGATAATACAAAGCTACTCAAATTAGTTAAGTTTAAAGCAGACTGCGAAGAGTTAGAATCATAGACTTTAAGGTCAGAAGGGACTAAATAATCCCAGTTCCTTTTGAAATCAAAAACCCTAGTCACAGATCTATTTTTGTTTATCCTTCCATTTAGTTTAAACTGAATTAGCTCATGATCGCTTGAACCAAGGTTGTCCCCTACAACCATTTCTTCTATGAGGTCCTCACTATTCACCAAAACCAAATCTAAAATGGCATCCCCTCTTGTTGGTTCAGCAACTACTTGGTGAAGGAATCCATCAGATATCGCATCTAGGAAAATCTGAGCCCTATTACTATTACTAGCACTTGTCCTCCAGTCTATATCTGGGAAGTTAAAGTTCCCCATGATCACACAATTCCCATTAGTATTTACTTCATTAAAAACATTAGAGAGGTCTCTATCCGTATCCAAATCGGATCCCGGCGGTCTGTAGCACACCCCAAGCACTATCCCAGGGGAGGCTCTAGTAGCTTTCTTCCCCAATGTGATTTTTGCCCAGACAGACTGTCTTATCCATTCCATCACTTCTTATTTCTTTACAGTCTACCTCATCACTGATATACAATGCTACTCCACCACCTTTGCCCTTATTTCTGTCTTTCCTAAACAGCACATACCCTTCAATACCTGTACTCCAGTCATGACTACTATTCCACCATGTTTCTATTATCCGTATACTATCTGGTTTCACTTCCTGCACCAGTAACTCTAGTTCCTCCATTTTGTTGCCTAGGCTCCTTGAATTGGTGTACAAACATCTTAATTCTTGCTGTTCGGCTTCGCTCACGTTCTTTACCCGATTAGGCCCAGACATTCTACCACCAGTATCACCTATTAGACTGGTATCTAGGCTACCCTTCCTCCTTATGTCCATTCTCCTACCCACGGCTGTATCCTTTCTTACTTCGTTTTCTTCCCTCTCAATGTTAAAATCTGGCGTGGAGATTATCTGGACATCTCCCAACCATCTCCCCCCAATTCCTAGTTTAAAGCTCTCTTAATCAGTTGTGCCAGTTTCCATCCTAGAAGTCTGTTTCCCTCCCTACTCAGGTGAAGTCCATCCCGAGAGAACAGTCCTCTGTCCATGAATGCCTCCCAGTGGCCATACATCCCAAAGCCCTCCTTATAGCACCACTGCCTAAGCCATCCGTTGATCGTCATAATCTTGTCACACCTTTGTTGCCCTTCTCTAGGAACAGGCAGAATCCCACTGAAGATCACCTGAGCCTCGATTTCCTCAAGCGTCATCCCCAGCCTGGCATAGTCTCCCTTGAAAGGTTCCAGCGAGAATCTAGCTGTATCATTCATTCCCACATGAAGGACAATCAGTGGATTCTTTCCCGCTCCCGTTAGCCCTAACCAAAGGGACCTCACAAAACTGGGTGACTGGGCAACAAAAAGGCAGATGAAATTCAGTGTTCATAAACGCAAAGTAATGCACATTGGAAAACATAATCCAACGATACATATAAAATGATAAGGTCTAAATTAGCTGTTACCACTCAAGAAAAAGGTCTTGGGGACATTGTGGATAGTTCTCTGAAATCATCCACTCAATGTGCAGCGGCAGTCAAAAAAGCGAACAGAATGTTGGGAATCATTAGGAAAGGGATAGATAAGAAGACAAAAAAATCATATTGCCTCTTTATAAATCCATAGTATGTCCACATCTTGACTATTGCATGCAGATCTGAAAAAGATATATTGGAAATTGGAAAAGGCACAGAAACAGGCAGCTAAGTGATAGGAGTATGGAACAGATTCTATATGAGGAGAGATTAATAAGACTGGGACTGTTCCTCTTGGAAAAGAGATGACTAAGGGGGGGATATGATAGAGGTCTATAAAATCATGACTGGTGTGGAGAAAGTAAATAAGGAAGTGTTCTTTACTCCTTCTCATAACACAAGAACTAGAACATAACACAAATGAAATTAATAGCAGATTTAAAACAAAAAACAAAAGGAAGTATTTCTTCACATAACCCACAATCAACCTGTGGAACTCTTTGACAGAGGATTTTGTGAAGGCCAAGACCATAACAGGGTTCAAAAAAGAACTGGATAAGTTCATGGAGGCTAGATCCATCAATGGCTATTAGCCAGGACGGGCAGGGATGCAAAACCATGCTCTGAAATGTCCTTAGCCTCTGTTTGCCAGAAGCTGGGAATGGGCGATGGGATGGATCGCTTGGTGGTTACCTGTTCTGTTCATTCCCTCTGAAGCACCTGGCATTTGTGTTGGAAAACAGGATACTGGGCTAGATGACCATTGGTCTGACCCAGTATGGCCGTTCTTATGTTCACTTGCACTGGATGTATTATTCACCACTCTGATTTTACTATGCTATCTGATACAGTTGCACAAAGCAAAACTCAGATACGCCTGCCTGCGTAAACAAGGACAGACTAACCCTGATACGTTGTCAATAGATGAGCACGACCTCTCCCAGACCAGAGCCTTCATGTGTCCTAAAATAAAGAAAACAAATTGCAGTTAGGTCAGGTTGGCCTGACAGTTCCCATTATGATGGGCTCATAAAAGTGAAAGACGGGTTTCATCTCAGAGAGAGAGGGGGAAAAAACATGCAGATGAAAAGCTTCCCCCCCCCATTTTCAGCATTGCAGGGGGCTTGTAAATAGCCATTGCTTTGATTTTACCATCATCCTGTTTGTCTTTCTCTGTGTTCTTCCCACTCCTGCAGCTCATTGAAGTCTGGTGAAACAGCCAAGGCACGTGTTAAAGGCCACATACATTTTTACAGATTTGTTTACAACCATGTTTCCTATTGGGAAATGTAGGGGTGAATTAGGAAAGGGGGATATTTCAGCCTTTTTACTAGCTCAGGTAAAACGACAATGCTCCAGATGTCCACCTGATTTGAGAACCCAACTTTGATTTTTAAGGTTCAGGAATCTTCAGGTAAGGGTCCCCCCAGTGCAGGAGCAGGAGATGCCAAAGCACAAGGGGCGAGATTCTGTGCTGAACATCTAAGGGAAAAGCTATGCTGCAACCAGGACCGGTAATTGCAGCATGGGTAGACATACCTGAGCTAATTAACCGGGGAACGGAAGCAGTAAAATTATGGCAGCAGGGACTTCAGAGTGGGCTACCCATCCAAGTAATTAACCAGGGTTGTGGGTGGGCATGTATAGTCTATGCTGAATTACGTGCCACCACAGCTGTACTCCAGGGTACGACTCCAGGTGCCGCAGTCACACACTCGGACTACAGTGTCGACATACCCTGAGGACACAGCACAAAACTCACAGTCTGAGGAAGTGGGGACGAGGATGGCTTTCTCGCCTCTCCCCAATCCTGGGCTGTTCCAGGGGCTAGAAAGGCATTGTTTTCTGTCCGTTTGATTTATTGAATGAATGTGTTTATTTATCATCTCGTCCTTGTTGGAGCAGCGGGGAAAGTTTCTCACCAGTGGAGAACTCTGTTGATTGGGGCTTTTCATGCAATCACGGAAGGTAAAGATGGTAAAAATCGTATTATAATGGATGCCATTACAAAGTCCTATCCCCACCCACTCACTGTACCCTGAGCAACCTTCCTGTATTTCGAAGAGGAACTACCGTGGTGGCTCAAATATTGCAGAGTGGCCACTGTTGAGTTTTTCATGAAACCAGCTGTTAGTAATCTAGTGCCTGCTTTGGTCCCACTGACGCCAGTTTTGCCATGAATGGGTGTTGTGCTATCGCCTTCAAGAGCAATTGGATCAGACCCATAGCCTATTCCTCACTGCCAGTGCAGAATTCTTCCCGGCCATGTGTATGCTAGCACTTTGTCTAGTCTGGTTTCGGATGATTCAAGCAATGGGGCTTCCACCCTTTCCCTTGGGAATCCTTTCCATAGTCTAACAGATCTCAGTGTTGAATTTTTTTAAAAATTTTCCTAATGTTCAACCTACATTTTCTTTTGCTTAGTTTCATCCCCCATTATTATGCCCCTTTTATATTTACTGGGTTCACGAATGAGACAGCCAAAACCTCTCCATTTGTCATCCTAGTAATGTGTAAGGGTTTCCTATGAATTCCTTGTAGTTATGTCAGTGAAAAAGGCTTTTTGCTTTGGGAATGGGACTTTCTCTTCCTATACACCCAGGAGTGGCTGTGAAATTAGCAAAATGGTGCCAAGTTTACAGCTTCTGTGAAGAAAGTAAAATTTTTCACTGCAAAATGGTGACAGACAGATCAATATTATGGACATGTTGGTCCATAAGAACGGCCATATTGGGTCAGACCAAAGATCCATCTAGCCCAGGAACCTGTCTTCCAACAGTGGCCAATGCCAGGTGCCCTAGAGGGAATGAACAGAACAGATAATCATCAAGTGATCCATCCCCTGTTGCCCATTCTCAGCTTCTGGCAAACAGAGGCTAGGGACACCATCCCTGCCCATCCTGGCTTATAGCCATTGATGGACCTACCCTCCATGAATGTATCTAGTTCTTTTTTTAGTTCTTTTGGTAGCAAATGCATAGTTAAGGTTGGATTCGGTTTTTCACATCAGAACGTCTTTGTTTTGTATGAAGAATAGAGCTTTCCAAAACTGAGCTTGCCAAGTGGTAGACAAAACCTGGGAGGGAAATCTGCAGAAGAGAAAGTTTGATGACCTGGCCTTAGATGCTTCTATGATTCACAGTGCATAATCTTGTAAGTAAAGACTGAATAATTTTATTGTATTTTATTTGCTCTCTTTAGAATTTTCCAGTAAATCTGTTAGTTTAGTTTAATTAAAATGAATTGAAAATGAATCATTTAAGAGCCATTTAAAAAAAAACACTATTCTGAGTCATGTTTTATTGGGCCTCTTGAGCTAACAAATATCTTTTGACTAACCCATCTGTGACGGGGTGTACATATCCCGCACTGGACAAGAGAGGGTTAACGCCTCACTATAGGTGGCAGAAGTCCTGCCCCTCAGACTGTGCTGGGCATGCTCCAACAGCTGCCTCAGTATAAAAGGGGGCAGCCCAGCTCATTCTAGTCTGATCGCCAGAGGGGAAGGACATTGCGAGGAGACTCCAGCTGAAGAGCCACCACAGCCTTCGCCTGCGGGAACTGGAGACCCTGAGAGCTGGAGTGGAGGGCTGCGGCCGACGGAGCCGCAGGGAATCACCTGTGCTGAGGAGCCCGGAAACCCCGATGCTCAATGGACTACAGAGTCTGGAAGCGCGGTAGGAAGTGACCCAGGGAGGGTGTGCGAGAGGTCCCTCCCACCTCAGTGAGGTCAGCATGTTTTGGTGGGAGTCCTCGCTGACCCAGTGTGGACCACTCCGCCATTGTCAGGGCCCTGGGTCGAGGCCGGATGGAGTCGGGTGGGCCCAGGCCTCCCTACCCAGGCTGCCATCCCCCTGGTGGTGACCTCTTCCTCCTCCCCGTGTACTGGCCATTGGGCCATGCTGCCCTGCATCTAGGGGCTGCTATATTGACTCTAGCCATTGGGTCGCACTGTCCTGTACCCGAAGGCAGTTATATAGACACTGGCCATTGGGCCTCACTGTCCTGTGCCTAGGGGTTGCGATATTGACTCTGGCCATTAGGCAGTACTACCCTGTACCAGAGGGCTGTTCTATGGACCCTGGCCACTAGGCCATATTGCCCTGTACCTGAGGGCGGTTATATTGACTCTGGCCACTGGGCCACACTGCCCTGACCCCAAGGGCCGCTAGACCATCTCCAGCCTCGGAGCTGTGCCGTTTTCGGCCTAAAGACTGTCAGGGAGACTGTAACGGCACTGGTATCACAACCCTGCCCCACTGGGGTGTGCATATCCCGCGACACCATCACATTTTCCATACAGATAAAACTCATTGAAAACTCTGGGAACAGTCCTGTGTGAACACACTAGCTTTTAATGGAGCAAAGTTATGATGGCATGGTCTGTCGCTGACAGCGATTGCTAATTGGCTGCAGTGTAGTGGTGGTGTCAAGAACTAGAAAGCTTGCCCTGGCTTTCAAAGAAACGGTGTGGGCTGGGAGCTTGGGTAACACAGAGACCTGTTCCAACTTTGGAAGAGTTAGTTAGTCTGGGAGTGAAGTTAGATTAGGAACCAAGTATAGGCAGAGGTCTTCCCAGCTTGAACGATCACTTGATAGCTGCCTGTTCTGTTCATTCCCTTGGAAGCACCTGGCATTGGCCACTGTTGGCAGACAGGATACTGGGCTAGATGGACCTTTGGTCTGACCCAGTCTGGCCATTCTTATGTTTGAGCTCTGGATGACTGTGTCTAGCTTTGGAGCTCAGTTTAGGCAGAGGCCTGCTCCAACTTTGCATGACTTAACCTGGAAGGCTGGTTTAAGCAGAGGCTTGTTCCAATCTTGAAGACGGAGGTTAGCCTGGAAGCCTAGCAGAAGCTCACAACTTCAGTTGGGAGTTAGAACATAAGAACATAAGAATGGCCATACTGGGTCAGACCAAAGCTCCATCCAGCCCAGTATCCTGTCTTCCGCCAGTGGCCAAAGCCAGGTGCCCCAGAGGGAATGAATCTAACAAATAATGATCAAGTGATCTCTCTCCTGCCATCCATCTCCACCCTCTGACAAACAGAAGCTAGGGACACCATTCCTTACCCATCGTGGCTAATAGCCATTAATGGACTTAACCTCCACGATTTTATCTAGTTCTCTTTTAAACCCTGTTATAGTCCTAGGCTTCACAACCTCCTCAGGCAAGGAGTTCCACAGGTTGACTGTGCGCTATGTGAAGAAGAACTTCCTTTTATTTGTTTTAAACCTGCTGCCCATTAATTTCAGTTGGTGGCCCCTAGTTCTTATATTATGGGAATAAGTAAATAACTTTTCCTTATTCACTTTCTCCACACCACTCATGATTTTATATACCTCTATCATATCCCCCCTTAGTCTCCTCTTTTCCAAGCTGAAAAGTCCTAGCCTCTTTAATCTCTCCTCATATGGGACCCGTTCCAAACGCCTAATCATTTTAGTTGCCCTTTTCTAAACTTTTTCTAATGCCAGTATATCTTTTGTTCTATTATGTGTATATATATATATAATGTGTGTGTGTGTTATATTATGATGAAGTTGCTTTGGGAATTGTTTGCAAGTTATTGTATTGTGAGTGATGTTGGTCCCTTGGGAGCCTAACACAAAAAACAACATGTTTTTCCCCAATATTATCAATGCTCCTGAGGCTTTTTCAACCTCTTTGCACTTCATCGTATCTTAGTCTGACCCACAAATTCACACACCCTACATCACAGTCTGATATGATCGCTATTTATAATCAGAGTGAAACTGATGTCATTCTTAAGCAATGCCATGGTGGCAACAGAGGTAGCTAAATCATTTAGCACCATTCTTCTTCAGTTAATTTGCATACTGCCATTCTATTGGTTGGAATGAATTGGTGCATGTGCAGTAGATTCCGCTTAATAGCAATGCTGAGAACAGCAACTTCTGGTTAATGGCAACGTATTGCAAGGAACCAATCCTGCCCCATTAACATCAGCATTAATAGGATTCAGATACCAGCAACAGATGTCCCACTTCATAGCAACTTGTTTAGAGGGAGGTCCTACCTGCAACTGATTTCCTGCTTTTGAGCATGTGCTCCACTGTGTGCCAAGGGTTCCAAACACATGGACCTATTTCTCGCGGATAAAGTTCGGCTCCTGGAGCCCTATGTGAGTCCGCTGCCAAGCCAGCGAGAGTAGCCAAGAGATTTGAAGTCTCAAAGTCTGTTATTTTGTGCATTCAGAAAACCAGACATAACATTTTACAGGAACAGTAAGCTCCGGCGTGAGGGAAAGGAGGCAGATGCTGGTGGAGCCCTGTGCCTCTGGTTTTAGCATAAAGTTGGCCAGGGTGCTCGACACCGGGCCGATGCTGTAACAGAAGGTGAGTCAGCTGGCAGCAGAGCAGGGGAAGGACTTTAACTTTCAGAGGGCTGGCTCAGTCGGCAGAAAGCCCGGCACAATGTGGTTCAGTGTAAGGAGCATGGTGAGAAACAAGGAGCTCTGGATAGAAGTCAGCGTTTGGTACTGCAGGCACAGCATGTTGAAAAATCAGAGAGGGCAGGGCAGAATGGGGAAGAAAATTGGCAGCATGTGACCTCCAGAAGAAGAAAGAGGAGAACCCATGTACTCCCAATGCAGATAGCGGTAAGAGACCATTTTAAGGCTCTCTTCTCAGGTACTATGGTGTACAATAGTTTGGAAGAGTCATCTGAGGGAAGGGATCAGAAGGAGACCTCATTGTGCAGAAGGCATGGGATGCATTGTCCTAGGGATGGGGGCTCCACGACCACCACTCCCAAGAGGAGGAGATGGGTGGTGGTGGTCGGGGACCACCTCCTAAGGAGGATAGAGTTCCATCTGCCGATCAGACCAGGAGACTCGAGAAGTGTGCTGCTTGCCTGGAGCTAGAATTCAGGATGTGACGGAGTGTCTGCCGAGATGATCAAGCCCTCGGACCGCTACCCCTTCCTACTTCTCCACATGGGCACCAATGATACTGCCAAGAATGACCTTGAGTGGGTCACTGCAGACTACACAGCTCTGGGAAGAAGGATAAAGGAGTTTGAAGCACAAGTAGTGTTCTCGTCCATCCTCCCAGTTGAAGGAAAAGGCCCAGGAAGGGACCATCGAATTGTGGAGGTAAATTCATGGTTGCAGAGGTTGTGTCAGAGAGAGGGCTTTGGATTCTTTGACCATGGGATGTTGTTACAGGAAAAAGATTGCTAGGAAGAGATGGGATCCACCTAAGGAAGAGAGGGAAGAGCATCTTCTCAGGCAGGCTTGCTAACCTAGTGAGGAGGGCTTTAAACTAGGTTCACCGGGGGATGGAGACCTAAGCTCTGAGGTAAGTGGGGAAGTGGGACATCAGGTGGAAACACAAGGAGGAGAGTGCAACGAGGGTGGCCTCCTGATTCATACTGAGAAAGCAGGGCAATCGGCTAGTTATCTTAGGTGCCTGTACACAAATGCAAGAAGCCTGGGAAACAAGCAGAAAGAACTGGAAGTCCTGGCACAGCCAACGAACTATGATGTGATTGGAATATCAGAGACTTAATGGGGTAACTCACATGACTAGAACACTGTCATGGATGGGTATAAACTGTTCAGGAAGGACAGGTACGGGAGGAAAGGTGGAGGAGTTGCACTGTATGTAAGGGAGCAGTATGATTGCTCAGATCTCCAGTATGAAACTGGAGAAAAGTCTGTTGAGAGTCTTTGGGTTAAGTTTAGAGCCAGAGCAACAAGGGTGATATTGTGGTGGGCATCTGCTATTGACCACCAGACCAGGAGGATGAGGTAGACGAGGATTTCTTCGGAAAAGATCTTGGGGACATTGTGGATAGTTCTCTGAAAACATCCACTCAATGTGCAGTGACAGTCAAAAAAACTAACAGAATGTTGGGAATCATTAGGAAAGGGATAGATAATACGACACAAAATGTCATATTTCCTCTCTATAAATCCATGGTACGCCCACATCTTGAATATTGCGTGCAGATGTGGTCACCCCATCTCAAAAAAAGATGTATTGGAATTGGAAAAGGTTCAGAAAAGGGCAACACAATGATTAGGGGTATGGAACAGCTTCCAGATGAGGAGATATTAATAAGACTGGGACTTTTCAGCTTGGAAAAGAGACAACTAAGGGGGGATATGATAGAGGTCTATAAAATCATGACTACTGTGGAGAAAGTAATAAGGAAGCATTATTTACTCCTTCTCATAACACAAAAACTAGGAGTCACCAAATGAAATTAATAGGCAGCAGGTTTAAAACAAACAAAAGGAAGTATTTTTTTCACACAGCCTGTGGAATGCCTTTCCAGAGGATGTTGTGAAGGCCAAGACTATAAAAGGATTTAAAAAATAATTAGATAAGTTCATGGAGGATAGATCCATTGATGGCTATTAGCCAGGATGGGCAGGGATGGTGTCCCTAGCCTCTGTTTGCCAGAAGCTGGGAATGGGCGACAGGGGATGGATCACTTGATGATTCCCTGTTCTGTTCGTTCCCACTGGGGCACCTGGAATTGGCCACTGTCGGAAGACAGGATCCTGGGCTAGATAGACCTTTAGTCTGACCCAGTATGGCCGTTCTTATGACTAAAATGTGACCCTGCCGCGGGGGGCTGAGTCATGAGAAGAGGCTGACCTTTGCAGGACCACAGCAACTGTCGGCAGGGGGCACTAAAGAGCAAAGTGCTGTTAGGCCACACCACAAGGGGGTGCACCAACGGTGAGTCGACCACTTCTACAGTGCTGTATAAACATATAACAAAAAAGAGAGTCTGTGGCACAAATCTATGTATAAAGTGAGAGACAACAAACAGGGAGCCCAAGGAATCATTTAGATTGTTCTGACCAGCACAGTAAGAAGAGCTGGTCACAAAATGAGTTTTCTTTCTTTCTTCACATTGGAACAGTTTCTTCTCTTAATTGACAATTGGACCGCTCATTCAGCTAATGTAGAGCTATCACACCTCATGTTAAAATTCTGGCCTCCAAACACAACCTCAGTCATGCAATCAATGGACATGAGCGTCATCAAAAACTTCAATGGTCATCTTTATGTGTGAACTGGGGCTTCTCTGGATACCGACCCACACCGATGAGTGGTGGATATTGCCAAAAAGCCAACTCTGATTGATGCGCTTCACCTTGCTAAGGAGTCATGGGCCGCTGTTTTCCCACAGACTGTTCTAAACAGCTTCAGAAAGGGAGGGTTTTCATCAACAACAGAAAACGATAGCCGGGTGGACACTAATGTGCTGGAGGCTGTTTCTGAAAATCTAACTGCAAAGGAATTTGAGATCATTGTTGAGTTTGACAGTCGTTTGGAGACAGGAGGTGAGCTTTCTGATGCCGAATTTCTGGTGACCGTAGCGGCTGTAAAGCGCCAACAGCTGATGAGGCAAAAGAGGACAGTGCATGCGAAGATGAACGTGAAGAGCTTTCCCTCACAGAGCAGCTACGTGCAGAAGATTTTTTTTTTTTTTGCAGGATGTGCCAGGGTTGAGGCTTCGAGAACAGTTATGAGGCACCACGCAGCCTTGAGAAGGATTTACAGATGGAGGTGGCAAAATGTAGAAAGCCGACAACACTGCACAAATGTTCTTCAAAATACTATTTCTTAATTTGTAAAATCTTGTGCGGCTTTCATTCATGTGACCCATAAGGAGCACTACCGATATGTACAGTACTGCTCAGCATACTGAGGCATTATACTCCAAGTCAGTGGTTCTCAACCAGGGGTCTGGGGACCCCTGCTGGGCCTTGTGCAGGTTTCAGGGGGTCCCCCAAGGCCCAAGCAGGGTTAGTGTTAGACTCACTGGGTCCCACGGCAGAAAGCTGAAGTCCTGTTGCATGGAGCTGAAGCCAAGGACCCTAAGCCCTGCCACTGTGGGCTGAACCCAAAGCCTGAGCAACTTAGCTTCATGGGGGCCCCTCTGGCATGGGGCCCCAGGCAATTGCACTGCTTGCTACCCCCTAACACCAGCCCTGGTTTTTATAAGCAGAAAATCAGTTATTGTGGCACAGGTAGGCCGTGGAGATTTTATAGCATGTTTGGTGGGGCCTCAGCGAGAAAAAGGTTGAGAACCACTGCTCTAAGTGTTTTACAAGGTTTCTTTGGGGCGTTTAAAAAGCTTTTTCTTGATGCAGTACTGTAGAACTGTGTTCTGCTTTACAGGATTTCTTGTGACTTAAGCTGAAATTCACACTATACAATGTATCCATTACTGTGTGGCATGCTTGGTTTGCTTTAGTACTGAAGGTTAATAAACAGTTTCACAACTACTGTTCTTTACCATGTATCATTGTTCCACACTCGTTTTCCTATGTATCCCCCTGAAAACAGTGCTTCTGCTTATTGGCAATTTACAGATAATAGCAACTTTTAGCTGGGAACCAAGAGGTTGCTATTAAGAGTCATAGAATATCAGAATTGGAAGGGACCTCAGGAGGTCATCTAGTCCAACCCTCAATCCCCAAACAGATTTTTGCCCCAGATCCCTAAATGGGCCCTTCAGGGATTAAACTCACAATCCTGGGTTTAGCAGGCCAATGCTCAAACCACTGAGCTATCCCTCCCCCCCAATAAATTAATATTAGGGTTGGAAGGGACCTCAGGAAGTAGAGAAATCTACTCTATTCTTATTGGTAGATAACTTGAACACCTGTATGCAAACAGAAAGCACACTGGATTGGCTCCATATGCCTAGTACTGGGGCACAAATTTAATGGCTCTTGGCTGCAACTTTGTCTCTGTGCAGTCCCCTTAGAGATTGTAGTGTGCAGAGATGCTGTTGTATTTCTTGCATCGTCCTGAACTGTTGCTGGCTTAGATGGCTAACAGATGAGGTGGTAGCAGGGTGTTGGAGAGACAGTCTCACTGCATCCCCGTTGCTAGGGGCCTAATACCTCCGCATGCCTACTGCAGGTGAGGGGTTGTGAATTTTGCCACTGGAGAAAGGCATCACCTTCATTTATTTGTCAAGACAAGAGCTGAGGCCCTCGGGACCCTGTGTTTCTCTGTTGCAACTGGTAACATTTCTATCTCCTCAAAGCCATTAGAAATGCTTTGCTTTAAGTGTGAGTACAGTCATCCACCATTCAGAGGAAACACAGAACCCTGAATTCAGGTCTGGGCTAGTGTCTGGTGACCCTCAAAAAAACTGATTCACGTACACACGCACTGGTCTGGATGCTTATCACAACTACCTGGATCCCTTTGGACTGCCAGATTCAGTTGTCTTGGCCTTTCGGATGAGGCCTTAAAAACCAGAGTCCTGTCTGTATGGGAGTCAGTGTCTCTATCTCAGGAGGCTGAATGGCTGAGTTTAGATACACTATTTCAAATTATGTTTAGACCGATAAGGTGCTTTGGAAGCTTGAACATGGGCATCATTGACTTCAGTCGGAGATGTGCATGCATGACAGTCCCCATCTTGGCCACCACAATGGGGACTGAACATTGGACCATCTTGGCTGATACACTGGGGATTGAACTGAGGACCTCCAGCGCTAAAAGAATGAACGGCTGCTGCTTGGGTTTGTAACAGACTCACATCCTCTGTGGATCAGCACAGAGCGGGAGCAGCTTTGCTGAGGGGAGAATTAGTTCATAATTAATTGTTCAGCCTGTAAGGGGCTGATCTTTAAAGGGGCTGTTTGGGCAGAAATGAGATTACAATGCAAACCCCCTAGTCATTGTCCACTGCTCGGTTTTGGGGGAAAGACAGAAGAACATTAGTTCCCAATCACAGCTGCACTTTGACCTTCCAGTCGACCTTCGACCTTCCAATGAGATGTTGCACTGGCTCCTTCTACCAGGATAATGTTGACACTGACAATTCCCCATTTCAGCCTATCTCCCGGTACATGGAAACATTTGTTCATTTGTCTTGTTTCTTTGACCGCATTATGCTTGTAGCTATGATGCTTCAGCCCCTTTAATATCATCCCCAGTCTATCTTTATTCTATACACACTGGTTTTTTTCCAGGATGTAAGTCATAAAGTGAGATGCAGCATCTCAAATGTCATTAAAATAGTAAATAATGATCCAGAAAACAAGTTGTTTAAGTCAGAAACATTGGCTTTGGAACAACATTGGGGAAATGATGCATCACAGTGCAAATCAAACCCAAATGTGTTTTGGACTCCTTACGCACTACAGCACAGGAACCTGGATTTCCTCTATTATCGATTGGGGGAATGCAGGCTCTGAATGCTTTCTCCATTCTGTTCAGCCAGGAGATTTTTCAAGGTTGAGCCTACAAGTGTTGAAACTCTTGGGGAGAAAAAAAGCTCACACAATGTCTTCCTTATTTATCATCTCATATTCCATCTCCATGGTGATGTTGTGTCATCATTCCATTTCACCCTTGACAGCTGATGTCCATTTAAAGCGATTCAACGCCATCCAGGCTAAATGAAAAAAGGGAAATGAGGGGAGGGGGGGAAGTTGAATGGCTTTTATGCAGAGCAGAAGTGAATGCTGAAGCCACTTATTTCTTCTTCCTATTTTTAAACACTGAATTTCTCCTTTTAGCTTAGCTGGAGTTCTGGAAATAGTTGAGGATTTCCTTAAGAAAATGTTTCTTTGTTTTTAATGAAATCACTCATTGTGCCATCTACCGGTATTGAACCTGAGGCCTTGGGATCTAAAAATGCAAGCTTCTATCACTTGAGCTGAAGGATTAGGGTCACTGCCGTGGCTGCAGCAGTAGATTCAGAAACATCGACAGGTGATCAAGCCACTAGAGGGCGACACAGAATCACGTGTTAGTATGGGCTACTTTGTTGTGTTCTTGTTAATAATAAATAATTAATATGGAAGCACCTAGAGGTCCAAGTAAGGAATCAGAGTCCCATCGTGCTAGACACCGGTCACGCATACAATAAAACAGACGCTCCCTCGCACCAGAGAGCTTATATTTGCTTTTAGAAGAGCAATCAGGTAGCATTGGTGGGTTGTACTAGCATCTGGAACATTTCCCAAGCAGTGACATCGAGTGGACTGTGAAATGGCCTCCCAAAGGAAGCAGCAGAGGTCCATTTAGTTGGGTAATTTATGGGCTGCTCTGAACAGTGAGCTGCACTGGTTTATCTTTGATGTTAAACTGCTTTAGCGAAAAAGGCCATGTAGACACTCTTATTTTTGTTTAAGCCAGACTTATTTCTATTTTGCTTAAGTCAGTTAGGAACTGGTTTATGCTACAGCCCTCCTTTGCCATGTTGCCTACAAAAAGTCTGACAACAATTAGGCTGCTGACGCGCTGACCCCACTGCCTCGCATGCTGACCAATATTGTCGCATTGTTTCCTTGTACTCTCCTGTCTGCCAGTTTTCTCGTCTTCTACTTAGATTGGGAAATCCTTGAAACAGGGGCCATCTTTTTTTTCATTGTTTGTAAAGCACCTAATTCAGTGGGGTTTCTGGTCCATTTCTGGGGCTCCTAGGTGCTATGTTAATACAAATAATTAATAATATATTGAAAGATGTCCTTCTTAAACCAAGATTTGAGTGTCCACACAGACTTTAGCACCAGTTTAACTAAATCATTTCTGTAAGTCAGTGCACATTTGTATACGGACAAGGCTTAAAGGCCTTGAGGAATGTATCCATAGAGGATATGACTTATTACAGCCTCCAAATCTTCATCTGAGGTAAATCAGTGACAAATAATTTAGCTGAAATTAATGGAGCTACTATAATTTACGCCAGAAGAGGGTATAACCCATACTGTAACAAAGCTCTCACCATGGAGAATTCCCATTTGTCAACAGACTAATTCATAGTTAATAATTGATATGAGCATTTTTACCATTTTTTTCTACTCAGCAAATTACAATTTTCTTGATTTCTTTTTTTTATTTTAGTTTGGAGTGAGTTGTCAAACAGTTTCTGTAAATGGTTCTTGGTCTATTGCCTATTCATAATCATAGAATATCAAGGTTGGTCATCTAGTCCAACCCCCTGCTCAAAGCAGGACCAATCCCCAACTAAATCATCCCAGCCAGGGCTTTGTCAAGCCTGACCTTAAAAACCTCTAAGGAAGGAGATTCCATCACCTCCCTAGGTAATCCATTCCAGTGTGTCACCTCCCTCCTAGTGAAAAAGTTTTTCCTAATATCCAACCTAAACCTCCCCCACTGCAACCTGAGACCATTACTCTTTGTTCTATCATCTGGTATCACTGAGAACAGTCTAGATCCATCCTCTTTGGAACCCCCTTTCAGGTAGTTGAAAGCAGCTATCAAATCCCCCCTCATTCTTCTCGTCTGCAGACTAAATAATCCCAGTTCCCTCAGCCTCTCCTCGTAAATCTTGTGCTCCAGCCCCCTAATCATTTTTGTTGCCCTCCGCTGGACTCTTTCCAATTTTTCCACATCCTTCTTGTAGCGTGGGGCCCACTGTGAGTTCAGCTCATTGGAAAACCGGGAAGAAAATTGTGAAAATTTTCACAAAATGTCTTTCCATCAAAATTTTGTTCTCATGGAAACGTTCCAGTCAACTCCAGTTGTGAGCATAGAAAATCTGGTAGCTGAGGCGCGTTGATTAGTTTTGATTAGATGCCTCGGTCACACTGTTTGTTTCTGCTGCTTGAATCAATGAGCAGCACAGGGAAATAGGCTGGGTGCTTATGTTATGTTCATAATCAGAGCAAAACAAACAACTTGCTAAAAAGGTGTGCAGTAAATTCAAATAATCAACACACCTGGAAAAAGCAACAGAGGGTCCTGTGGCACCTTTAAGACAGGACCCTCTGTTGCTTTTTACAGATTCAGACTAACACGGCTACCCCTCTGATACTTAACACACCTGGAGATGCTGAAATCTCCCTGAAGACTTTCCACAAGAAACTGCAAAATCACTCCCTTTGAATTACTCCTCACACAGCCTCTGCCACCATAATATATGAGGACCTTATGATCTTTAATGTATTCAACCTCACGAAACATATGCAGGGTAGCAAAATACATTATCCCCATTTTATAGGTGAACTCTATTCCTGAATTGCAGATTGCTAGCCTACCCATTGGACCATCCTTCTTCTCTTACAAAACAAGTTCTTCAGAATGCTTTTTATTTCTTCAGTATGTGAGTAAACACAATGGCTATCTTGTTTGTACATCTCAAGCATTTTCTCGAGGGTTTTTGAATGAGGGATAGATGAACCAGACTGGAAATATAAGAATGCTTCAAACCATGACTTGCCTCTTGATCCAAATTCAGATTGGATCTTTCTTGAAATGGTCAGACAAGTT
>NW_020664462.1:3955123-4086041 GCF_002925995.2 Terrapene triunguis | reverse complement strand
TGTCAATAGTTATTAGCTCTCCTTCTCGACTAAGTTGAGAATCCACTCTTTCCTTCATCTTTCTCTTGCTCCTTTTTACTTAAAGAGCTTCTTGTTATTGCCGTTTATGTCCTTTGCTAGGTGTAACTCATTTGTTCCTTGGCTTTTCTGATTTTGTCCCTACATGCTTGTGCTATTCTTTTGTTCTCATCCTTCGCAATTTGTCCATATTTCTGTTTTTTGTAGGATTCCTTTTTGATTTTCAGGTCATTAAAGACAGTCCTTGCCCTGCAGAGTTAACAGTCCAATTGCACAAGAGAGGTAAAGGTCAGGGTGGGGAGGTGAATTACTCAAGGCCACACAGCAGGTAAGCAGTAGAACTAAGAGTAGAACCTAAGCACCACAAATCCCAGGCTAGTGTCCTATTAGATCAGGCTGTTTTGCCTTTGGCCTCTGGCTTAGAAATTAAAGACTTCTTTTCCCAGCAATATTCTTCTGAGCCACCCAGCGACCCTCCCTCCCTTTCTCTTTCTGTTTTTAACCACTCTGTTTTCCCGCTTCCCAACCCCCAGAAAAAGCATTTTGAATAATGGATAACTGTGATTTCATGGGCTATTCTCACATGCAGTGGATTTAATTCATGCTATGGATCGCATCCGAATGCACGTTCCGGGGTTTAATTACAAATCACCCACTCTGCAGAAACCTCATTTACTCTGAAATGGAGATGTTAAACAAGATGCTTGCCCCACTCCCTTATTTAAGCACCAGAACATCAGGACACAAGGCTGCAGTTCCAATGGAAATAATGAAGTGAGATGTTCCATAAAGTGATTTCCAACTAATTGGATACACTCATGCTTGCAGCAATTTCAGTGTTGCAGAGCATGGGAGATGCAGACACTTCTGATTGCAAGAGGAGAAGTTTGCTTGAGTGGAGATGTGCAAATGTTAAAATTAATGTGGTTTCTTTTTTTTTTTTTTTTTTTTGCCTGCTACCAGGATATCATCTACTGTTAAATGCCAGCAGACGCCAGCTGACGTAATTGTTTGGGTGCTTAGGTTCAGACCACTGGTCAGTTAATATCTACAGGGAGCATGTGTGACATGAGAAACCACTGTGGGCTCCACATATGTGATCTTTCACAGTGCACGCTAAAAGCAGTGATGCTGGAGGTGTTGCTGTGTGAAATGAACAGATTTGGAGGATTTCAGATTGGACTGGGAAAGGCTTGATGTTTGGCAGACGGTAAGGCTGCAGCTCTGATTCAATGCAGTCAGTCATTCCTTCCACCCTCCTTCTCGCACCCTGCTGACAAATTCAGAGGAGTTTGGAGTGGGGATGGGAAAACTATCTCAGAAAAAATAAGACCTCCTCCCTGTCTGCCTTTGAACTAAACCTGAACCCGAACTGAACTTTTACTTCAAGTTGGAGAAAGTTTGGATAACTTTCTAAAATAAGCATGATAACCAAAAGGCGATTTTAAGCACTATGCATATACCAGCAGGTCTGCATTTCTGGAGGCCCAGGTGGAAATGGAAACAGAAGACCTCCATTATGCTGATTTTTATCGCCGCTGTGCCTAGAGATCTCTACTAAACTGAAGGGCTTGCTGTGCTAGGGGCTGTACATACCAGCAGTAAGAGACATTCCCTGCCCCAACAATCTGAACAGAGAAAAGGTAAGAGAAAAGAAGCATTTTCTTTGTAGCGATGGGAAACTGAGGCACCAAGCAGCTAAATAACTGACTCAAGATCATACAGGCAGTCTATAGAAGGAGGAATTCAACCTCCACATTCTGAGTCAGAAACCAGCAGGTTAGCCACAAGACTTCCTGGGACCAAGAGGCAAGTTTTATATCAGGCTCAAACAAATGCACAAAAGCACCAGAAAACTTGAGAACTTTCTATCCCAGCTTCGCAGTCCCAAGAAGTCCTTAAAGGACCTCGCAGTTTGTGCTCCAGCGTAAGGACAAGAGGATTGGACCCGTACAATAGTTGGTATTTTGGGGGCCTACTCAAAGGAAACGTTCTGAAACGCCCTCACAATCAGATTGGCTTCAGGCTGCTCACGTTCTCACAGCATCCCTCTGGATGGCTACCCATTTACTGGGCGATCCTTCTGGCAGGAAGCATGGCACCTGTGCTCAACAGTCTGCAGCAGGCAGACAGCGTGGGAGGAAAGCAATCTTTATCAAGCATGCTGGAGGCCTGTGTTAAACAAACTCTAGACACTCAGCATGTACCAGCAACCCGTGCCCTGGCTTCCATGGCTATGCCGTTGGTGCCAAATCAAGATAAGTCCCCCCTGCAACCTGATCCTGTTTCTCTAGTTTCACACTTCATACTACAGCTTGCATTCTCCCGCCGGTGCAATTCAAGGCATTGGTTTGGCTTCTAAGGACCTTTATGGTTTGGATCCAGGCTAGCTTGGAGGCAGCCTTTCTCTTTGCCATCTATCCCAGCTGTTTTGATCAGCCTGAGCTAAAAGCCCCAAGGTGAAATCCTGGCCCCTTTGAAGCCAATGGGGGTTTTGCCATTTGAAGGCCAACGCTACAGCAGGGTTCAAAAAAGAATTAGATAAGGTCATGGAGGATAGGTCCATCAATGGCTATTAGCCGAGATGGTTAGGGATGCAACCCCATGCGCCAGGTGTTCCCAGCCTCTGATTGCCAGATGTTGGAAGTGGATGACAGGGGATGGATCACTTTATGATTGCCTGATCTATTCATTCCCTCTGAAGCACCCGGCATTGGCCACTGTCGGCAGACAGGATACTGGGCTGGATGGACCTTTGGTCTGACCCAGTATGGCTGTTCCTATGGAGCCAGGACTTCACCCCTAAATCCCAAGCTCAAGCAGCATTAACTATCTGAGATTTTCACATGGAAACCCATGGGGCTGGCAGAGGGCAGACCCAGGGAAAGCACCTGGCCTCCTGCTCCCTTCATGAAGGATAGCTTTGTGGTGCTCTACTGAAGGAGCTTCTCTAGGGTTCCAGGCAGGGGAGGATGAGGTAGCACAGATGGCAGTCTCATAGAATATCAGGGTTGAAAGGGACCTCAGGAGGTCATCTAGTCCAACCCCCTGCTCAAAGCAAGACCAATCCCCAGACAGATTTTTGCCCCAGATGGCCCCCCTCAAGGATTAAACTCACAACCTTGGGTTTAGCAGGCCAATGCTCAAACCACTGGGCTATCCCTCCCTCTGCCACATCAGAGGAAGACGTCCCTGGAGGGAAGGTTCTTTCCACTTTCGCAAGCCGGCGGGGACAATCAGGATGTACGTTAGGATGATACTAGTGATACAACTTTCGCTTGCACTGAACCACAAGGGTCTCTACATCTGGGGTGTAGACTTGTGAGGAATGATGGCCTGTTTACAATGCATAATGCACATCCTCCTCCCAGGGATCCTCCGAAGAGGGGTGGGAGAAGGGCCCTGTGGCAGGAGGCACTATCCAGGGAAATAAATAATCCATGAGAAAGGGGAAGGAGTGATCTGGTGAAATGCATTTCCTTCTGCAAAGCTTGGGAACTTTCTCCACCAGCAGGTTTCGCTTCTGCTCCACCAACCACGCTTGCTGCTTCTTTTGGACCAAAAAGCTACTGGCCTCAAGTTGTGATCCCGAGTCCCAACCAAAGCTAAGCAGTTGAACAAAACAAAACCCACCCAGGGGCATGTGTGACAGCCCTGTGGTTGGAGCACTTTCTCTTTCTTTCTCCTTATGACTAGCAAGGACTGGGAGAGCTACATAGGCAGCAGCCTGTCTGGGCGGGGTGGGAAAACATGTGTGTCTGACATTGCCCGGCAGCGACCCCTTCTGGCTGACTTAGGAACAACCTTGATCAGCTCCAAAGGGAGCAGTCCCAGGAGAAATTCACGATGGTCTATGGAACTGAGGCTGGAGATAAAGGAGCATGAATGCGTTCTGTACTGAATGGAGGCTTGGAGATAGTTCTGGCAATTGCACAGATTAAACCCCTATGCTTTCCCAGAGTTACACAGACATTTGCCTCCACAGCTCCCATGAAAGCCAATGGAACTTGGAGAGCTGAATCCCATTAACATCAACGGGAGCTGGGCGGCCCATGAAACTCTTTTCATATGTAGGGTTGCAGCTTTGTTTCGGTGAAAGGGTAGTTTTGTTTTTAGGGAAAGGATGAGGCGACACCGATCTCTCTTGGCCTAAGCTACTCCTCAAGTACAGGGGCGTAACAATTGTACGATAGTTGGACACATCGGGCCAGATCATCAGCGGGCATAAGTCAGGATAGCTCCGTTGAAGTCAACAAAGCTCCACTGATTTACATCCGCTGAGAATCTGGACCATCACATTTAGCTCTTGCTACGTACAATGCAACGGTGTTGGTTGGCTTATTAAGAGGGTGCAGCATGGCATATGGCCAGAGCGTACCAACTCTTTAGCTTCCTGAAGAGCTCATCATATTAAAATAAACAGCGGATACCCAGATTCATGTATTATATGTATATATTCTCTCTCTCTCTCTCTCTATATATATATATATATGTATATATTATTTGTACTGCTCTCAGTCTTGGCTAGGCCTCTGGCTGGAAAGGAGACAGCAGTGAAGTTATTAAGAAACTCCACTCGCGTTAAAATACCTCTTTAGTACAACAAAACATGCTATTGTTGAACTGGGAAAAGCTATTCCATAAATCTCCCAGAGTCAAACACCGTGACAGGAATATGGAAAACTAGCTCTATCTATTAGCTGCTCTTTTAACAGCATTATTTGACCCTTAGAAAAAACAAACAGAGGAAAGAAAAATGTTACAACCCCAGAAAAAAAAAAAAAAACCCTTCCTCTTATCGAAAGCACATTTGACTAGAGGCCTCCGAGGCATCTATTGTTTAATGGGCTATGCTTGATTTATTGATGATTATGTAGCAAAAAAATTAATGTAATCATTCCAAGACTGTAAGAGGCTCAGGGCTTCAATTTATTAGGCCTTAGTTTCAGGGAGTATCTTTTTTCCTCTCCATTCAAAGAGCCCCGTTTGACCAACAGTGTGAAACCGTTTGACAGACAAGTCCCCTGCTGCTGAGCTGTATCTCACTCGTTTTCCATAAGTAACAGGCCACACGAGAGCAAGCCTGCAGTTTTAGTTTACACAGCTGTGTGCCGGAGCACAGAGTTCACTCCATTCGTTTAAGGCCTCCTTTAGCAGTGGCAACGAATTCCCCGACCCTGGCTGCTCTTCCACTCCCTTGAAGTACGCGGGTGCATACACACACACACAAGCGCACACACACTTCCTCAAGTCATCTCTTCCGAGCCAAGGGAGGGGAAAGAGGATGCGTGTCTATGTCTGGGAAGAGGGTGATAAAAAAAAAAGGCACAGCGAGTTGTTACAGGCAGATCAGACTATTAAGCATATCGCTGGCAGAGTGCTAGCTGCCAATCTTGCTGCAAAGCACTAAGTCAGTATCCCACTCCCTCCTCCTGCTGGTGGGGAGGTGGGGGGATGGTCTTCCTCTCTTAGCTCATCTTATGTACAAAATGTTCTTCTTCCCATGTGTGTAGAGGCCCAACCAAGAAAAGGGACCTGGCCGTCTAAATACTTCGCCAGAGGCCGCCCCCGTCCCAGAGCTCTTACAGTCTAAATAGACAAGACAAAGAAAGGGTGGGGAAGGAAGCAGAGGCGCGGATGGGGAAGTGACTTGCCCAAAAATCACACACATCACAGGTCAGAGCACCCTTTTAGACATCTCTGGCAGCTTTAAAGGCTATGAACGGTCACCTGAGAGACCAGCCCCCGTATAACAGGGCATGTCTGACCAAAGAACTTCACCACCCCTTTCTTTTCATCCTTTCACTTCTCTATCACATTAACCATAAGTAAGGCTAAGATGATGTCACGGAGCTCACAGATTCCATGACTTCCAGAGATCTCTGATACTTTCCACTTCAGCCCCGGGGGGCGGCAGGCCCTGGAGCGCCGAGCTGCTGTAGATAGCAGGGGGCCCCCACAGCTGTCAGTTGCCATGGGCAGCAAGGGCCTATGCAGCTCCAGGCTGCGGGCCTCAGACCTCCAAGGTGAGAGGGGCACCCTGAACCTCCCAGCCACCACAGGCAATGGGGGCACCCCGTAGTTTGAGCCGCCGTGGTGCCAAGGGGACCTCCGAGCTGTCAGCCACTGTGATGGGCGATGGACCCTCCCCCCAACAGCAGGGCTCAGGCTCTCATCCCCCCTCCGCCCCATTTTGTCTGTTATTTTTAGTAAAAGTCAGGGACAGGTCACAGGCTTCTATGAATTTTTGTTTATTGCCCGTGACCTGTCCCTGACTTTTACTAAAAATACCCGTGACAAAATCTTAACCTTAACCATAAGCCGCTTGTCTTCCCTTTTCAGGCCCTTCACCGCCTCTCCCCACCTGATCTCTCATTCAATATCAAGGTGTCGCCTCCCACCTCCAATCAGACCACGATGCCAGTCTCCCTTGCCCACTTGTGAAATGTCCTAGCAATCACTGCTTTCTCCCTAGGCGGTCCCTCCCGTTTGGGAGACGCTCCCCACAAATCTCTGCGAAACTAAACAATTGTCCTCTTTCGCAACTCTCCTTTGCTGTGACACCTCCACAAAAACTTGAAAAGAGTCAGGTTGCTGGGGTGCTGAGACCACTGTCCATCATATTAGCTAATGTTCTGCTCCCCACACTTCCCAGGATGCCGAGCTGTAAAGGCCTACAATTCCCATCAGCCCCAAGAACTATGATTCCTAGCACCTATTTAGGTTGTAACCATAAGCAGGGCAGTTTCATAGAATCCAAGGTCAGAAGGGACCATTGTGGCCATCTGACCTCCTGTGTAACACAGGGCAAAGAACTTCCCCCCAATAATTCCTAGAGCAGATCATTTGGAAAAGCATCCAGCCTTGAATTAAAAATGGCCAGTGATGGAGAATCCCTGATCACCCACAGTACATTTTTTCCAATGCTTAATGACTCTCACCGTTTAAAATGTACACCTCATTTCCAATCTCAGTTTGGCTCGCTTCAACTTCCAGCCACTGAAGCATGTTATACCTTTGTCTGCTCCTTTGAAGAGCCCATTCTTAAATATTTGTACCCCAGGTAGGTCAAGTCACCCCTTAACCGCCTCTTTGGTAAGCGAGATAGACTCAAGGAACTCAGTCACAATAAGGCATGTTTTCTAATCCTTCTTGAAGCTCTTCTCTTCTTGAGTTTTCAGGCCTGGAACCCATCTTAAAGAGCCAGTGTGCCCTGTTATCCCTACAAATACTAATCCACCTCAGTAAAGATGCTGTCACGCACTCACATTACAATGAAAAAAGGAATGAAATATCAACCCCAAAACAGAACTTTCCTCTGTGTCTGCCAGAGTGCCTTGTATTTAGATTATTAGTTCAAGAGTTCAGGAAACATGTTTTCTTTTGTCTCTTTGTATGCTGCTAATGCTTAATATAATATATGTAGATTGAAGCTTAGATGCCTTTATATCTGTGTACTGTACCTTTAAATCCCTAAGAACTTTTGCAGAGACAGCAGCCATTTTGTTCTATGCATTACTGCAGCCTGACACAGAGAAGAAACACACACTGTGCTCTCTCCTGGAGATTTTACTTATGTTCTTTTTTGGCATTGTCTTTCTAAATCTAAAGTGTAGACATAAAGAATATGTTTTACTCTCTGTGTGTGGAAAACAATACTTGATGAAATAATAATAAATCATAATGCTCACTTATTCCATGCTTACATTGTTAAATACAGTTTCCTATCTTTACATGCCTCTGCACTTCCTGTTTCCATCAGAAAGTGAAAGGGCAAAGATACCTTAAGGAAGACTCTTGGGTTCTTCCACATCTTTATTCCTCATTGCCCAGCACCTTGTGCAGCCAAATGCACGTATGCAAAGCAGATGTGATAGGCTACCAGATCAGAATAGTAGCATTTTATACTCCCTTTGCACAGGTGTGAATGACAAACCATGTGGTGGGGCAATGGAAAATTAGGCTTATGTTATTTCGACCATACCTAGAATCAGGAAATATTTTCCAATGAGAATGGTGGGTGTGCTGTTGAGATTTTCAGCACAGCGGTACGCACCTGAGAAGTTGGGTGGGACTGAAGAAAGTTCAGATAGACAGGTCAGTGTATCCCACACTAACGTAGTGTGGCTCTTTGTCCCCCTCTTGGTGAGATCATACACAGAGGCTTTTGAGTATGTAACTACCTTAAAGCTGATAGAGGTGGCTGTTTAGCTGAAGGAATACAGTTGTGCTATTATCTCCAGAAAGGGCGGGGTTCAGGGCCAGTTGGTGATTTAGCTGCGTGGTTAGATAAGCATCCATATTTCTCAGTGCTTATAGAAATTGAAGCTCCGGACCTTTTGTGGGTCTCTTATTTGTGGAGAGGGGCAATGGTCTAGTGATGAGCGCACTAGCATAGAATTTAGAAAACCTAGGTTCAAGGCCTTGCTTAGCCATAGTTTTCCTGTGTAACCTTGGATAAGGCACTTAAGCTCTTTGTGCCTCCATTCCCCAGCTGTAAAATAGGGAGAACAGCACTGCCTTACCTCCCATGGGTGTTGTGAGGAGCTCAACTAACATTGGCCATATAAAGTACCTTAAATAGTTAGTAGAGTGGGTAGAAGTTGCATCTTGGAACTATCCAAGCGGCAATTTCTCCTCTGATGCATGTCCCTCTAATACTCCTTCACCTTTCTATTTCCTCCCTCTCCTTAAAGGAGACAAATCTTTTCCTCTCACATACGTTGGTTTGGTTTGATGGATGTGAGGCCTTCTGTATTCTTGTCAGGCTGGCCTCCACCCCAACCTAGCAGAAGACTCTGGTGATCCGTTAATGACTCGCAGCTAGTAAGCCACTCCAAGGTCCCTTCCAGACCTGCCAGCAGCCAGAGCTATGTTTCAGCCTGGGAATGTCTGCCACAACTCCAGTGATCTTTCCTGCTAAGGCTTATGGTGCTCCTGTACTTTACTGGTCCTCTTGAGTCACCACGATACATAGATGTCTCAGTAAAATGTCCGCAGCCAAGGAATGTCAGCAGGGGGCCCGTGCTTTATTACTATTCCTTTTTGAAACCAAAATATCTTTCTTTCTTTCTTTCTTTCTTTAATTTATTATTTGCATGAGGAGAGAAGAGAAGATTCTTATGAAATGGCGTGACAGTCTGTATCCCTATGTTCTCTTTTAGAGGGTTATGGGAAAACTTGTACAAAGTATGCCTGGTGAGATATCATTTGAAAACTCGTGATTTGCTGATCATTATTGTCTTGGTAAAATATGTGTGGCAACAATGTATGCAAAGTTATAAGATTCCATTCTATGATACTACTGAGACATGTTACAACATGTTCTGGAGGGCAATCACAAACCAGTTCCTCAGAGACTAAAGGCTAGCCAATGCCTCAATCAGGTGTCAACAACATCAAATGGACCATCACGTGATTAAGTGGCCACTCTACAGCAGGGGGCACAAATCTACGTCTTGAACAAAGAAACAGCTTAAGGTTCCTGTCCACACAGACTTTCTGTCTCCTGAATCTCAGCTGGAGATGATTCTTGTGGAAGAGAAATGGATATAAGAGGAGAGAGTAAATACGCCAAATCATCTCTCCCTTTCTCTCTACCAACGGTATCAACAGTTCTTAAAGAACAAAGGAGCAGTATTGGACTGGGGAGAGATCCTGACCGAAAGATCCAGTCAATAAGACGGTTGGAACTTGTGGTGAGAGAGACCTTTGCTTTGAATTCGTGTAGTTTGTTAAATTAGGTATTAGTTGCATTTTACCTTTTATTTCTTTGTCACCAATTCTGACTTTTATGCCTTATTACTTGTAGTCACTTAAAATCTATCCTGCTGTAGTTAGTACATTTGTTTTATTGTTTTATCTAAACCAGTGTGTTTGAATGGAAGAGTTTGGGAAAGTTCATTTGGATTCACAGGATTTGTGCATATCGTTTTCTATTAATGAAATGACGGACTTTATATGAGCTTGTGTTGTCCAGGAGGGTGCTGGGCATTACAAGATGCACATTTCTGGGGGAAAGTTTGGGACTGGAAGTTTGCCAGTGTTGCCCTGTAGTGTAATTCATGAGTGGCTGGCCATAGCACTCCCACAGTATAACCAGGAGTAACTTACATGCTGGAGGTTGTGTGTGAACAGACCAGGAGTGGTGGCTCTCAGAGCAAAGCAGTGTAAAAGGCACCCCAGGTTGGAGAATTGAGGGGACACAGCTGTCCATCAGTTGAGATTTACCCTGGGTAATGTCACAAATGCTAATGGAAATCAATAGTACTTAATGTACCTTGTATAAATTGCCCAGACCCTGGGTAGCCGTATGAAGCGAAGAGATTCAAAACTCCAGGCAAGGTACTACCATTCACCAACCTTCAGTACAGGAGAACTCACCCCAACGGAGCAGCTCCTTCATGAATGCTGCTTTGTGAGTCAGCAAGGATGCAGTAGGGTCCTTCTCACTGCCTCCCCCTCCCCACCATCCCACTGCTGATGACTGACTGTTTCAACCACTGGAGCTGTGCCCAGCTTTTCCGGACCCACTCAGAAACCTTGGCAGGAAAACAGGCCAATACCACTCCACTGGGTTAGCAATACAGCTGTGTTTTGGCCTTGATTCTGTGTGGTAGGGTATGTGCAGCTGTTGTAATGTAGAACTGAATAGAAGAGCAGTGATTCTCAACTAGAGGTATGCGTACCTCTGTGGGCACGCAGAGGTCTTCCAGGGGGTACATGAACTCATCTAGAGATTTGCCTAGTTTTAAAACAGGCTACATAAAAAGCGCCAGCGAAGTCAGTACAAACTCACATTTCATACAGACAAAAGGAGAAAGTCAGCACTTTTTCAGTAACTGGGCCCTGACTGTTTTGTATTTCTGTGTCTGATTTTGTAAGCAAGTAGTTTTTAAATGAGGTGAAACTTGGGGTACACAAGACAAATCAGACGCCTGAAAGGGGTGCAGTAGTCTGGAAAGGTTGAGCCCCACTGAGGTAGAGGGACACATACTCCGATTCTGACTGGTAAAAAAGGGAGGCTGCCCTTCTGACAAGTTACTCCTTTCCAAGTGGGCACTGTGGTTACCGCAGTTGAGCATTTGAGGAGCAGCCACACACTGCTGAGCAGGGCCAGTTGAAACATTTCGGACACCTTTTCTGACAGAGAAGCCTCATAACTGAGAATCAGGCCCTCGGTCTCCACGTTGTCTGGTACCCTTCATCAATGCTAAATTCACATGAAATGTATGTAAGGGAACTAAATTTAAGAAGAGAGCAGGGGGGGAAAGCAAGGGGGAAGAGTTGTTGGCTTTGGTTTGGGTCAATTCCTGTATTATTCCTACCAGTTCCCTCATCCTGACCTGTTACCATGCCACACAATTACACCTGTTCTTATGCAGGAGTGGGAGTAAGGACACAACAATAATTCTTCACGCTAACCATCCCTGAGGAGGTAACCTATGTAAACCAACACTCTATGACAGACGTGCATTACGCGCTCATTAAATGCCAGTGCTTCCAGGATTATTATTATATGGTATTTGGAACGCTTGCAGTGTTAACGTATGGGAGCAAATGCTCACTAAAGGAGTGAGGTCTAGCAACCACTGCTTCTACAATCCCATTGATGTGGTAAAGAGACAAAGTGACTGCACTGAGAAGCTTGCAATCTATGAGGCAAACAATGCCCTGGCCTGCAGTATGTGCATATACACAGGTGGAAGGAGAGACTAAGGCTACGTCTTCACTACCCGCCGATCCGGCGGGTAGCAATCGGTCTATCGGGGATCGACTTACCGCGTCTAGGGAAGACGCAATAAAATCGATCCCTGATGGCTCTACCATCGACTCCGGAAATCCACCGCGGCAAGAGGCGGTAGCGGAGTCGACGGTGGCGCGGCAGCGGTCGACTTACCGCCGTCCTCACAGCCAGGTAAGTCGACCTAAAATACGCCACTTCGGATACGCTATTCACGTAGCTGAAGTTGCGTATCTTAGGTCGACCCCCCGCTGTAGTGTAGACCTAGCCTTAGCCATTCCCATTCCTCAACACCCCTATGAAGTTTACATGGATCTTGGATCGGGATGTGTTTCCCTCCAACATGAGCAGGAGGGCAGAGCCTTTCCTATGCTCATCCCAACGTTCCAGGCCATGAAGTTGAGCCAGCCCAGCGAGAGGAGAGGAGTAGCAATCTGTGACCGATAAAGGCCAGTAGCTGCACATTACCTCCTGTAGCAAATAGGGTCTAAGGAGGGAATCATACCAAGATCCCTCCCCATCATTCCCCCAGGGGTTGTGCTTCTGTTTGCTACAGGCCAGCAGTCTCTTACACAGGCAGGTCACCATCTAGCCCGTGTTAGTGTATTGCCACCTTGACGTGTTAAATAGCACCTGTCTTTGCAGTCAGACCCCTTTAAAATCAATGACACTAAGCTCAGAAAGCGACAAAGAGTCCTGTGGCACCTTATAGGCTAACAGAAATATTGGAGCATAAGCTTTCGTGGGTGAATACGTCTGACGAAGTGGGTATTCACCCACGAAAGCTTATGCTCCAATACGTCTGTTAGTCTATAAGGTGCCACAGGACTCTGTGTCGCTTTTTACAGATCCAGACTAACACGGCTCCCCCTCTGATACTAAGCTCAGAGTTAGGTACTGCTGAACGTGAGTTGGGGTGGCAGAAATGGGCCCCAAGTGATGAAAACAGACAACGGTGAAAGGGACAGACAGCTGAGGGACCTTCATGAGAACACATACATGGTGCTGCTATCACAACAAGTTCCAGTTCTCCTTGTGTCTGTAGGAAATCCTGACAGGTGCAGTGTCAAAATGAGGGAAAACAAAAAAGGAGAGCAACGAGCAATCAGATAAATTGGTTTGACTAAAATCAGAACCAAAACAAATCTGACCTGACTGGGTTTTGAAGATTGAAATAGTTGCTTTACTTCTGTGATTTAAACATACACTCTCTCTCTCTGAGCTTCCTGGTTGTAATGTGAAGAGGAAATCCCAGTGTGCTGCAGGATGTGTAAGTGAAAGGGTAATTCCAGGCCAGGCAGAACCCAAGGGATGCAAATCTCAACAGAAAGACTGATCTGGTGAGAGCTAGTGGTAGAATAAAGATGCTCAGAACTTTGGATCAACAACCATGTGTTGACGATTGTCCTAACCCATGTGAATGCCTCCCACAATGAAGTCAAGTTGTGGGCCTAAGAAATGGCCTTGGTAATGTTGGCACCATTAAAAATAATAGGAGATCCTTTGGTTAAGACATAAGCTTGCAACTTGAGACCTACGTTCAGTTCCAAACTCTGCCACAGACTTCTTATGTGAGCTGAGACAAGTAACTTCCTCTCTCTCTACCTCAATTCCCCATCTTTAAAATGGGGTTAATAAGACATCTTCTGTTTGGTACCTGTCTTTAGTGCTGGCTCATACTATGTGTATGTAAACCACTTACCAATTGGGGCCCTGATCTCAGTTGGGTTCTCTAAGTGCTACTGTTATATAAATGACAATAACGAAGCCTGCACGTCTACCAACCACAATAGTGATGTTTACTGAAGGATTCAGAGTCTCTAAATCTGCATACAGAGAATAGCATGGTCACTGTCAATACCACTGCATTTCAAAAAGTGACTAGTGATTTGGTGTAGCTACATTTTCCTGGTGACCCCTGTAAGGGTCATCATTTTCAGGAAATCCTGGGCACCCAAACTCTGAGAATCAGGCTCCTTTAAGGTCTCATGTTGGGCACCCAAAAATTGAGACAATGGCACTGGGGATCACTGGTCATTCTTGAAAATGTAGACCCTTGTTTTTACTGGCATCCACTGTAGTTCAGAGAGCTTTTCCTACCCTGTCCTATACACTGGTTATTAAAATGCTTCATAAATGTATGCCATCTTGAATCTTTGCACTAGAACCGTGTTCTCCATTAGGAAATATGCAGACCGTAAAGCAAGGTCAAAATATTAGCACACACATACAAAGCTTGCCCTTTGTCTCTACAAGTTACAGTAGTTACCTGCTACAATCTGGACGCAGACACTTGTTTCCAATTTTCTTTATGGAAGGGTGGTGAAGAATCCAGGAAATGATGCCGAGAAGAATATTAATTCTGCTGTGTGGATAACTAGGTCTTGTGTGGTTAAATCCCCTGTCCACCAATCTGAAAATATATGTATATTAGATGTTGCAGACATCTCCTATGCTTCACAGTCACTTGCAGCGAATCAATGTGCCTTGCACCACAGTACACTGTCATGCGGTACTCTGGAAAGTTTCATTTCAACCCATTTTCCATATAAGCCATGAAGAGTTACATGATTTGTTATACTGGGTTATATTGGAGGGCTGGAGCACATGACTTATGAGGAGAGGCTGAGGGAACTGGGATTGTTTAGTCTGCAGATGAGAAGAATGAGGGGGGATTTGATAGCTGCTTTCAACTACCTGAAAGGGGGTTCCAAAGAGGATGGATCTAGACTGTTCTCAGTGGTACCAGATGACAGAACAAGGAGTAATGGTCTCAAGTTGCAGTGTGGGAGGTTTAGGTTGGATATTAGGAAAAACTTTTTCACGAGGAGGGTGGTGAAGCACTGGAATGGGTTATCTAGGGAGGTGGTGGAATCTCCTTCCTTAGAGGTTTTTAAGGTCAAGCTTGACAAAGCCCTGGCTGGGATGATTTAGTTGGGAATTGGTCCTGCTTTGAGCCGGGGGTTGGAATAGATGACCTCCCGAGGTCCCTTCCAACCCTGATATTCTATGATATTAGTCACAGAGTTGTGTGTAAACAGTAATGCAACCCTGTGATGGGCCCTTAGAAAGGACACCAGCAAAAAGGCTTGCTTCACACCCATGCCTTGGGGTTGGGGAAAACCTCTTTTAAAGAAGAATGGATGCACAGGTGAAAGCTCCAGTGAACATGGGAAGTACCAGTCGGGAAATGAACGAGAGAGGTGCTGAATGCCCACAACTCCCATTGATGTACTTTGTGTGGGCGGCTGAAGTAGGGAAAAGCACTTGCATTTGTGAACAGGCATGGAAGATGAGAGCTACTTCTAAAGAAGCAGGACGGTCTTGTGGTTAGGACAGGGGACTAGCCCTGAAGAGATGAGAGTGTACTTCCTGGCTCTGTCACAGACTGGGCAAGTCTGTCTGTCTGTCTCCCATCTATAAAACTGGGAGGATGATGACAACAAGACTTTCCTTCCACCACCCTGTCTGTTTAGATTGTAAGCTCCTTTGGGCAAGGACTTTCTACTGCTCTGTTGAGTACATAGTGCAAAGGGGTCCAAGCCTGTAAGTGCTATTGTAATATAAACAACAGTCCCCAGATGTTCAACTGAAACATGAGGTAAAAAACTGAATTTTGTTTGAAGAGTTTGGTTAACACTTTCTCCTCCATTATGTCTCATTTTCATACACCTAGTGTGACAAAGTTCCTCCTCTATCTTGGTGGGTCCTGCGCTTATTGGCGGATTTTCTTGCCTCAGAGATTCACCATGTGGGTTGGGGAACAGCCCAGAGACCTTCCCCTCTGGAAGAACCCACAGTCCAGGTCAATTGGGAGGTTTGGGGGGAACCCGGGCCCGCCCTCTACTCCGGGTTCCAGCCCAGGGCCCTGTGGACTGCAGCTGTCTATAGTGCCTCCTGTAACAGCTGCATGACAACTACAACTCCCTGGGCTACTTCCCCATGGCCTCCTCCAAACACCTTCCTTATTCTCACCACAGGACCTTCCTCCTGGTGTCTGATAACACTTGTGCTCCTCAGTCCTCCAGCAGCACACCCTCTCCCTCTCCCTCTCAGCTCCTTGCGCCTCTTGCTCCCAGCTCCTCACACTCACACCACAAACTGAAGTGAGCTCCTTTTAAAACCCAGGTGCCCTGATTAGCCTGCCTTAATTGATTCTAGCAGCTTCTTCTTAATTGGCTCCAGGTGTCCTAATTAGCCTGCCTGCCTTAACTGGTTCTAGCAGGTTCCTGATTACTCTAGTGCAGCCCCTGCTCTGGTCACTCAGGGAACAGAAAACTACTCATCCAGTGACCAGTATATTTGCCCTCTACCAGACTCCTGCACCCCACTGGTCTGGGTCTGTCACACTAGTTATTAGGCACTCTTGTAACAAACATGATTAAGGATCAACCAAGAATAGTGCCTCACTGCTGCCTGTGCAACCTTCATTTGGCTCTCTTGTGCCTATGTATTATGATATATAGACTTTAATTACATGATCACATAGTATTTTTTCCACAGGACACTAAGACTTCTCCCTGGAGAAAAGCTTCATTGCGGTGTTTCCTTTCCTTCAAACCACAAAGCCATGGTGGGGCTGAAAGAGCCCCTCCTCATCCTATACAGCCACACACAAATATGAGTGATGGGACACCAGACCCATTTTCACTGCTCTCCCAAAGAAAACCAACTCCAAACAGACTTTCCCTAGGGTGTATTCGTATGGCTATTAATTTCTTGGCTTCATTTAATGTCCTTCTAGTTCAGGTGGAGCTGGTCAAAAATGGAAGATATTTTCTGTGGGGGGAAAAACATTTTAAAAAATTGTGCACAGGAATATATTTTCTTTTAAGAAAACTCCAAAGTTTTCAGGGTTTTGTTTGTTTGTTTGTTTTGGTACTCAGAAAACAATTCTTTACTGAAAACTAAACATTTGATCTTTCTAAAAAGCCAGCAATATTCAGTCAGTTTTTCATTGCAAAGACAGAAAATTTCAAATGTAATATTTTTGTTTTGTGGTAAATTTTCCTCTTTGGGGAGGGGGGAGAGGGGGACATGAAGAGGGAGAAAAGGCTAATTTTTTGTTGGAGAAAAGAAGATTTTGCTGGACAACTTTGTCCAGCTGTAGATTTGAGCATGTTCCCCTCACCAATACCAGTCATTAGGCAACATACCCGTCAGCATTTTACACACCTGCATCATGTCTCTGCTGAATTCTTCATACACAATGGATGAATATAGACTCATAGAAATATAGGTCTGGAAGGGACCTTGAGATGTCATCGAGTCCAGCCCCAGGTGCTGAGGCAGGACCAAGTAAACCTAGACCCTCCCTGATGGGTGGTTGTGTAGCCTGTTCTTAAAAACCTCCAGTGACAGGAATTCCACAACCTCCCTTGGTAACCTATTCCAGTACTTAACTATCTTTATAGTTAGAAAAGTTATTTCCTAATATCGAACCTAAATTTCTCTTGCTGCAGATTAAGTCTATTGCTTCTTGTCCTACCTTCACTGGACAGGAAGAACAAATGATCACTGTACTCCTTATAACAGCCCTTAACATATTTGAAGACTGTTATTGGGTCCCTCCCATCAGGCTTCTTTTGTCAACACTAAACATGCCCAGTTTGGGGGTTCTTTTTTGAAAAAAAAAAAACTTTTCTAAATCTTTTATCATTGTTCTTCTCCTCTGGACTCTCTCCAATTTGTCCACATCTTTCTTAAAGATGTCCAGAACTGGACACAACTTTTCAGCTGAGGCCTCACCATTGTCAAGTGGAGTGGGATAATTACCTCCTGCATCTTACATACAGCACTCCTATGAATATCCTTGTTCTCGGTCTTCTCCAATGAGGGCCGGAAGGCTACCCCACTCATCCGTGGTACCTCTTCCCTCCTAGGCTACACACAGACCTGCTAATGACCACCAACAGATATCCCTCACTGCAGAGACTCCCCTCTTGCCTTATTGTACTACCTCCGGTGGCGCCCCATCCCTGCCCATGCTAATCCTACCCCCTGCCACTTGGGTGACCGCCTGACATGACCCACTTCACCCATCCCGGTTCCCAGCCTGTGGGGCCTGCAGGAACGGGCAAAAGGGGTCAAGGCAGGAAGACAGGTCTACAGTAGGGAAGAGATGGGGCCATTTGGGACTCATTGCAGGAAAAAATCCCGACCCACCTCCACCACACATAGCTACAAATCCTCCATCTTTCCTGCTATGGAATCACCTAGGGGCTCGTCCAAACCCTTAGTATGAGTTGGTTTCTAAAGAGTCCATAGTCTCTTTTCCAGAGTATAATGGCCAGGACATGGGCAGCTTGGCCAGTAGCATCCACTGGGCCAAGGCTGAGGGCAGACGTTGGGACGAATTACTTAGACAAGTCGGGAAACATGTACCAAGGCAGGATTAACAGCAGGAATCATTACCAAGCTAAGTCAGAAAATGGCTACCAAAGTCAAGGTGCTAGGGTTGCCAACTTTGGTTGGATGGATTCCTGGAGGTTTCCCTCACATGGCATTATCTTTAATTAGAGATTAATCTTTAAATTCCTGGAGACTCCAGGACAATCCAGGATGGTTGGCAACCCTACAAGGTTGACCGGGGTCAAAGACAGGAGTCAGGACCATGACAGGGCAAAAAGCAAGGTCTGTAGCTGTAGCAAACCAAAATCTGCCCTGTTGCTCAGACAGCTCCCTGGGGGCCAACTTCCTGGTTTCAAGAGTTGGTGTGGACCAATCAGGTGACTTCAGGGTTCTGTCACTCTGCCCACTTCAGGAGGTACTTTCTTTAGTGCCTGACCCTTCAGAAACTGTTGGGTAGCCCTTTACTCAGCTCCCCAGGGGCAAAGTAGACATGTCAGTTTCCCAGGACCCCCCAACCGCCTCCCCCAGCCCTGAGTTCTAGAATTATAGATCCTTACACAGGGATGCCACAGCAAGAGTTTTCCTGTCCTTGCCTCATAATTACTTAAATCACCCAAATTCTTTAATGTCCAACCTCCCACCCTCACATCCCCAAGCCACAGTTGCTCTCCCACCCTCAGCCATCCGAGCCTTCCTCGCTTGAAACAAAACAGTGCAGAGAAGAGCAATTTTCTGATTGTATTTCCTTTTGAAACGCCATCCTATCAGCAGCTCCAGCTTTAAGTTCAGTGGAAATACTGTGGAGAGTGCTGGTATTTCAAGGACAAGGGCGGGGGGGGGGGAAGGGGGTGAAAGGTTCAGAGCCCAAATCCCGATGTGGTTTAGCTTGGGCTTGCTTTAAATCAAATTTCGAAGGCTGCCAAGACTGAAATTATAGCTTTAGACAGAATGTCATCCGACCCCACCACCTTCCCATTTCAAATAGACGAGTCAAGACTGCAGCTCTAATGAATAGCTCCTTCGATAAAGCGTTGGGAAAGCTGTGTAAATGGCTGCCGGAAAGACAAAATGTCCTCCAGATTGAAGAACAAGCCCAAGAAACAATTCAAACACGACCGATACACAGATGGAGGCCATCTTTGATTTTTTAATCCCCCAACGGTGATTTAACAAAGGTGGTTTCCTGTGACAATTTTTACCATCGGCTGGATAACTCTCTCTGGCGCGCGCATGAACACACTCCCTACTTATCTGCAAAGATTGCTTGGTTATTTAGTGTGTCCATTGGGATACAGTGATAACAAAAATGGGAGTAAGGATTGTCTTATGATAATGAAACTGGACGAAATTATTAGACCCAAATTTTAGGCTCTCTGCCTTTATTATTTCAATTACATTGGCATCTAGAGGTCTCAGCTAAGATCAGGACCCCGCTGTGCTAAGCACTTCATATGCACAAAGTAGCAGACAGTCCCTGCCCCAATGAGCTCATGAACTAAATCGATGAGAGGTGGGGAAAATGGAAGTGTTTCTATCCTCATTTTACAGATGAAGAATTTTGCATAGAGAAATTAAGTGAATTGCTCAAGGTCACACAGGAACATTGTGGCAGAGCTAGGAACTAGATTTAAGGTGATTGCCTGGGACTCAGGAAACCTAATTACACCACAGTCCTTTCTCTCCTACTATACATTGCATGGACTTCTTGTGGTCCAATTACTTAACACCTTTGAGCCTCAGTTTCTCCATCTAGGATATGGGGATAACAGAGGTTGGAGAAAAGTATTTTAGTTTCTATCAAATATTTTAAAGATGATAACTTTTTCCATTCATTGAGGTGTTTTGCATATTTCTGGGGGAGGAGTGTACAAAAACCTGAAAAGTTTCACATTTTCAATAAAAAACTTAAACAATTCTTCAAAAAATTTCTCATGAAAAATTCACGAGAAATTTTTGATTTTGTCAAAAAGCCATTATTCATTGAAAACAAAGGCTAGAAGAACAATTTTTGACCAGTTAAATAAATAACAATAATAATAATTAATCATTAATAATGCCTTCTTCACAGGATTGTTGTGAAACTTACTCCACTAATCATCTGAAGATGTGAGGTTTTTTACCCACAAAAGCTTATGCCCAAATAAATCTTGTTAGTCTTTAAGGTGCCACCGGATTCCTTGTTGTTTTTACTCCACTAATGCTTGTAAACCACATTGTGATCTCAAATGGGACAGATTATGGAAGGAAAAAGTGCTACATGCAGTTAAATATAAAAGTAAAAAGTGTAATAACCAAGTCTTAGCATGTTTAGTCAGAGGAGCAGATATGTGAACTAATTAAGGCTTAGCCACTGAGAGATAGCTAAGTAACTATTATTCCCATTTTTCAGATGGGGAAACAGAGGCAGAGAGCAGTTAACGGATAGGTTCACATCAGTGGCAGAGCCAAAATTAGAAATCAGGATGACAACGCTCCCTTTGCCCTGTTCTCAACCTTAGAGAATGCTGCCTCCCCTTACTTGAAAAATAAACAGTTTTCTACCAATAGCAGTTCACGTAAGGAGTGGGAAGGAGTGGAAGAACTGAAACAAAGCAGCTAACTGTCATGCTAAGGGAAGATTGACTAAGACTTTTTCTTTCCGATTATATGCAGGCCCTTGGTAAGGATTGTAATTAATAAATAAATAATAATAATATATTTAAAACCTACATTTATAAAACACCTTTCCTTGCAAAGCATTCTGCAAACTTATATTGATATACAAACTAGGGATCACTTGTACTCATCGCTGAAATGCATCCAATTCTGGGGTAAGACACAGCAGCAGTTTGGCAGCGCACAGCAACACTATCACAACAGTTTGGAACCGGAAATGATCATATTTTATGCAATGGAAATGACAGGTGGAGTTTAGCTATGCGGAATCACTGTCCCAGTTTAGAACTTGGCCAGGATACCAGAATAAAACCCCTCGGTCAAGATTTTATACCTGATGGGGATTAACCTACAGTACTGCCACTGTAACCAGACAGAGGAAAATAGTTTTAGACTCCAGCCTGGGCTCCAGAGTCTACTGGGAGATGCTCTGAATCAATGCCTTGATCGCCTCCGCTCTCTAAGGCCTGGTCTACACTAACCCCCCAATTCGAACTAAGGTACGCAACTTCAGCTACGTGAATAACGTAGCTGAAGTCGACGTACCTTAGTTCGAACTTACCGCGATCCAGACGCGGCAGGCAGGCTCCCCCGTCGACTCCGCGTACTCCTCGTGCCGAGCAGGATTACCGGAGTCGACGGCGAGCACTTCTGGGTTCGATTTATCGCGTCCAGACAAGACGCGATAAATCGAACCCAGAAGTTCGATTGCCTGCCGCCGAACCAGCGCGTAAGTATAGACAAGCCCTAACTGACCCTGCCTACAGCCAGCCACACCCAGTGCAGCAGAGAAGGGGTTGTGGATGCCTGGTGATGCTTTCTATCCATTTGGGTGTTGCCAGGAATGTTCTCTAGGTAGAATGTAGGGGGCCTACTGGTTAGTATTTCCCACCCTTCTAGAATACATCTTTATTTCAGGGCAAAATCAAGGACTAAAGTCCTGAGCTGGTATATGTTGGCCTAGCTCTCACTGACTTCAATAAAGCAAAGCCAATTCACACCAGCTGAGGTTCTGCCCTGACGTCTGGAAACCAGGCCCCAGATATATAGTTCAGTTTGGCCACAGTCTGAAAAAGCTTCAGACTGGGACGTCAAGAAAAGCCGTCTCCTTTCCCCTGCCTTGGAAGAAACCACAGTGTAAACTCTAACCATACTGTGAAATATGGTTCCCATTATCTCAGAACACTGCTTATTATCACACTGATATTTTTCCCCACATTGAATGATTGTACATCAAACGCTTTTCACACCAGTCAGAGCTGACAGATTTTGCCTCAGGACATCTTCTTTTTCCACTTTCGGCTGGGTTTTTGTTTTAAATCCACATAACAGTTTTACAAAACAAGCCACTCTTTATTTCAGCTGATATGCCATCCCCTGCATTAGCAGCACAAAGCAGTTATCTGGAATCACAGATACAAACCTACACATACAAACCTGGTAGTACAGACCTGATGGGAGGGACTGGGAGACAAAGCAGATCCCTCCCCCCGCCCCCCCAATAAACCCCCTAATGACAAGGAGCTGATTTGGGGTATCAGATGACCATTTTAAAGGAATGTCTTACAAAAATCTGTTCATTCATTATGTGAGGGAAACCATTATTATTAATTAGAACTGGTCAGACAGTGAGATTCCCCCCCCCCCCCGAGAATGTAAACTTTTTGTTAAAAAACGGAAAACTGGAAGTGTTTTGGTTTTCTGACAAAAGAAGGAAACTGAACACTTTCTGCAAAACTTTTAACTGAGTCAAAAACCCAGTTTTCCATCCAAAAATAGTGTTTGATGGAAATTTTTCAACCAGCTTACAATAGGAGGAAACTCACCACCAGAGCGCCCCCTCAAGCCAGGCTGCAGCATTGCATGGGTTCTTCTACTCCAACTGCCCTTACAGTCCACTGCTTGCAACTGCCATGACCCAGCCCTCTAGCCAGGTCTCATGCTGGGGTAGCCAACATCCAACTAAACTCCAAAGAAATGGTTCTGCTGCCCCTCTTGGGCTCCACTTCGGCTCACTTTCCAGGCTCAGTATCCAGCCCCTTCTGGGCTACTTTGAAGCCCTTCCCTGCTCTGCCATAGAGTGTGAATACCCAGGTTGCTTTCCCTGGAGTCCCTCTCACAGTCCAGCGCTCACTTCCTTGTGCTTCACCCCTACTCCCGGGCCTTTCAGAGCAATTCTTTGCTCTCATAAGAGAGCACTGCCCTCCCAAGACTCTCTCTCTCTAGAGGCCCATTGTCCATGCAGGTTCCCACTGACTCCCCTCCCAGGGATCCTGGTAGCTTCTTCCAGGATCCACCCTCCTTCTTGCAGCTCCTACCTCAGGGCCTCCCAAAGGAACTTAACCTACATCCTATAGATCCATCCATAGCTGGAACTCTCTCAGCTCTTTTCATGAACCCCAGATGTTCATCAGGCCAGCATCTGATCCCATTAGTCCTGCCCACTCAGGCTGGGCAGCAGCTAATTATGGCACAGGTGAGGCTGGTCCCATTTCCCCTTAATGGGGACAGTCACCCTCTGGCCCAGCCCTATTAGTTATTGGCATAGCATCATGGATCGTCCACTTGTTAAATTTTCAGACAGGCACCTTTGTGCTTTCTCCCATGCTGCTCCCTGAAAACATCTGCAAAACTAACTCATTATCCTCCTTCAAACCCCTCCTTACAACTCTTCCTGGCCAAAAACATGTGACAACAGTTAGGCTGACGGTGTGTTGAGGCCACGGCCTATCATGCCAACCCATATGGTCTCATTGTTTCCTTGTCCTCCCCCCATCTGTCTGTCTGTATCCGTCTGTTGTCTCATGCTTAGATTGCAAGAACTTTGTGGGAGGAGCTGTCTTTTTGTTCTGTGTTTGTACAGCGCCTAGCACAACGAGGTCCGGGTCTGTGATTGGGGCTCCTTGCGCACTAAATGAGAAGCCAAAATCTCACCCACCTCCCAGTTTAACTAAGACTTTGTGAAGCAGCTGTTTGCCGCTGGAGTGTCTGATCATGGCCAGTGGAGGTGTAGTGGCTTTCCCCACCTGGTGAACCTGTCAACAGCCTCTCTGGTCCTCCAATGGTCTAATTCTTCCCGACTTGGCCCTCCTGCCAGGTCACAATTAGGTCCACCCCTTCCCGGGTAACAGAAAGTCCATCAGAAAACAGTCTAATTCTCTCACAAAAAGGTCTTTGGCCTCACCTCCGGGCCCTGTGGTCCTCACATTCTCCCCTCAGGGCTTTCCACTATCTAGATCCCCTTCTAGGGTAGTGAAGGGTGGAGGATGGTGAAGCACTTGAATGGGTTACCTAGGGAGGTGGTGGAATCTCCTTCCTTAAAGGTTTTTAAGGTCAGGCTTGACAAAGCCCTGGCTGGAATGATTTAGTTAGGGATTAGTCCTGCTTTGAGCAGGGGGCTGGACTAGATGACTCCTGAGGTCCCTTCCAACCCTGATATTCTATGATTCTCAGGGGGCAGGATTCCCAGGGCTTTCTCCTGGAAACCGTTCACAAAAATCCTGAACTACAAGACTATAAACTCAGACCAATTTCTGCCTTCCTTGGGCTTGACCTCTCATGCAACCCTACTGCTCTGTTCCTCAGCTGAGTGCTTCCCAGGGATCCCCCCGGTGTTCCAAATCCTGCCCTTTTATCAGTGCTCACCACCACAGCCTGCTCCACTCCCAGTGGCTGCTTTGTCTCTCTCCTGGCCTCTTGCCCGACATCCCAACTCAGGAGAGCAGCCCAGGGCCAGCTCTCTCTCTCTGGGCTTTTCCCTCACAACCTCTCTAGTCCCAGAGGGATGCAGAGTTTCTCCCTGCAGCTCCCTTCTGCTCTCAACTTTCTCTGTTTACAGTCCTCTCCCAACCCCTCTGCAGCTGGGCTTCATCCTCAGTGAAGCCTGGCCCACTCGCCAGGTGCAGCCTAGTATGTTAACTGGCCTCTCAGGCCCATGTTAACCCATCCAGAGTCTGTGTAGGGTATCCCTCCCACCATAGACTGATCAATGGAACAGACCAAATTCACTGCAGGTCTTGTTCCTTGAAATGTGTTAGGTAAGTCTGTGCAAATGATGAGCAGTGTGTCTTCTTTCTTATTATTAATTGAATGACGTTAGCACCTAGGAAACCCAGTCAAATATCAGAGCCGCCCTGTGTACAGACAAGTAACAAAGAAGACAGACAATGTCCTGGAGATCTTATAATCTCCACGTCAGCCAAGAAGCAGCATGCGGACAAAGCAGAGAAATAGGGGAGGGGTGGGTTGGGAGAATGAGGTAACAATAAATGACAAGTGCAGTAGAAAAGCAGAAGTTGCAGGTCATTGCTTCCTCCTCTCTCTCTTCCTTCCCATCCACAACCCTCCTTCCACTCTTGACGTCATTGAGAGAGCACCCAGTGGCTTTCTCCTCTTCGACAATCTGAACTGGACTAAACACAATATGGCCACCGTTCCCTGCAGATAGTAGAGTCTTTAGAGAGTTAAAGGAGCAGGTATGTATGGACTGTCTTTTTTTCTGTGTGTGTACAGCGCCTAGCACAAAGAGGCCCATAAATGACATTTCAAGTGCTTCCCCTTTGGGCCCCAAAGCAAGCAGATTAAATATTTTTGAATGGCACTATAAATTCAGGGTCAATGTGAGTTTTAGATGACCGTTCAGGTTATTATTGTTGTTTATTTATTATTTGTATTATAGCAGCAGCTAGGAGCTGCAGTCAGGACCTCACTTTGCTAGGTGCTGTACACAGAACAAAAATGCTGTATCCAATATTTTCCCTCTACCCTCCAGAAACCATAGTAATTATCCTCCTTAACTCACACTTCTCTAGAATGTGGATAAAACTCTGAGATCCCAAAATCAATGGCTTGACAGGGAAGCAAAAAGTGGCTATTAATAATCCAGCGCTCTGCAGACAGATCTTGACACTGGTGATGTTGGGTTTGGCCTGGAGATAATGATGGAGTGCGCTGTGAAGGCTCACAGAATGGACTCCTCCAGCAGGCTAAGTAAAAGAGTATTAGGGCTAGATCAATGGTGGGAAACCTGTGGCTTACAGGCTGCATGTGGCCCATCAAGGTAATCCGCTGAGGGGCTAATGAGACAGTTTGTTTTTATTATTATATGGAGATATACTTATCTCATAGAACTGAAAGGGACCTTGAAAGGTCATTGAGCCCAGTCCCCTGCCTTCACAGCAGGACCAAGTACCATCCTTGACAGATTTTTGCCCCAGATCCCTAAGTGGCCCCTTCAAGGATTGGGCTCACAACCCTGGCTTTAACAGGTCAAAGCTCAAACCACTGAGCTATCCCTCCCCCCCAATTTACTAGCTGCAGGCACGGTCACCCCCAGCTCCCAACGGCTGCGGTTCACCGTTCCAGGCCAATGGGAGCTGCGGGAAGTGGCGCGGGCCACAGGGACATGCTGGCTGTCGCTTCCCGCAGCTCCCATCGGGCGGGAATGGTGAACCGTGGCCACTGGGAGCTGCGGGCGGCCGTGCCTATGGACAGTCAATGTAAACTGTCTTGCGGCCCGCCAGTGGATTACCCTGATGGGCCACATGCAGCTTGCGGGCCGCAGGTTGCTCACCACTGGGCTAGATGGATAGTGAAAACAACTGCTTACAAAGGGTTAAATTCACCCCAGAGCTGAGGGCAGGCAAACGGCTTGTGTGTCTTGAGGACTTAAGTAGGGGTGAAGTGGGGCATAGGTGCACTGCTGCCCAACAGTGAATTTCATCTTTTGAGTGGAAGAAGAAATAGTTTAGGAAATCTGGGTTAGCCAATCAGAGAATAAAAACATAATCATGTGACACAGGCGACCGTCACAACACTTAGACAATGCATGAAGAATAACTGAAGATTTGCAGGCAATCCACAGGCTTAAATATGTTACTAAAAGCAAATCATTGAAAACATTTCTAAAGAATCAACAACGGCTAGTCAAAAACGGCCTAAGATCGGCTCATGGGCAATTTGTCAACAGAAAAGACTAAGGAATAGTTCTCAAATCATGGATTTTAAGTCCAGAAAGAACCACTGTGATCAGCTTGTCTGACTTCCTGTGTAACAATGAATAACTTGAAATGCTCCAGCACGTGCTCTAAATCAGAAAAACATGAATGCTTCAGTGAACGATAAAATTCAGACTACGGGTACAGTACTCCCTCCATTTCTTTGCCCCTTAGATCAGACTTACTTGAGCGTGATTCATTTTAGGTCATGGCCACTTTGCATATTGTATAATTGCACTTTTGTGGGTTCTTCTTTTCTCATTGTTGAAAGACTGACTATATATTCATTCTCTTGCTAATGAAAATGGACCGTGATGCCGAGTCTTAAACAGAGCACAGGGTGGCTGTGTTTTGCATTTATATATTGAGAACCAGTGAGTGAGTATGTGTGAGACAGAAAAACAGAAATTATAATAGTTGGGTTTTTTTTTCCTTGCCAGGTAGACAGACACAAATTCACGAAGTAAATGGATTTTCCCCACTACAAATCTCTGGCTATATTCAATGACACTGACTCTGCTATTGATGATAAAATCTCAGCTAATTCCTATTTCATTCTGTCGTGTTTTCAGAGGATCTTTTGTTCTGTGTTTGTACAGCACCTAGCACGGTGGGGTCCTGGAACCAGGGCTTCATTTGTGCCAGAGCTTGCCAGGGCTGGGCCTCAGCACTGCTAGGTTTGGCAGTTCATAGCCCCGGCACCTCTTGACTCATTACTTTCAGTTATGAAAGTAAAAACATTGCTTGAGCCCGGCCCCTCTTTCATTACAAATTAAGCACTGCCTGGAACCTAGATACTACAATAATACAAACAATAAAGACTAGTAATCATATTTCAGAGTAATAGGTTTCAAGTCCAGGAGGCACCATTATGAACTTTTAATTTGACTTCTTCCATAACACAGGGCAGAGAAGTTCACCTACATCATGCCCATAACTTCCCATTGAGCGAACACAACTTTTTTATAAAGCCTCCACTCCTGATTGAAACACTTCAAGTGACGGGGAATCCAATCTACCCAGTGTGGATGAAATTTGACAGACCTTCCTCCCCAACCCTGCAGCAAACATTATGAGGTTTAAAGCTGTTTTGAAGTCCTGGGGGTGTTTCTGAGAAACCAGACTAGGATAGGACTGGATGCTAGCAGTAATTTGCTGCAGGTCCATACCAGCAACAATTCATGACACTGCGCTGATTTAACTGCCCTCACTAGTGCATTAGGAGAGGCAAAGCCTAGACTTTGTCTATTCATAGAATATCAGGGTTGGAAGGGACCTCAGGAGGTCATCTAGTTCAATCCCCTGCTCAAAGCAGGACCAATCCCCACCTAAATCATCCCAGCCAGGGCTTTGTCAAGCCTGACCTTAAAAACCTCTAAGGAAGGAGATTCCACCACCTCCCTAGGGAACCCATTCCAGTGCTTCACCACCCTCCTAGTGAAAAAGTTTTTCCTAATATCCAACCTAAACCTCCCCCACTGCAACTTGAGACCATTGCTCCTTGTTCTGTCATCTGGTACCACTGAGAACAGTCTAGATCCAATCTCTTTGGAACCCCCTTTCAGGTAGTTGAAAGCAGCTATCAAATCCCCCCTCATTCTTCTCTTCTGCAGACTATTCCTTGCCTCTCCACGTCCAATTCCTGCTCACTACTCTTAGGGAGGAAGTAAGCAAACCTACGGCACTCACGTACCCCAGCGTATTCAAGTCCAAGGTCCAGGGTGCAAAAGGAGGATTTACTCCCCCTTAGTCTCTTAGGTAGGCGTTTAGTCCAAGTCACAATCCAACCCAGCATTACTGGGGGCATCAGACATTTGAAACATGAATCATTTGTGTTCTTCAGAACCTCCTATTTCAATGTGTTTTTTTAACCCCTGTTTAAAGATGTTTTTCTATTTGCACACTGAATTCCTAGCACCTCTTGCAAACATCTCGCTGGTCACGCCCCTTTGCTGTCCATCCACATATCCATTTCCACATGGGTATAATTAATCTCAATCTCTTGCCGTATTATGTGTTTCACACACATGGACAGGAAGTTCCCCGAGTGACACAAGTTCCATTGCACTGTATCATGTGGCAGACATGCCGACAGCTGAAGCGGGAGTGATGTCTACAATGGATTGACGGCGGCCGTTCCATGCATGTTGACCCACTGAATCATCGGGACTTGGGCATAAAATTGCCTCCAGCCGGAGATTCCCTGCAAGCCACTGAAGCAATAAATAACCTGAAATTATTGTGCTGGGAGAAGGCGGTGGGGAGGGTGGGGGAGGGAGGGAGGAGAAGCACTTACCAGATCCTGAATGATGGACCGGTCTTCTCTATAAAGGGGGTTCCATTCAAATGTTCCGTATAAGGTCAGCCTGATGATGAGGTGGATATCAGGAAACTTGGGAACAGTCTCGGGTTATGGCTGGTCATGTCAGTCTGGACAAGTTGAAGGATGCTGGCTTGCCATAGAGAGTGGTGTTTATTGCAAACTGTGATGCCTATTTTGCCTGCAAGAGGGTGAAAGCCTTGATCAGTGGGAGGAGGGATTCATGCAGGGGGAGAGAAAGCCCTGAACGAGGCTGAGAAACTAGTTATAAGTTGTCTTCCCACAGTGACTAGGGGCCCAACCACGAGCCAGCTGCTGCACATACCCATAGCGAGAGACAGTCGCTGCCCCAAAGAGACAATGGGCTGGAAGGGAAACAGGGAGAGTGACTGGCCCAGTGTCACTCAGAAGATCCATGACAGAGCTGAGATAGAACTTGGGCTCCTTAGTGCCAATGCAATGTGCTAGCCACTAGACCAGCGTTTCTCAAACTGGGGTCCGTGAGGTACTTCAGGGGGTCCACTGGCCCCGCTGATCAACTCCTCCCCCTCCCTCCCTCAACTCCTCCTCCTCCCTCCCAGCGCCTCCTGCATGCTGAGGAACAGCTGTTCAGCGGCATGCAGGAGGCACTGGGAAGGAGGGGGAGGAGCGGGGATGGGGTGCGCTCGGGGGAGGGGGCGGAAAGAGGCTGGGAAGAGGAAGGGCAGGGGTGGAGCGAGGGCGGAAAGAGGTGGGGTGGGGTTGGGGCCTTGGGGGAAGGGGTGGAATGGGGGTGGGGCCTGGGGTTGAGTGGGGGGCTTGGGGGTCCATGAATAATTTTAAATAAAAATGGGGGTCCTCGGGGTGCTAAAGTTTGAGAACTGCTACACTAGACCAGTGGTTCTCAAACTAGGGCCACCGCTTGTTCAGGGAAAGCCCCTGGCAGTCCGGGCCGGTTTGTTTACCTGCCGCGTCCGCAGGTTCGGCCGATTGCGGTCCCCACTGGCCGCAGTTCACCGCTCCAGGCCAATGGGGGCTGGGGGCCGAGGGATGTGCTGGCCGCCACTTCCCACAGCCCCCATTGGCCTGGAGCGGCGAACCTGCGGATGCGGCAGGTAAACAAACCGGCCTGGCCCACCAGGGGCTTTCCCTGAGCAAGCGGCGGCCCTAATTTGAGAACCACTGCACTAGAATACACTGTTCTTCCCATTGCTGCAGATCAATTAGCATCAGCCTTTGCCTGTTTCCTGAAAGCCGAATCTTTGAGGTTTGGAGTTGCTTGATTAAGGCACCTCTCCTTCCACTATGCCCCATGCCCCCACTCCATCTACTGACTGCCCTGTTTCAAGGCTTCTGCATACCCTCACGCCCACCCCAGTTCTCCCCTTGCATCTCCATCTCTCCCTGACTTCAGGGAAGGGTTGTAGGGCCCATCTGTGCACATGGCAGACTTCGCATTCTTATATCACCTGGGCCTGCTCTAGGATTTGATGTGGCCCCTGGCTCCACTGGGTGCCAGAGCACACAGAAATTCTGAGTAGAGGGATTCAGTCCAGCCATAAATCCTCTTTAAACAGAGGGGTTGGGGGCACAAAGGCTGGGGTGGGAAGGGAGATAGCTTAGAAACAAGGGAGTGAGCCAAAGATCTCTGATTTTCGCCCCAGAACACCTGCAGATGCTATGGGTGGGGGCGGGGGGGGGTAGATAGAAGTGTCCAGAGGCTGTCCTCAAAGACTTCTGCTGATGGTTAGGAAGGTTTCAGAATATCATCTCTGAAAATTCCCGCTGATGAGGGGAGGGATGTCTAGCTACCCCTAAGGGCAGTTAGTCATAGAGTTTCAGGTCAGATGGGATCACCAGATCATCTAGTTTGGCCTCACAGGCCACCAGCACCCACACACTAACCCCAACACCCGGCAAAGTTTTACAGCCGACAGAAGACTAGACTATTATGCAGAAAATAGGAGAGACCAAGCTCCAACAGTGCCTGAGACCCCCGCAATGGCAAGGAAATGATTAAGTGAGGTACAAACAGATAATCCTGGCAAGTGACCCTCAACCACATGCTGCAGAGGAAGGCAGAAAAACCCAAGGTCACTGCCAGTCTGACCAGGGGGAAAATTCCTTCCCAACCCCACATAGGGTGATCAGATTAGACCCAGAGCCTGTGAGCAAGAACCAGCCAGCCAAGCACTGGGGAGAGACAGTGCTTAGTGACACCTCAGAGCCCTGGCCCGCCCTGCCCAGTATCCATCTCCAGCCATGGCCATCCCTGGTGCTTTAGAGGAAGAAGATTAAAAAACAACCCAGAATACACTGGAGACAAAAATATCCCCTTCCTGACTCCTGCAGCTGGCTGATACCCCAAAGCATGAGCTTTTAGTTATCTTCTTAGCTTTGCTGTGGAGCTAGATAAACAACAGAAACCTATAGACTGGGGTCCGGGGTGGGAGTTCTTGAAAGTTTCTGATAGTTCTAACCAAACTGTCCTGATCCGTCAACAATTTTAGGTTTGTCCCACACAAACTAGGACCCTTCTTCCATATTCAGACCAGCTGATATCTTGAGTCACCTGCCCATAGAGCCAAGCAGCTTCCATCAAAAAGTGAGCTGAAGTGGCTAACTCTAGAATAACTGACAAACTCGATGGAATGACTAGCTCCAAGGTTCATCAACGGCTATTAGTCAGGATGGGCAGGGATGGTGTCCCTAGCCCCTGTTTGCCAGAAGCTGGGAATGGGCGACAGGGAATGGATCACTTGATGGTTACCTGTTCTGTTCACTCCCTCTGAAGCAGCTGGCATTGGCCACTGTCGGAAGACAGGATACTGGGCTAGATGGATCTTTGGTCTGACCCAGTCTGGCTGTTCTTATGCCTGGCTAACTGACGCCCTTGTTTGAACCAAGAGCTCTATGACTCTGACTCACTGGTGTTCTTCTAATAGCCCGTATGTAAACAGAATTCATTGCACAGAGCTACATATAATCTTTGACCACCTTTCTGTGCTGGGGGCAGGGGGAAAACAGATGAATCTCTATGGCCCGTTTAGTTCTCATTCACTGTTAAAATTGCCAGCAGGGCTGCAAGTGGTGGTGGTGGGCCTCTGTCTTCTAGGAACGGCTATGGGACCACCAGTTCATTTCATACAGGTCACCAAACAGCCACTAGATATCCACAACTTTCAATCACTTCCTGATGACCTGCATTAGCAGTAAGCAGTTGGCTTAGAGATAAAAGGCTTCCCCCCCCTTTACCAATCCACTAGGATATATATTACCAGAGCCTGCATTTCAGTAGCCTACGACTTGCCACTTCAGCTGGCCATGGCCAGTATATGTGACTAAGTGCTGTCTACCCTGAAACTAGAAATTGTGTTAGGCAGACACCGCCTCAGTCCAGTTCAATTATCTTCTAGTGGCAGGATGAGACAGATACGTATGGCTAAAAGGTAGGAAAGGGAAAGGACCCTCACACATAGGTCAGCCGACAGCAATTCCAGGCCCCAGGGAATAGAATAACCGTGGAATGACTAGCTCCAAGGTTCATCAACAGCTATTAGTCAGGATGGGCAGGGATGGTGTCCCTAGCCCCTGTTTGCCAGAAGCTGGGAATGGGCGGGGGAAAACAGGGGGGTGCGGGGCCCGGGGTGGAAATGACGAATCCATTCTTTCTGGGACCGACCACGCTGGCCAATCGAGCCGGCCTGGCCTGCAGGGCCTCCCAAAGCGTGGGGCCCTGAGCCGTCACATGCGCCTAGGAGCCCTGCGGCCCACCCAGGCAATTAAAAAGGGCCTTGGGGGGCCCAGGGCCCTTTAAAATCATCCAGGCCCCTGGGAAATTGCCCCCTTTGCCCCCCCCTTCCCCTGTCAGCAGGCCTGCCCACATATATCTGTCAGAAGGCAGGTCCAGCCTGCTATCTCTTGGCTCCATTTGTCAAGCCTCATTGGGTGGCAGGTTACTACATGGCGTGGTGCTATCTCTACCTCTCCTCTCCTCCCAGGATTATTCACTATTCCCCATCACCACCATCATCATTTTTGGATGAAAAGTCTTTTATCCTTTCGGATGGTTCAGGGAAGTATCTTTCTTCCACTCCCTCATAATTTGCCATAGAAGCATAGAACCATGGGGTCAGAAGGGACCGCCAGGGTCATCTAGTCTAGCCCCCTGCCAAGAGGCAAGATTTGTTGTCTCTAAACCATCCAAGACAGATGGCTAGCCAGCCTCCTTTTGAAAACGTCCAGTGAAGGAGCTGTGTGTCTCTGCCTTAGTTCCTCGCCTATCACCTGGGCTGCACAGTTGTTCCTCTCCTGGTTTTGTACCGTGCTTCATGCTTTCCATTCCCACTTCTAGTTCATAGTCGCTGGCTATGTTCACTAGGAGAGAAAACAGCTGTTTCTAGCACCAGTCGAGCGTGATTCCCCTGACTAGTATAGTGGGAGATTTGTTTGCTGAGAACCACGCTAGCCAAACTGTGCAGTATGCTACACCCCCATTGGTGGGTAACACGGATATACACGAAGGTTCTCAAGGATTAAGGGACACCAACCTTCTTGCCCTCCTGATTTCAAATGGAGTGCATGAGTGCTTTTCTAATCACAATGCGAGAGGAAAGGCATGGGCAAAAAGAACAGTCAGGGAGAGATTCTGGGTGGACATAAAGACAAACAGGAGTACAGCTGCCTGCCCAGTAGCAGATTTGAAGAAGGTTTCCGTGTAGCTCGAAAGCTTGTCTCTCTCACCAACAGAAGTTGGTCCAATAAAAGATATTACCTCACCCACCGTGTTTCTCGAATGCCCAGTAGATTAACAGAATTAATCTTCAGTGCTGTCAGGTTTCACATTTTATTTTATGATTACTATATTCATCATAGACACACACCTTCATTTAATTACAAGTCAGACAGGGAATGAACAAGTTCACACAACTTGACCTCAGTCATAAACCCCCCTACTGAGACAGCTGTAACAGAGCAGAATTCGTTATGAAGCCTTAGCTCTCTCTCACTCACTTGGTTAGTCCCCACCTGTTTAGTCTTCATGGAAATACTGGCTTTTATGCTTTCCTGTCTGGCAGAGACATGTCCCTTTTCTTTTTCTGGCAGCTGAAAAGTGAACTAACGGTGAAAGTTTAGGGTTCCCAGTAGAGAGAACAGCTCTGTAGGCCAAGTGAAGTAGTCTTTCTGTGGAACGCTCTGGTTTCGGATGGAAGGGGTCGGTGAAAGTGGTGGAGACAATAGACATCTCAGTTGGAATGATCATATTCCTTGAGGATTTTCCGGGCCCCTCCCTACAGTTTCAATCCCACCCCACCCCCAGAAATAAAACAGGAGAGCAATGTGCAAAATCCTCTTTGACTTGTGAAACATGCAGATTTGGGTTGGTTTTGTTTTTAAATCGTTCTCTGGATCATCTTGCACAATGGGCACTTACCTCTCTGACTAGCATTCAGCACAGACTTATGGTCCTCCAGAAAATACTGCTTGATTGATTTAACTTGGCAGGCTGGACATACTTTTTATTTATGCCTTAGCACACATATGGAAGGTCCTGCTCAGAAAGATCCAGGGCTGCCCTAAATAGGATGTTGGAACACTCTTGAACTAGAGTGTATCTTGCATAACAGCATCAAGGTCATTGATAGGACAGTAGCTCAGATTGCAAAGGGCTTGTGTCAAAGCAGAGAACTATGAGCCAAATGGTCTCTATGGTTTGCAGCTATGTTGCCTGATGGTGGGATTCCGCTAGTCCCTCCAAGCCAAACATGCTTGGAGCTGGCCAGGACTTGGGCAGCAGACCTCCAAGGAGAAGCCTAGATTCTGCAGAAAGCATCACTGCAGTTTCAATTAGAGCCAATCTCCTCTTTGGGCCAGTGCCCCACCAGCATGATAAGATGGGTTGGAGGGAAACTCTGCTTCTAAAGGTAGCATCTTTCAGATAAGAAATCAAACCAAATTCCTGACCCAGGGGCTTCTCCACAAGAATAGAGGTATTAAATCTGGTATGTCCTAGCCAGATTCCAACGTAGGTTGTTAGAGTACCAAAATATTTTCTTGCAGTTGCAACTGTAAATCCTGCAATCTGTTTGCAGAGAACTCCTCACCATTAACTTCAGGGTAAGTTTTGTCTGCATAAGGACTGCAGGGGTCAACTCACCTTCACCGCTTGTCCTGAACTGCTGTGTAGCGCTGCTGCATGCTGTTCAACAGCTGCTATGTCCCACCAAACAGGTGGCTACATTTCAGTGTTGGATAGTCTGTAAAGTGCTCTGGGAGTTTGAGACAGAAGGGGGTACATAAATGCAAGGTATTACTGTTACATGAGTTTTTGCTGGATCAGCTTGACAGAGTAGTCCCCGAAGTTTAAGTAGCAAAGCCTTAGCCTGGGAAAATTGATGGCTTGAGGGTTTAGTCCCTTAACTGGTCTCTGTTGGCTTGTAGGCCAATTTATTGAGGGAACGATGTGTTCTCCTTCACTTCAGATTGTTTGCATAGAAACATGACCAAGAAATAGATCGCTGTGCTTTTAAACCAGGTGGCTCTTTCCTATTTATCAACACCACTGTTTACTCACCTTCCCCAAGGATTTAAGTCATAGGCAGCTAGAAAAGCAATTTTATCCTGTTATCCCATACCTTATTTTTAGCCACGGTGCTTATTTTCTTTTCTGCAGCATGTAATATAGTTAATAAAATGACAGGGAAATAAAGCAAGAAAGCCGTCATATTGATCTGAGTCCAAATCATACTCCATCATGCAATGGCTATGGAAAAATATAGTAACCCATCAAGCCATTCACTGCTACTGTATGTCAGTCAGTACCAAGCTTCACTCAGGCTGTGTCTATGTAGATGCTGGTGCTATCGTAGAAAAAAAATGGCCCATCTTTTCATACGTGACTAGAAGTGAATTTTGGTATCTCCTTTTGGGCGGGCCCAACTGAAGAGAAGAAGAGGGTAGAAATGCAAGCTGGGCGTGGAAAGAGATGGAGAGCTGTGGAAGTGAGGAAGAGAAGAGGCATCGTTATGTGGCAGAAGACCAGAAGCCAGTGCAGGGATCTGAGAAAGAGAGAAATGGTCAAAATGAAAAGGAAAAGATGATCTTGGCAGACACATTTTGGGTGGACAGGAAGGGGCATAGATGTGAGTGAGGCAGGCGGTGGCAACCATCCCAGTGGGAAGCATTGGCCTAGGCTTTGGCAATGGGGACGAATAAAAAGGGATTGACTCTATAGTTATTATACAGTCAGTGTAGCAGTCTCCAGAGTAACTGGGCAGCCGTACATAATTTAGATCAATAGAATACAAACTTTTTCAATTATTATTGATTGACTGATTGTATTGCAGTGGTGCCTATGGGCCCCAGTCACGGAACAGGACTTCATTGCGCTAGGTGCTGTACAAACACAGAACAAAAATATGAACCCTGCCTCAAAGAGTTTAGTCCCTTTTCCGCCCTAGCTCACAAGGGCAAGGTGTAATCCAGTTTCTATCAGACCAAGTGCTTAGTAAAGTGGTCACACTTAAAGGGTGAAATCCAGGCTCCGCTGAAGTCAATGACAAAACTCACACTGACTCCAGTAGGGCCAGGATTACACTCCAGGTTTCTACTGGTTTGAAAGTATTGGCTCCATTACCTGCACATGAATTATCTTTAAACTAGTAGAAAACTGATAGGAGCATTTTAACTGCCATCATTTTATCATTATTATTACACCTGGTCAAAATACACAGAGGGAAAAAAGAAATATGTTTAAAAAAAATCAAGATTTTCATTCTGTGTTTTCCATTGAAATTCAAAATTTGAAAATTCCAAATGTCACTGGGATTTCAAACTGAAAAAAATCCTCACAGCTCCAGTGTTGGTTGAAGGACAAGGCAGTGAGGGGAAATGGCAAATTAATGAAGATTCCGCCCCCCCCCCATTTTGGTCAAAATCATGATGCATTTTTTGTCAAAAACTCCAGTCAGCGTCCCGTGATTACAGCTTAGGGCTCAAGAAAGAGAACACCGGTGTGCCCTCTAGTAAAAGCATTCGCATGACAGAAAGGAAGTAGAGAATGTTGGATTGAAAATGGGTGTCAAATGGCTAGAATAAGGAAAGGATTGATCAAAAATAGTATTTTGCTTTTCACTCTGGGCACGTGCACGCATGTCTGGCTCATCCAGCACAGGATGGATACCTGGTAAGAAAAGCGAGCCAGAAATAATGAATGACAGCTAGATGTTCCAGGTCTGATGTCTCTTCTCACTTATACCAGTGTATCTCAGTTGTCTTCAATGGAGTTGCTCCCCATTTTGGCTGGTGTGTAAACGAGAGCAGAATCAGGCTAGTTCAGGGTCCCTGTAAGCGTGCAGACTCACCCCTGCGGCGCCTCCTGCTGGTCTTCTCGGGAATTAGCTCTTCCAGCCCCTGGAGCACCCTCTGCAGGCCAGTGTCCTGCTGCCGCTGGCCCCCGTGTCCCTCCCAGGACCCGGTGCCCTTGTGTTTGGGATGCTGCCCCCTGGCAATACCCCCGCAGTCTCAGGGTCTCCCCACCCAGGGGAACCCCCCAACCCTCTATCCCCACCTTGTCTCAGTCGTGGGCTACTGCCAGTCACCATCTAGCCCCTGCTCACTGGGGCAGACTGCAGTGTAAAAGCCACTCATCATAGGCAAGGGGGGGTTTTGGACCTGCTGCCTTTCTCTACAACCCAGTACCTCTATGGGCCTTGGACCAGGCCCTGAAGCCTGGGGAGTTGCCAGCCTGGAGCTCCCCTGCTCCTCTGGCCCTCCCCAGCCCTGCTTCACTCCAGTACCCTTTAGCACTCAGGCAGCTAGGTCCATCTCCCTCCTCAGCTAGAGGAAGACTTCTTTTGGGCCTTTGGCTCACAGCCTTTTTATGCAGGCCAGCTGTGGCCTGACTGGGGCGTGGCCCAGCTGGAGCCACTTCCCCAATTAGCCCAGCGTAGCAGCTCTCAGCCACAACCTTCTCCCAGGGCTGATTTCAAGCCCTTCAGGGCAGGAGCGGGTGACCACCCCGCTACAGTCCCCCTATCGATCTATGGCTTTTATTATTATTTATTATTCATAATAGAGTGGCACCTAGAGGCCCCAGCTGAGATCAGGGTCGCATGGTGCTTGGTGCTGTACATACATATAGTAACATTTCCCGACCAATTTTGCTTAGGGCTGGCCAGTGGCCAACACCCTTAATTCACCTTCAGTTACACCTTATTCCACAAGTTGTCCTACTGAAATCTGCGGGACTACGTGAGGGTTAAGGTAATACTCAACATGAGTACAACCATCCGAATCTAGTCTAAAGAAGCCAGGCCACTATCGGAACTGGTATCCAGCTACCTCTTAACAGAGTCAGATTCCAAGGCCAGAAGGTACCATTGTTATCATGGAGTTTGACCTCCTGTATAACACAGACCATAAGACTTCTCTGTGTTAATTCCTGATTTGGCTAGAGATAGCTGGGTGCTGATTAACATTTACCATCGTGTTTTAGGCAGTTTCCCGTTGGGTTCTTCTTCTTAAAGACTGGAGACACTAGCTGGCCCACAGACATTAGCAATTAGCTGGCAGTTTTGGAGAGGAGGCAGAATTAAATACAGATTTGCTCCTCCATTGCTACTTATTGGCTCTGCAGTGTGAAAAGAGTGACAGCTGCCGTCTGCCAAGATTCTGTCTGACTCTGATGATGCATGAGGAGCAGTTATTGGCAGTAGTTTCTCTGACAACAACCACACTTCAGCTACCATGGGGCTTAATGAAAGAGGCCTGGATCTTTACTTGAGGATGCTGGAAGACTCCTCCAGGAATGCTGGGCCTCCTTTTGGTGCATTGCGATCCTCCTGGGAGGACTGGCAAGAGACCTATGACTCTGCCATCAAACCTCGTGGAGTCTAGATGATCTGAAAGGAGTATCTGATTACAGGGGTGGGGGTGGGGGTGGGCAATTAAGTGGTGCCAGCAGGAGAAGCTCAGCACTTTGCAAGATCAGGCCCTTTATTTATGCTCACGGTATCCTCGGCAGGGAGAGATGCCCTCGCATCTCATCAGCCCCTGGAAGATTAAAGTTACAATGGCACTGCCACATCAGGGCAAGGATGGATGGCAGAGGGAGGCAACGTGGTTGGGGCTAATGAAGAGTGGGGAGTAGTAAGGAAAAGGGAAAAAGGCGGCTTGTGTTAGTTGGCATCAAGAGCCTGTGATGTCAGGGTGATGTCAGTCCAGCAGGTGGTAACTTTTTCCAGCTCAGCTCCAAACCATGCGGGCTTTGTTTTTGTTTACTTTTCCTCTCCGCTCTGAAAAGGCCAGTGAGCGAGCTCCCCGTTTAGTGCCTTGTGAGCGCTGCCTGTGAATCACTCAGCAAGGAACCTCGCTGCCCTCACACCGGGGCGAGGAACGCCTTGCAGAGAGAGGGAGGCTAAATATACACACACAGGGGCCCTGGTGCTCAGCAGGGTTCACAGGCACAGAGAGAGGTACCGCAGCCTTTTGCTTGGCAGCGTTTTTCTTCTGCAGTCCCTCTTCACCACCAGCCCAGCCTGTGATGATGAAAGCTGCCTTCATCCCCTTCTTTCCTCAATCTCCACCTTCCCGGGAGGTGAACGCGCACGGCTTCAACTACCAACTTTACACTGGCAATGACCCTTCCATTCCTCACTTGGCACCAGCCAGGCAATCCTACATCTGACATCTCCCCCTGCCTCCCTGGCAACATAACCTTAACATGGATTAACTGAACATCCTACCTTCTCTCCAAAACGTGGTTCTCTCCCCATTAGCACCACCTCCATCCTCCTTGTCCCATAGGTCTGTGACTTACAGATTATCTTAGACTCTTTGTTCTCACATGCCCCAAACCTGCTGCTTCTTTCTCCATAACACTTACCAACTCCAGGCTTTTCTTTCTGTTCACATTGCTAAGGCTCTAATTCAAGCTCTCATCTCTTCCATTCACAACTAAAACCTGTTCCTCACTGGCTTCTCCCATAGGCGCCGACTTCCCCACTGTCCCGTGGGTGCTCGACCTCCCCTGCCATCAGCCCCGTCCCTACCCCACGCCTTCCATGAGGCCCCACCCCTGCCCCACCCCTTCTGACCCCTGCCCCGCCCCCATTCCAACCCCTTCCCCAAAGTCCCCGCCCCAATTCCGCCCCCTCCCTCCCCCTATTCCAACTCCTTCCCCAAATCCCCGCCCCGGCCCCGCCTCTTCCCCCGAGCGCGCCACGTTCCTGCTCTTCCCCCTCCCTCCTGGAGCGTGCTAACGCTGCCAAACAGCTGTTTGGTGGCGGCTGGGCAGGAAGCGCTGGGAGGTAGGCGGAGGACCGGGGACGCATGCACTCAGGGGAGGAGGAGGAGGAGGTGGGGCAGGGGGTGAGGGGAGCTTGACTGCCAGTGGGTGCAGAGCACTCACAAATTTTTCCCCGTGGGTGCTCCAGCCCCAGAGCATCCACGGAGTCAGCGCCTATGGCTTCTCCAATATGCACATTATCCCCCGCAAAGTCCACACAAACCACAGTCCTTAAAATCATCTTCAGCATCATGCTCTCCCCCTCTCCTCCGCCCCATCCCACTTTTTGAATTCCTCCCCTGACTTCCACTTTCCCACCCCAGCAAGCCAAACTTTTCAGTCTCACTCTTTTAGATCCTGGGGGGAAAATATCATCATGTACCGGGGGCAGAAGTAAGGTTGCACAGGGTAACCTTAATTCTGGCATCTCCTAACTTTGGAACAATTGACTTTTTTCGAGACTAAATCACATTCTTCTAACATAATTTGTGTATGCTATTTCCTAGAGTCTCTTTTGTTAAAGAGAAACCCAAAATCCAATTACATACCTTTATCATTTAAGATAAAGGATTAACTACAATAACTGGTAGCATGAGTAGACTGTTATCTCGTGTGCACCAGCCACTAGAGAAGGATGCATAACACCCTGAAATACATGCATGAGAAGCCCCATTTTCCAGAGAGCATAGCTGAGAGATTAGGTTTGGCTGATCTTTTGACAATCAACAGTGTAATTAAATGGCTGAGATTTGAGTCTGTGTGTCAAAGGCTGTTTACCTCTTCCATTGCTTCCCAGGTGACAGCAGTCCTGTGGTCCAGTCCCCCCGTCCCCCCCCAGCAGTACTTCTTAGCAAGTCCGCCCCCCATCCAAGGGATATCAAAGAGTCCAAACAAAAAGGAAAATAGTTCCACTGCCCACAGGGGGCTTGGCCCCCTCCCGTACACAAAGGAGGGGAAGCAGTTTTTCAAATCCCACAGGAAGTCTCAGCTCCCACCCTCGTGCATGGCTACACGCCAAGAGCTAGCCCTGGAGGCTTTAATCATAGAAACTAACCAGCCCAGCTTCTTTCCTCAGAGGGCTCAGACTGACGGGGACTCTGAAACTGCACCAATGCAGTGAGTTGCCACGGATTGTGACCACAGGAGTTCTTTAACCCCTTCTTGACTGGAGGGGGTTCTCTGCCCCACCACACTGCCCTATTAGAAAACTAGGTTCTATTCACAGCTCATGTATCCTCTCAGTGGGCTATGGGAACTTGCTCAAGGCCACAGAATTATTCACACTAATCAGTAGAAGTTAAACTTGAATTTATGGTCTCCTGGTGCCCAGCCCAGTGGACCTTCCATCTGACGGAAGGGTATTTTCATGGAGCAGGAGGATCAATGTTTGTCTGTGTTCCACTGGATGTTCAGTGTGTCTGACACGCCGAACAAGATGTGAGGGCGGTGCTGAGGGCAGAGGTTTTCGCATCAGCCAGTTGCTAACTTTACTGAGCAAAACAAAGATGGTGTGTGGTGATTTCCAGCATCTTATAATCTGGCCGAGTCTGAACAGATTTTCATGGGGACAGCAGAAGTCATCTCCCTGCTCCCCGGACTTTCCTGCTGAATTTCAAGCTCCTGCTGCAAATCATGGAGGTGCCACAGCTCTTAAAAAAAAAAAAGTTGGAAAAAATATATACAATGGAACGGGTTAGGCAGCTTAAATATGGGGGTTTCCACATTCCCCCTATACTATATATGTATTCTTCCCCCTGCCACCATACAGAGGTATATGCCAGACAGGACTTCCTATAACCAGGGAATGGAGAAGAGAAGAAGGTTCCTGGAAGTTCACTAGAGACTTTGTGATGCAGATCTCACTTACCTAGGAAGGACTCCGCTACTATGGGAATGGATGCTATAAAAAAAGGCTCTGGATGCTATAGAAATGACAGAGATAGAAATACCTAGATCTCGCTCATATTTCTCTGAACATTCAGTTTTCCCAGCGCTAGCCCTTTTTATGGAGGTTGCTGCGGCACATACATACATTAATTCATACACGGTATTGGCGTATTCACCTTCTTGTCCTCAGGGAACAGAAGGGGGAAGAGAGGAAGCTGAGTGAACTAATTACGCTATTAATGAGCCAGTTTGCTTGGCTGTGTTTCAGGCTACAGATCAAGCCAACAATGCCCATAATATCCCAAGCAGGCAGATTAGCACAATAAAGATCCCAGTGTCTACAGCTAATTCCTTCCCTCCAGGTTTGCTACTGCATCTGCTGTGCCAGCGCCATCCATCACCATTCAGCTGGATATCAATGGAATATGGGACACAGCAGCAGAGTTGGCAGCAGCAAGAAAGTACAATCTGCCTGGGCATTTAGCTGGTTCCCTTTCCTTTGATGCCACCTCTGTGGCTGATAGAACAGCATATGCAGTGGAATGGGTCCCAAAGCCCCTAATGTGTCTTGAGATCATTTATAGCACATTCCGCTTAAAAGTTGGGAGCATTCAGAGAGGCAGTAGGGTCTATAGGGAGAAGTGGTGAAGGTCTAGTGGACTGCACATGGATCTGAGAGATGGGAATCCTGGGTTTAATGCTGACTTACTCTGTGGCCTTGGTGAGGTCATTGAAATTCTCAGTTTCTCCTTCTGTAAAATGGGAATATGGCTCGCCTACCTCTTGAGCTCTGGGAATCACATAGCTGATGAATTTTACTTTTTCCACTTGGGGAACTCAAGACAAATGCGTTCTGCATGATGGAAGCCGCGCACAGACGCAATCCAACCCAGAGCACAGTTGTGATGGGGTGTTCACTCCCACTCTAGCCCAGAAAGGGTTAACATGGCTCAGAAGGGATTAAGTATGCTGATAGGCCACCCCCGAGGGAGATTTAGGCTTGATAGGCAAGCGTTGATTGGGGATGGAGGCCAGATGGGCAGGCGGGGCTGGTATAAGGTGAGGTAGTGAGGGAGAAGGCTGCTGCAGTGTAGAAGCCTGTAGTCCCTCTCTGGGCTTAGTGAGGGAAAGGAAGAGACCTAGGGGTAGAGTTGAAGCCCTGGGATCCTGGCCTTGATGGAAGGGTTTACCCAGAGGGGTGGAGGAACAGGGGTAATAGGAAAAAACCCAGGGAAGTGGCAGCAAGGTTTGGGACCGAGGAGACCTTGGTTGCTGATTGTAGGGTCCCTGAGCTGGAACCCAGAGTAGTGGATGGGCCCAGGTTCCCCTACCAGCCACTAGGGAAGTGACATCACTTTGAGTTGGAGGATTGTTGGGAACTTTGATACCCCAGAGGTGGAAAACTATAGTGACCTGGCCGGAGGGCCAAGTCATGAAGAGAGAGCACCCTGAGTCACAGAGAGGAAGCACTCGATATCTCCTGGAGCGTGAGAGGGGTTGCAGCGTGAACGAGAGACGGAAAGAAGTGTCAAACTGGGCGGCGCTATTCCCCAGTTGCAGCCCCCATGAGGTGCCCCAGTGGTGAGTAGAGAATCCTGCTATATACACCACACAACTTCTGCCACTAACCAGCCCTGCATATGTCAGGAACGGTATATTTGACTGTAACCATCACAATTTGCACGCCACTGGGGAACACCTTTTTGTAATTGAACAAACAGCTGAAACGTGCTTGCTGTGAATACAGGAGTTTCCAATTCACTCCCCTGGGTAGTGATGCTGGTAAAGCCCCAGCAATTGAATGTTCCTTCAAACCATGCATGAACTTGAAGGAATAATTGTGAAAAAAAATCCCGGCTCTTAGCTCTCCTTCACCTGCCTCATTGAGAAGCCGTCACACTGCTTCTCAGGATGAGCCGTAACTTAGTGGTTCAAGGGCTTTCCTCGGATTCAAGAGGGATGGATTCAGTTGGCTGCTCTGACAAACCTTATGTGTGTCTTAGTATTTCAGTGCCTGAGCTGTGAAATAGAGAGAATGCTTCCCTCCCTCATGGGCCTGTTGTGAAGATAAGTACATGACAAGAGTATGTGGTAATCCAGCTAGGATGGCATTGAGGGTTGTTTAAGTCAATTAAGTAGAATTTATCCACGATGCTTCAAATACCACGATACTACAGAGGCTCTATCTACACTGCAAAGAAAAACCCACGGCTCTGCGTCTCAGAGCCCCAATTGACTCAGGCTCACAGGACTTGGGCTGTTGAGCTAAAAATAGCCGTGTAGATGTTCCCAGTTGGGCGGGAGCTTGAGCTCTGAAACCCAGCAAGAGGGGAGAGTCTCAGAGACCAGGCTACGCTGCTATTTTTAGCCCTGCAGTCCAAGCCCCAGTTAATTACCTATCTCAGAGAGCTGGAAGGGACCCTGAAAGGTTATCAAGTCCAGCCCCCTGCCTTCACTAGCAGGACTAAGTACTGATTTTACCCCGATCCCTAAGTGGTCTCATTAAGGATTGAACTCACAACCCTGGGTTTAGCAAGCCACTGCTCAAACCACTGAGCTATCCCTCCCCATGACTGGGACTTGGTGCCACACGTTTTTCTTTGTAGCATAGAGCCACATAGGCTAGTGTAAAACAAAGGCAAAGTATGTGCTGTGACCTTGACTAGTGGCTAGCTCACCAAAATCCAACAGTTTATTACTGCTACCAGACAATGGAATTACTCCTTCAGCTCCAGCAGGCAAGGACTGGACTGTGATGTTAAAGGTCCCCTGTTCAAACTTTGCAAAAAACAGGTGGTGGAGATTTAGACTAGCAGTTTAATTCATGTACCTACCTCAACGTCTTTCCCTTAACTGAACCTAATATATGAAGCCATTTAATAGGGTTGGATGCGGCAGCATATGTCTGTATAAAGAACATTACACAGGCAGTTAATTGCTCAAGGAGTGGCCCTTATTAGAACATTCAACAAACAGGATCTGATGGATTCTATTTTTCTTTAGCAAATGTTATTTAAACGAGACAATGGGGAGACTTCCCCCACACCCCAAAGGATGAGAGACAAAATTCCTTTCTGCCTATGCTCTCACGTTTGAGTATGAGTCAGATGGCAAAGGTATCCCCTCCCTGCTTTCAGCTTCGCAGCCACAAATTGCTAGGAAAGAAAATAAATTGAATTCTGGAGCGGCGGTCCAGGAGGGAAATCATGCACAAGCAGAGGGGGAAGGATCTTAGCCCAGTGGCATGAGCTCTTGTTTCATTTCTTTCTAATGTTTATTTGGCTTTTTGTCTTTCTCGTTTCATGTGTTTTCTTTCTTCTGGTTTCTCTCTCCTCCAGCTATCTGGTATTAATTTTTTCTTTTACGTCGATGAATTGCTATCCCCTGGAATCTCTTTTCAGCAAACGTTTTTTTTCTTCTTTTTTTTCCCCCATTCTTGCAATTTCTTCACTGCTTCAGAGACCTTTTCCATCTCTGGCTCTGTCCCTCTCTCTCTCTTTCTTTTTTTTTTTTTTAATATATAGTGTTTAAGGCATATTTTCTTCTCTTCCTCTCTCATGTTTGTTTCTCTCCCTTCCTCTCCTTTCTCTTCCTTTCTTGCCAAGTGTTCACTATGTTTCTGACCCCTTCACAGTCGTTAGGTCTTCTGCCCAATCCAAATGTTCTGTCCACTTTACCTTACCTAAGCTAACGAGGCCTGGTCAAATTTTCAGTCAAACCTGGTTTTGACAGAATTTTTTTTTTTTTTTTACAAAACAGATTATATGATTGATGGCCATTCTGAAATATCACCTCTTCTTTTGAGTTTTCCACCACCTTAGGTTGAAAGGCTCTCACAAGATTTTTGAACTAGAAGACAGACCCCTGCTGGATTGGGATTCAAAGCAGCAGAAACAGATTCATGTCCAAGGATATGAATCCAAATACTCCCTGAAATTTGACAGCCGATTTCCATACAATGCACCCAGTTACCATTACATACAATCCATAAATAGTTATCTTAGCGTTAGTAATAAACAATACTTTGTGCTCTAGACCCAGGCAGCTGAGGTGTTTCCCACTTTGATGGTATGGAGTCAGCATGGATCTATGCAAGTCCCTTCCAGTTCCCTTGGTGTAGTAGGCAGGCCAAGGATGTGCTGAGAGTTTTCAGTCTCCCGGGCGGTCATTCTCTGGGTGAAATTCTTACTCTGGGTTATGCAGGCGGTCAGACAAGATGGTCGTGATAGTCTCTTCCTGCCTTCAGATCCATGAATCTATTCCAGCACCTCTCACCAGCTCTGCCTTCACTTAAAAATAATCATTCTTCATACTGGTCTTTTTAAAACCATTCACAAGCCCTTAGGGTATGTCTACACTTAGCCGCTGGTTCGGCGGTAAGCAATCGATCTTCTGGGATCGATTTATCGCGTCTTGTCTAGACGCGATAAATCGATCCCGGAAGTGCTCACCGTTGACGCCGGTACTCCAGCTCGGCGAGAGGAGTACGCGGCATCGACGGGGGAGCCTGCCTGCTGCATCTGGACCGTGGTAAATTCGAACTAAAGTACGTCGACTTCAGCTACGTTATTCACGTAGCTGAAGTTGCGTATCTTAGTTCGATTTGGGGGGTTAGTGTAGACCAGGCCTTAGACTCCTCTCACCCCGGCGTGAATTGGGAGTAACTGCTGAAATCAACAGAGGGGTACAAAGGGAGGCCAAAAGGACTCCCATGTTTGCTCTGGGAAAAACAAGCTGTGGAGCTATCAGAGTGGGCTCAGAAGGGAGGTTTTTGCAAATATGCCTGGACAAGCATTTCCTGAAGGCCACTCTGCTTAGTGAACCCATAAAAGGATCTGTTTTGTTTTAACCAGAGCACTTGGATCCAGCCAAATATCCTCCGAATGATGACGCCATGAAGACTTTCACAGGCTCTTTTTTTCCCCTTCATCAGAAGGTAAACTTTCCTTTAACAAACACTCAGTCCAGCCAGAGCAACTTGGGAGAACAATGAGTCACAAAAAAAGGCCTGATATTTAAAACAATTGCTGTGTTCACATCCTGAATTGATTTCCTGTCATGATTTCCCTCTGATGGGTTCGGTCAAAAATAATAACAATAATAAATAAAATAGGAGAATGTGCCCCTCTCCGGTTCTCCTGATAGGGTCTTGGTGTTAATAGAGCAGACATGCAAACAGAGGAATGAGTGGACTCACATACAGTAAGACTCAGAGAACAATTCAGGAGATGACTGTGGGTTATTATGAGTGAGACAAAATGGGTGAGGTAGTATCTTTGGATCAACATCTGCTGGTGGAAGGTACAGAGCTCTTCAGGTGACGGTCTGGGGAAGATAATCAAAAGGCGTAAGCTACTACCAAGTTGGGACAGATTGTTAAACATAAGGGGTTAACATGTGCTATAGGAGACGACTTAAAATGAAATAGGCTGTTAAGGACTTGCAGGCAAGTGGGGTGTGTTACAAATTGTTGTAATGAGCCATAAAAGCAGCATCTCTCTTGGGTCCAAGGGTTTCAGTATCTAGCAGAGTTATGAACTGAATTTCCCAGGCTTCCCTTTGGAAGGAGTTCTGCAGGTTTCCTTTGAGGACAAGGACTGAGAGCTCCGCTATGGAGTTATCGCTTTGTGAGATCGCTTTTGCCTACAGGTGACATGGTGTTTGTCTTCTATCATTGGAGGGCGTAGTAATTGTCTGGTTTCACCCGCATAGTTGTTGTTGAGGCATCTGGTGCACTTGATGAGATACATCACATGTTGTGACAGGCAGGTGTGTGGATTATTATGACTATTTGTATTATTTTAGTACCTAGAGACGCCAACTGAGATCAGGGCCTCATTGGACTAAGATGCTAGGGAGACCGTTTCTGGGGCCTTGCCTTCTTCTTTTGCCATTCTCTTATATTCTCAGGACAATTGGGTCCATTGTCCAGCAAACATTTTATAGTATCTATTTATTTGTAAGGCGGCTGTAGGAAACTCAGCTTTTCAATCACCTGGCTTTTACATGCTTAATTTTTCAACCTTAACTTTCCATTATCTGCTTTTAATATCTATCTATCTATCTATCTATCTATCTATCTATCTATCTATCCCAGAATCATCATCCCAGTATGTTTGCTGGAGCACATTATTTTATTCACATGAATAAAAACTATTCAAAAATCAGCAAGCAATTTCTATCCATGCAAGTTTAAAAAAAAAAAGAAGCATAATCAGTTCAAACAAGACTGTGGAGTACTCAGTTTGCTTGGGGGAAGGCATATACATTTCAATGAAATTGAAAGGCAGCAGATGTAAAACAGATGAAAGGAAATACTCTTTCACACAAGGCACAATTAGCCTGTGGAACTCATTGCCACAGGATATCTTTGAGAGCAAGAGCTTTGCAGGATTCAGATAAGGGATGGACATTTCTACGGGTAAATAAAAGATCCAGAGTTGTTGTTTTAAGCATTTAAAAATCCAAGAATTTTGGAAGGGATGTAAATCCTCAATCTTCAGGGCATAATCCAATCTTTAATTATTGACAGTGAAGAAAAAACTTTCCCTGGGGGCAGATTATTCCATAATCTGCCTCCGGAATAATCTGCTTCCTGCAGGGTCTCTTATACCTTCCTCTGAAGAAGCTGGTACTGGCCACTGTTGGACACAGGATACTGAAAGAGAGGGACCATTGGTCTGATCCAATCTGGCAGTTCTCATACCCCCGTGTTTATATACACATTGAGTGCAGGGTATAGACTCCAGGCACAGTAGCCATGAGTTTTCCTGGCCATTGTGGCCACCAGTTTTCACTGAGGATATTGGGATCACAAAATACAAGCATCTTTCCCCATGCCATTCCCTGAAGGGCAAACCCACACACACTTGTGTGGGGTGTAAGCACCCCCCCCCCCCCCCCCCCCCCCCCCGCTAGTTCATAAAATGCCACCAGCTACAACTACATCAGGACTGCATTCAATTAGGAAAAGGAAAAGTGATCTCAAGTTCCATCTCATCACAAGTGGCCATGGCAGCCAATGCAGGAAGGTGGTAAAGCTCCTGCAAGCCCCCATTCATAAAAGTGCTCTCATAAATCCTTGCAGAGAAAAAATTACATGACCAAAGAATAACCTTGTAAAAGAGTTTAAAAGAGAAATGAAATGCTGGAGATCAGAAGCGTGTTTTTAAACGCATGTACTTAGCACTAACATCAGGAAGTCATATTTTTAAAGAGCCCAGGAACCAATTTGCCAAAGAGATTTTTTTTTTTTTTTTTTTTGGTAATAGATGAAAAAAGTGACTTATTAGCAATAAGAAACTAACTCTTTCCGTGGTCTCTGAGGCACTTTGGACTATTACTTTGTCACTGTAAACTAAAATGATTGCAAGATCCTGACACATTTTGCTATCTCACCATGTCATAAAGGCCAAGATTTTTTTTTTTTTAAGCCTAATTAAGATCATACAGAGCTACAAGACTGACAAGGTCTGGAAAACACAGTGAAAGGCTAAAGAGCTGCAATCTATTTAGTTTGGCGGTTCCCAAACTGGGGGTCAGGACTCCAGAGTGGGTCGCGACCCTGTTTTAATGGGGTCACCAGGGCTGGGAATAGATTTGCTGGGGCCAAAGCTGAAGTCTGAGCCGCACTGCCCGGGGCAAAAGCCAAAGCCCGAGCCCCGCTGCCCGGGGCTGAGGGCTTCAGTCCTGGGTGGCGGGGCTCAGGTTACAAGCCCCAACCTGAGGCTGAACCGCTTGGGCTTCTGCTTTGGCCTCCCCGCCCAGGGTAGCGTGGCTCAGGTGGGCTCAGGCTCCTGCGGTCATGTGGTAATTTTTGTTGACAGAAGGGGGTCGCAGTGCAGTGAAGTTTGAGAACCACTGATTTAGTTTCACCAAGAGAAGGTTAAAATGTGACTTGATTACAGTCCATTAGTACCTACATGGGGAAGGGATTTCTGATAGACCGCTCTTTAATTTAGCACAAAAAGGCATAATGAGACCCAGTGGTTGAAAGTGGAAGCTAAATAGATTCCAATTAGAAATAAACTGCTCATATTTTATAATGAAGGTAGTTAACCATTGGAACAATTGGAGTCTCCGTCACTTGAAGTGTTTAAATCAAGATTAGCATCTCTTTCAGAAAGACATCCATAGCTCAAACTGAAGTTATAGGCTTGATGCAGAAATTATTGGGTGCGATTCTCTGGCCTATGTTATTCTGGAGGTCAGACTAGACAATCCTAATGGTTCCTTCTGGATTTTTCCTTATTTAGGTGTCTAAATAAGTGGCCTGATTTTCCAAAGTTCTGTGAGCTAGAACTGAATGAATAATTGACTTTTTCATTTCAGTGGCCAAACCCTCTAAAAAAGTTGGTTGATTTCAATATGTCATTTTTTTTTCAATTTAATTTAACTAAAAAAAGTTTTTTTGTTGTTGTTTTTTTTTCAGGTCAAATGAAGCATTTTGAATGTCAATTGAAATGATGGTTTTGTTTGGAAAATGTCATTTGGAAACACAACAATTGGTTTCAACACTTTTTTACCAAATGAGATGTTTTCACGTTTCTGAATTTTTTTGGTTTTGGGGGTTGTTTTGTTTTTGTTTTGTGATGAAATTATTCACTGAATTTGTCCTGAATTCACAAATCGTTTCAGTGCTCCCCAAAATTCTTTTTTTGGCAAATTTACTATTTGCTGGGGGGGAGGGGGGAAATTGCCCAGCTCTGCTGAACACCTAACAGCTGCCATGATTGTTCAACGCTTTAAAAAAAAAATCAAGTCATTTATTAAGGTGCCTAGCTAAGGATGTAGGACCCTATCTTTGACACCTATGTTTGAGAATTTTGGCTTTAGTTCGGGTTATAAGATTTCCCTAGAAGATACAAGTCAAAATGCTGATACTTTTTGACATCAACATGTTGACTTCAATAGGAGCTAAGGGTGCTCAGGTTGACTAAAAATCATGTCACTTTTATATAGGTGCCTAGGCCAAGATTTCCCTAAGTGACCTGTGATTTTTGGGTGTCCCACGTGAGATATCTTAAAAGGACCTGATCTTAAGAGGACAGATGCTCAGTGCTTTCCGAAAATTAGGGCCCTCTAAGGTGTCTCGAGCTTGACACAGAAACATTGATGCCCCGCAAATTACTAGTCACTTTGAAAAGTCTTGGACCTAAATACGGGTTTCAACACCTTACTGTGGGCACCCCATGTAAAGGAGTTAGGCATTCAGGCCCAGATTCTCCAAAGGTAGCTAGATGCCTAACTCCTATTGAGTTCAACAGAAGATAGGTACCTAAATACCTTGCTCCAGGTCTCAGTTCCCACTGGAAGTTGATGTGAGTGGGGTTCCTAACTGCCTCGGACACTTTTTAAAAATCCAGCCCCAATGCCCAGAATTGTGGCCTAATAAAGTAGCAGCGAGTGTGGCTGGACACCATCAAGCATGCTATCTTCTTTATGCTGCTTCAATATAATGCTTAATCTCCTTCAAATCCTTACTTTAGACCCACAAGGAGGAAGTCAAAGGCATTTATTTATGGCAATATGTGCATGTATTTTGCTTCACCACGCTATGTGCTAGCCTTTGCCGCGTAATCCTGGGAGATCATGGTTGTAACGGCATGGACAGGAAGGTCCATAGGCCTCCCTAGTGGAGAATCCTAGAGTTCAAGGCCAGGAGGGACCACCAGATCATCTAGTCTGATCTCCTGTATATCACAGGCCACTTTACCCCATTCAGACACCCTCCCACCAAGCCCAGCATCTGAAATTGTGGATGCTCATTCAGACTGAACTGAGCCATTGCTATTGAAGTTTGCCTGTTCTTGTTTTGAGCTGGGTGATTGATCCCCATTCGTTTCAGTAGTTATGATAGGCTTTGCAAACTGGAAGATGGTGGTGGTGGTTTTAAAAGGACTTTACAGAGACTGGCCTTTCTTAGCAGGATCGTGTCCAACCCACTGGCAAGCGTTGCAGTGAACCAATTTCCTATGCCGAGTGTGAACCCAAAGCAGAGTTGGGTTTTACTTTTTCTGCTGATGCATGCAAGGGGGCAGAGTGACAACCCTAGAGGTTGAGTCCTCTATCTATGCACAGCACAGATAGGAGCTGGGCGGGCAAACATCCACCCACCCACTCCAGCAGGGTGCCTCAACCTTTTTCTGGAGTAACATAGAAACATAGGGATCACCATTTTGGATCAAGCCCACGGTCCATATGGTCAGTATCTTAGCTCTGACAATAGCCAGCACTAGATGATTCAAGGGAAAGTGAAGGAACCTCCATAACTCCATAGTAGGCAGACATGAGATAATCTGCTCTCCACGAGGGTCTCATTCAGTGGTTAGAGATCATCGAAACATCAAGTTCTATAGAACGTCCAGTACTGTTTTTCTTAGTATTAGCTACTGTAGCTCTGTCTATTCTTGTTATCCATAGTATCCAACCCCTCTTTGAACCTTGCTAAGCTCTTGGCCACCATAAGACACCATATCGACACATGGGAGGGCCATCCAGCGTCCAGAGCTCAGCGTGGCAGAATTCAATTTTTTTTTATGATGATGCTTAAAAATATTGATATTTTCTATTTTTCTATTGTTTTTTAAATTTTCACAAACCTCACATCTCCAGGCAGATACACCTGCCCCAACCCCCTCTCACTGTCCACTGGGCTCTGGCATCCGAACCCCCTGCTTAGTGAGTCCAGTTCAGTTGAGGGTGACCCCCCTCAATCAGGACAGGCTAAGCACAGTTCTGCTGCCCTTTTCTCACTCAGTAAGGATAACAACATGTCATTGCCCTTGCATTCAATGTAAAATTTTTATTAAAGCTAATGTTACAATTATATAATATACAGGTTACAGTGCTTAAATTATCCAAAAGTACAAAGTTTGGTTTAAAAGTCATACAATACATATAGTATATAATCCAGCAATAACCCAAATTTAGATTAATATATTTAACGATATAGTTAGCATCCAAATATTCGGGCACATCACTCAAGAAAAGTTATACAGAGAGTTGGTTGTAGAAAGCAAATATAGCAACGAGTGTAGATTGTCCCTCAATAATTGAGCATTTAGGATTGGTTGTCCCTCAGTAAATGCAGTCCATCAGAGAAGTTTTTCAGTTACTTTCCTGATTTGACTTCTCAACGGCACTCCAGGTCATCTCTGTTGGTATTGCCGATGTGCGGTGATATGTTCTAGGTAGATATCCCTCGACCACCTGATGGCATCTGAAACCATAAGTTGCCGCATCAGCCGAGCATAGCACTGATTGATTCCACATTCCTGCAACACTCACTCGTTACTGGAGTCCCATGCGCCCAGGGCTCCAACGATCAGCGCGTGCGTTTGAACCTCGTAACCCATAGCTCTCAAGGCATCGGCCAGAGGGGTATATTTCTCCAGCTTTCAAGATCAGGCATCGTGGAAGGGAACTGTGACATCTGCCATGACAATCTTCTTCCGGTCCTCGTTGGTGAAGACAATGTGCGGTGACAGTTGGCTGTCCTGGGGATGGCGGAGTTCACAGCCACCTTCCCTATAGGTGGAGGGATGGCTTTGACCAGGCAATCTTGGATGGCAATGTGGTGCAGCTGCCAGGCTCTGGAATGGGGCTTAGGGCTACACAAGATGTGGGGCAATGTCTCGTTGGCATAGCCGCACTTCCTGCATCACTCATCTCGATTCCCGTGGTGGACAGCTCTGTTCAGTGGGATGCAGTTGAGCCAGGCCCTGTGGATGAACTTCCAGTCGGCAAATCGGGTGAAGCTGCCCCCGGGGAGGAAGGGGTTGCTGGCGTCCCACTTGCACGTCACCTCGAAGGCCTTCCCTGGTCCAGCTTCTGTTTCAGGTTTTCCACATACTGCCAGTGGATGGCATCCTTCAGGGTCCTCTCCAGCATGGTTCTAGCTCTCGGAATGATGGTGTGCTCCATATTCTTCACGCGTGGCACCAGGACTCCCAGCTCCTGGTGTTCCTCACACCATGTCCAGTGGCAGCTGATACACTTCTACAGTCGTCACGTAGCATTGCGGGCATGAGTCCAGAGCGAAGCAAAGTCTCCCTCATCTCTTCCAAATTCGTCTTCCAGGTAGGTGGCAACATCTTGGCTGGAGGCGGTCTTGGCGTTTCGCTTTCTGATGACATCCTGCAGAGCGCACTCTGTGATGTTCCTCACTGTGGCATGTGGGCACGTCAGAAGGCATAAGTGATCCTCACAACATCGCACAGATCACCCATTCAAGGGACATTGGTGCCGCCCTGCCTATGTGAGATGTACACCAGTTCATTGCTGGCTCTTTGGGGAAGAAACAGCCACTTCTTCACCAGCTGCCGGATGGTGTTGTCTGCCTTATTCAGAGGTACCGTCTCCACGGCAGATCCCCTGAGTACACATGAAATACGGGGGATCAGGAAGATGTTTAAGGTGTTGATCTTCTGCCACGGTGCCAGTAGGGAGCAGTCGATCTTGGCCAGGTCTCATAGGATCTCCGCTATTGTATCCTCGGGTGTCTGCTGGACGCAGAAACCCGTGGACGTACTGAGATGTTGGCATGCTTGCCCATCCTCAAGGAAGATCATGGGTTCACCCTGGATCTGAAACGGCATCGCCTGGACCGAGTCCCTTCTACTGCCATCGATATGCAGGGATGCACAGTTCCTAGCATTGAAGCGGAGTCCCATCCAGTTGGCAGCCTGGCTCGTGACATCAAGCATTTCTTGAAGACTCTCAGGGTTGTCTACGATCAGGATCAGTGATTTGTATCCCAACACCAGCCAAAATTGATCTCTTGGGCAACACAGCTCTGTCTGCTGGATACTTAGGCAGAGTAGGTGCGTTCATGTAAATACAGTCTGATCCTGAAACCTCCCCCCCGCCCCCAGCTCATCACTAGCTGTCAGGGGAGAGCTGCTTCAGACTGTGCTTACACAATAGTTTAGTCTCCTGAGGGCTGTAACACTCTGGTAACTGGGCTTGGGGTGTGTGTGTGGGGGGGGGGGGTCTGGGTTAAGTGGCCTGTGATATACAGGAGATCAGACTAGATAATCTGGTGGTCCCTCCTGGCCTTGCACTCTGATTCTCCACTAGGGAGGCCTGTGGACAGGAAGGTCCATACTGTTACAACAATGATCTCCCAGGATTACTCGGCAAAGGCTAGCGCACAGTGTGGTGAAGCAAAATACCTGCACATATTGGGATAAATAAATGTCTTTGATTCCCTCCTTGTGGGCCTACAGGAAGGATTTGAAGGAGACTAAGTGTCTGGCTGTACAGGCTCAGGGAGGATGTTCCACATACAAGGGCCACCATGAAGAAAAGCATGGAGATGGGCAGATACAGTCGAGCATTGCGGCTGGTATCACTGGAGGGCGAGGGGTGCAGGGGGAGTGGTGATGTGTTAAAAGGTTAGGTCCTGTTCTACAGTTTTCTAAAGGGGACTGCTCAGTGCAACAAAAATTAGTCTACTCACAGGACTACGGGCTGGGAACTTGCTGCTTTATTTAATTGCATCATAGCAGAGTGGGAGGGAAGGAATTCCCACTGACGAAACAAAAAGTAAGGGAGGGGTGGAGCATGGCTCCATCCAATAATACTCTGGGTAATCCCGCTAACTCTATCATGACCACTTCACTGCAGAAAGCCCATTGAAGTCAATGGAAAGAGCCTCTCTTTGGGAGGGCTAGCTCAGGGGGAGGGATAACTCTGGTTTGAGCATTAGCCTGCTAAACCCAGGGTTGTGAGTTCAATCCTTAAGGGGGCCATTTGGGGATTCAGTTGGGGATCAGTCCTGCCTTGAGCAGGGGGTTGGACTAGATGACCTCCTGAGGTCCCTTCCAACCCTGATATTCTATGACTCCACTAGGTTTTGTATTGGGCCCGTGGTCAGATGGATAGGGCTGCAAAGGGCATTGCAGCCACTTATGCAAAGATGGGATTTGGTCCCTTTAGCTGGGATTTTCAAATGAGCCTAAGGGAATTAGGCATCCAGCTAATGAACTATGGGTACTGTCAAGGCTGATTCCCCACTCTGGCACTTTGAGTGCAGAAGGTGGGGGCCCACAAGGATTCTAAAAATTACTACTGGCCACTCCAGGCTTGTATTAAACTCCCAAGGTTACAGCTGCTCTTTGATCTTGGATGGGTAGATGCTGCCACCACCCAAGTGCAGAACCCCTTTGAGAACCCAGGAAGGAACACTTGGGAATTCCTTCCTGTGGGGTACCCTCAAGCCCTTTCACCGCCTCTCCCCATCCCCCTTCCAGGAAGAGCTGAGAAAGAAAACAAAGGAAATCCGCTGTTGCCACCAGCTAATGAAACAACATATGCACAAACCTCTTAGGACACAAAAAAACCCAATCCTGTTCTTAAAGGTAAATTTTATTAAAAACAAAAAGAAAGAAAATACATCTGGAACTTAGGCTATTGCTAGATTTAAAAAGAGCAATATAATAATTAGGCATCAAGAATGGTTTTCTTGAACTCCAGCTTAATGATTGCAAGCAAAACAAAAACAGTTGGGGGTTAGCACAGAGGAGTCCACAAGCTAATAAGAAATAAAAGAAATAACCCTAATCACGTCTTCCTAGACATTCCCTGATCTACTTACATAACTGGGGTTTCAGATAAGTAATTCCTAGGTATGATTTGATGATTTTTTCATACTTGGTTTAGCGTCTTACAGCATTGCTGCTCTGTGTTTCCTCTCTCCGGAGAACAACAGACAGACAAAGGGAAAGTTTTTCCCCAATTTTAAAAAGTTCTAACCCTCCCATTGGCTCTTTTGGTCATGTGTCCACTCCCTTCCTTTTAACTATTGGCTTTTTTAACCCTTTACAGGTAAAGCAAGTAGAGAACAGCTACTAACAGGGATTTTATAGCTGGCTGGCTGGGTGTCCATAAAAGGGAGCTACCCCTCTCCCTCTTCATTTATCACAGGTACCTATCTATTTAAGGTACTTATCTGACCCCCCATTATTGTAGTATCTGAGCAGCCCACCATCTTTACTGTATTTATCCTCACAAAACCCCAGTGAGGCAGCAAAGTGCTATTATACCCCCTTCTTGGATGGGGAATTCAGACGGAGATGGGGTAAGTGACTTGCCCAAGGTTACCCAGGGAGCATGGGACAGCACAGAGAATTGAAAGCAGGTCTCCCAACCCCCCCAACTAGCGGCTTAACCACCAGGCTGGCCTAAGTGGTTTCGGTACCTTTGAAAACTCCACCTTCATGCCCTCAGAGACAAATCAGACAGTCTGTGAGGGAGTCTGAGTAGAAGAAAAAAACCTGACTGTGCTGTGGAGTTTCAAGTGGATTTCTTTCCGCTAGCTAAGAGATTTTTCAAGGCAGCGAAACGTATGGCTCGTTATCCGGATTAATGTTATTACCCTCATTTTTCAATAAATATACCGTGTCAGAATTTATAGCCTCGCTGTTCTTTTCGTGAAATGCAATAGGGCTCCCTTAGCATGCCAGGGTTACATTAGAGTGACAGGAGCAGCCGGGGGAGGTAAATACGCCGCTCCCTGTTGTTATGTTTCACTCGTGCGCCAGGCCAGATCGGTGACAGCTTTTGGCTAACACTGCGCAGAGGTGAATAGAAAAGAAATGGCAGGCACGTCATTTTAAGTAAACAACTGAGCCAGATTCATTTGATCTATTTATCTGGCCCTCTGGAGAGTGTTAGTGCTGGTGAAAGGAGCATAGAATGACTGAAGTTCTCCTCAGAACAGTTACACAGCACCCTGAATGTGCTCCTCTTGTGGGGTAAAGCTCTGCTCTGCTCCACCTCTACCCCCAACTCATCTCCTGAGAGATCCCTCAACCCCACCTATTGAGTCTTGTGGCCCTGAAGGTTTCAGATAACCCCCCTCACTGCCCATAAGTCTTCTCCCAAGGGGAAGCACTTTGTCCCCACCCATGGGGAATTTTTGACAGTGAAACCTCCCTTGCTGTGTTCTCAAAGAACAGGAGTACTTGTGGCACCTTAGGGTACGTCTACACTACCCGCCGGATCGGCGGGTAGCGATCGATCTATTGGGGATCGATTTATCGCGTGTAGTGTAGACGTGATAAATCGATCCCTGATCGCTCTCCCGTCGACTGCTGAACTCCAGCTCGGCGAGAGGCGGAAGCAAAGTTGACGGGGAAGCCGCGGCCGTCGATCACGCGCCGCGAGGACGCGAAGTAAGTGATTCTAAGTTGATCTAAGATACGTCGACTTCAGCTACGCTATTCTCGTAGCTGAAGTTGCGTATCTTAGATCAATCCCCCCTCCCCAGTGTAGACCAGGCCCTAGAGACTAACAAATTTATTTGAGTATAAGCTTTCGTGTTCTATCTTCTGACAGAAGTAGGGAGTCTCAGGTTTCAGTGAACTGTTACTTCAACAACGTAACAGATGGAAACGGATTCAGTGTCTGATGCAGAGAAGCCACCAGCTCTGCTTCCACATCTCCCTAGCCTCCTGACTCTGCGCTGCCCGCTGGATTTATGCACTGTCAGCAAGGTGGCCCTGTGCCATGTTGTCCTTACCCTCTGTGGACTCACAAATCCATTTGATGGTTGGAGAACATTCTCGTGTCTGGGTTTATAAACCTGATTGGGAATGGACCAAGTTGGTCCTCATTTTGTTGGGTTTAACATGAGCATTTTCCAAAGCTTTTTGTGGGGTAGTGGAAGGAGCCAGACCAACAGCTCTAGCGATAGAAATTCTCTGTATATCTGCGGCACCGGTACAGCATGGAATGACACGGTGCTAACAGGACTATGCTCAACTCAGTCCATGCACTAGGAACCTCCAGAGCTCTGAGCTGTTTCAGAACAAGCAAAAGAGCCAGACTCTGGGTCTGTTGTAGACTCACAGCCTCTCTGGATCATGCACAGAGGGGGACACATGACACCCACTGATTAGTGGGTTAAAGTGACTTCCCCCATGTTGCTCGCCCATGGGCTGCAACCAGGTTCTGGAGCTAGGATTGAAAGGGTCGTTCAGTCTCCCTTGCCCAGTCAGTCCTGGGCCTCCCTGCTGACACTGATTACAGTGGCGTTCGTGATAATGCGGATACCTGCCTACTGGGACCACAGAACTTCCATCACTTAGGCCACCAAGCAGCCATTAGACAGTAACAGTGTTCTGATCGGCCAATCCTTTCATAACATGGCTGATTTTATAGACCTCCCAGGTCCCTTTATCTTGCGATACTTCTCTCTTACACCTTGCTGGGGATTATTTTTTTTTCTGGATCGGAGGTAGATTTAAAACAAAGTAAAAAAAAAAAAAACCCAACAACCTTAGGCCGGATTCTCTCCTGATTTACTCTCAAAGTCTTGCACTGGGTGTAAATCAGGCTAGAAATTGCCTTTCCGTAGACTCAATGATTTATCTTGCCCCGTCGGCTTTTAGTAGGCTGACGATTTAAATGCGTTTATTTTCTTCCTGCTCAGTTTCAAGCGGCTACTCCACCCCATGCCCCTGTTTTCTGTAACGCTGGCCCACAGAATGTATATGGGGGGGGGGAGAAAAGACCTTCCTGGTAGATTATTTGCTTCTCTGCTGGCAGACCCCAAGTGGGCTGCTTTTCTAAATGGGTGTGTGGCCAGGAGGAGATAAATGAGACCCTCTGCCCTTTTTCACTGATACCCTTTGGAGAAACACTTTTTAATCTTAATGTGCACATAAAGCAGCCGCAGTAGATGGCTGGCTGTGCACTCAATGTTTTCCTGGGTGTTCCCCTTCTGTACCAGCCAACTCTTCCCCAATAGCAGGAAGGCAGCCAAGATAAGGAAATATTCATCACTGCTGTACTTTATTATTTCAGTGGAAACAAAGGATCATAAGAGTTTGCATGTTGCAGGCTCTATCTTTCTTGACTCGGGCATTTGAGGCTGGGATTTTAAAGCCTTCCCGTTTCTAAATGGCTGGTTTGAACCTAGCCCATGTAAGTAGTGACTAGATGTTAACTGAGAACCGCTTGGTGGTCTCAGTGGAATTCTTACTAGTACAAGTACTCAGCAGGTACCTGTAGCTGCAATAGCTGGATATAATGGGCCTGATTCTCGACAGCTTTCTTTGGGTCATTTACACCCGAGAAAAGTGACCATATCCGAATGGCACCGTTTTGCATGGGTTGCGGTGCAGGACAAGGTGCAGGGCAAAGGCGAATCAAGCCCAAGCAGTGTTTCCTTCTGGACACACATCTGCATCACTGTAGTATCTGAGCATCTTCCAGTATGTCACAGACTGAGGAATTAGGAAAGCAAGGAAATTGGAACCCAGGGATTACTAGCTCCTGACTCCTGGTCCCATGTTCTATCTACTACCTCACCTTGCCTCCTGAAGCCCCACTCCAGTAGGAATCCAGGCCACCGATACAATGCAGAGGGGATCACGGTCCCATCACATCAGCCCCTCAGCTATCCGCTCAATGTCCCTGGGTTGGCACATGCTCAGAGCCTCATCTACAGCCCGTTGAAGTCAATGGGAGACTTTCTGGGAATGAATCCATACCGGCCTCACTTGCAAGAGTCCACACCTGCTGCAGCATGGAGAATGTAAATGAAACCCCAGGGCAGCAGCCTCCACTGGGTAGCCTATACTGAGCAACAGTGGCCACGTGGTGGCATCTGAGATGCTACAGTACGGCCTTGTACTGGAAAATGAAATAGCCACGGTGTTCTCCCGGGGCTGTCTGTAAATGTTGGCTTTTTTGTGCCATTCCTAGGAAATCCTCCGCAGCCAGATGCTTGAAATCAGGGTCCAATCCCTCCTGCGACGGGGCCTTACTCATGTGACCTCAGCAGGGTTATTTGAGTGAGTCCAAGTTGCAGAATCAAGCCGTTAGCAATGAGACTTAATCAGGAAATAGGACTGTGGCAATGCAGTTAGCGCATCACTTAATGGCTGGGCAGGTACTGAATAACAACCTGTGACTTCTCACCAATCGGCAGATTACACAGGCAACTTCCTTCCTTGAACTAGAGTAGCGATCCCAGGGACACCTATAGTCTCTTGCCTAACACACCAGTCCTCCATGCTGCTGAGACAGCAAAGGAAAGAGCAGAGAGGGAAAAAAAAGACGCTAGACCCAGAAACGTTTCCATCAAGTGTTAAATTTAAACCCAGATAAAATTCCTCTGACACCAGTGTAATAATAACACCCAGCACTTCTTAAACATTAACTAGCGACTCTTCCCCACATCCCTGTGTGGTACAGGAGGCGCATGGGGATAGAGCCACACAAGGACATAGGCAATGCAGTACTGAGTGCTGCAATGTCTGACTCGTAGACTTTAAGGTCAGAAGGGACCATCATGATCATCTAGTCTGACCTCCTGCACAACCCAGGACACAGAACCTCACCCACCCACTCCTGTGCCAGACCCCTCACCTCTGGCTGAGTTACTGAAGTCCTCCAATGATGGCTTAAAGACTTCAAGTTACAGAGAATCCACCATTTATACTAGTTTAAACCTTCAGGTGACCCATGCCCCACGCTGCAGAGGAAGGCGAGATGGCCTGCCACCAAGTGGAATTCACAGCCCTGAGATAGGCACCCAGATTCTCCAGGCATTGTATGGGGAAGAGTAGGCACCTAAGAAAGGGATTGACAGAAGCCAGCATGCTAAATCCGGAGCCACCTAAGCTAGCCAATAGGAAATGCTGAGGAGAGGGATGGGACCTGTTTTGGGAAGGGAAACAATATGGGCAGTGCGCCCTACTCCCTCTACTGATATGATTCAATATGTTATTCAGCCACTAGATTTCTCTCTGTGCTGTACAGCAGACTGGGTGTGCTCCTTGGGAGAGAGAGCTGGAACTCAAAGTGCAGGGAAGCCTTGTTTTCTTGTCAGTAGTTGTTCTGTTTAATGAATCCATCCCGTTTAAGAACTACTGTGGACCTATATCTCATGAGATCTTCCAGCCCAGCCACCTCCCCACATGCCGACTTTTGGACCTGGGGACAGCCTGTATACGTATTGGAATTACTGGTGTTATTAACAGCCATATAAATAATGAGCCATTTTCTGAAGTCCTTATTTCGTCAGCCTTTAACCAATACACTGGCTGAGTACATGCAATCATATCTCCCTGGTGACTGGCTCCGGCAACTATGCAATCCGCTGATGTAACTAAGGGGTTAGGGTAGCACCAAGGATGACCTGGTTTCTAGACCCAGTTGGGGGGGGGGTGTCTCTGTTCCCCATGAGCAGATACAAACCGTCATGAATAGGAGCCAACTAGCTGCGCTTCAAGCACAGGCCAGAGCAGAGATGTCCCTCTTCCTTCATCCATGGACAAGCACCTTCTTCCTCCATCTTCACACCGGCACAGAAAGACAATCACGTTTACTCTCCCCATCAGCCATCCCCAGTTCAGGAAGTCACCCTCTTGAACAGCTTCTCCTGGATTCTGGTGGGTGTTGCGGGGGGGTTGTGGCTGCTGAGTACAGGTGTGTAGGGGTGTGTGTGTGTGGTACATTGGAGCAGGTTAATGATGGTGCTAGTACATGGGCATGGTAGTGCTGGCAGGTTGAACAGGCAGAAGGTGGTGTTGGGTAGATGTAAGTTTGGAGAGTGGTGTTGCTAGGTGGGAGCAGCTCTGTGGTGGAGCTGCTAAGGGGGAACAGGTAGGAGATGCTGTTGGTTCCTGACTCTGTGTGGGTGGTGTTTTTGTGGGTGGATACAAGTGTGCAGTGATGCTGGCAGGTGATGGTGCCAGTAATTGTAACAGTATTAGAGAGCGCGTACGGATCTCGGGCACTGATGGTAGCTGGGAACGGGTGGGAGGAGTTGCTAGTGGGCGTGGGATCCTTCTTACTGGGGTTCAGAGACTGTAACTTTCTCATTGTTGAGAAAATGCACTGGCCCCCAAAGCACTTGTATTGGACCTGCCAAACTGTTCTTCTGCACTGTTCAGTCATGAAACACTGGACCTTTCAGCCAGGGGTCTTGCCTAATTTATGAAATGATTCCTCTGTACTCTCACTGTTGCTGACCATTAATTGCATGGGGACTAGGGTAGGAGCAGTGTGTGCTCCAGAGGCTGCCAAATGAAATGGACCCAGCCAAGAGAAAATTAAAAGGTCAGGTTCGGAAGGCTAAGCAAGAGAGCTGTAAGGTTTCCCGTTTGACACCTCGGGTTTGCCCTTCTGAGTGGCCTGATGGATGTTTTCATTGTTTGTTCTGTGGTCATGTGAAAAGACTATAGAACATGATCTTTTCACTCCTGGTGGCTCATCTGTAGTTAATATTCCTGGGTTTTATTTAGCTATTTATTATTACTTATCCTATATCCAGAAAGGACTCATCCCAACAATGGGGCACCCTGGACACCATTTGAAACTGTAAAATATACATAATGAGTACAGAGCCTCCCCCAGTTGCTCCTGTAATACAATCCCCCAGCCATAGGAAAAATATAAGTGACTTTTAATTCTTCAGCCAAAGATTCACCAGTGTCCCACCACCCGTTCTCACTCTTCACAGTCTTAGGGCCACTGGCCTATGAAAAAGCATGTCCCGTCTAGCTCCAGTGAGTCATCCTCCAGAGTGCATTGCTGAGAAAGATGGGTGTGGAAGCTGGGGGAGTGAGGGAGTAGACTTGACTGTGGTTTTATTTGTTTGGCCAAATGGTTCTACTCATGGGACCATTAGTGAAGGCCAGTTGTTCTGGCTGAACAGATTGTCGGCTGGTATAAATCAGCATCGCTCCATTGACTTCAGTGGAGTTACGTTGATTGATACCAGCTGAGGATTTGGCCCTCTGCATTTATCCAGATCATTCTGTGCCCAGTGTTTGGTGGGTTTGAAGTGACAAAGCTTTCTTTCGTTGGTCTAGTCTCCACAGCGTGATGGGTCAGTTTTGCTTCATCCCACTTATCTTTGTGTAAGGGGACTGTTGGCCCCTTACTGAAACTTAGTGAGATTTTTAGGTTGGCCCTCTCCCAGGACCAAAAAAAAAGGGGAAGGGTCGCTGAGAAATCAGGATCCTGAGACTGATAGTCCCCAGGACCAGAGAAGCAGCCCAGGGAGCAGAGCCAAGTTGGGAGCAGCGCAACAGTCGCCAGAAGCAGAGAAGCAGCCAGAGAGCTGACCTGGAGGCAGAGACGCAGCGGCGCTGAGGCAGAGTGGGGTTGGAGCTGGAGCTGGAGCAGTCCAGAGCTGAGTGCAGTGAACAGCTGCTGAGAGTAATGGGGACCGTGGGCAGAAGGCTCAGCACAGGGAGACGCCACTAGCCAAGAGGCCTTGCTGGCCAGACTTGGCGGGGGGGTGGGATCATAACCCTGATGGGGGAGGGCTAACACTGGGAAGAAAGTTCCTGTCACCTAGAGCCTGAGAGCTTGTGGCCACCACCAGAGGAAGTGTCCGACCTGCAGCATCCCTGCGGCACAGCCAGGGTCTGGGCAGGAGGCCTGGGACGTGTAAGGAACAGACTGTGAACTTCCCTTATATTCCAGAGACACAGTTTGGGGTTCCCCCATGACACAGAGCCGGGTTACATGTTTTCCTTTAACCTGTTCCATTTTTTTCCCTTTATTTTTTAAATTAGTTGCTGTTTAATAAATTTGTATTTGCTTTAAACTATATTCAATGATCAATGATCAATGGGCCAGGGAAGTGTCTAGTGTGGAGAGAGTATGCGGGAGTGGGGACACTCTGGACCCTGTCCTAAGTGACCATGACAAGATTGGGGGTTGAGCCCCGAGGAATCCTGGGCCCAGCCTTGTCAGGGTTACAAGGACTCTGCCACACCAGAGAGTGGAAGGGGAGTCCTCGAGATCAGGCAGGCCTCTGAGTAAAGGGAGTGGGAGCAAGGACTCAGATCCTTTCGCTATCCGACTCCACCAGGGTGCTGTACAAGCCAGGAAAGTTCCCCACAATAGTGGGACCATTCCCCTACTTATAGCTGCATTTTCTTTTTCCAAATAAAGTACATTTTTACTTTGAGCAGAGAAGAGATTTTGGAGGGGAAGGAGAAAGAGAGGGGGACGGGGTCTACTGTTGTAGGTGCTCAGCACCTTGAAAACAGGATATTTAAGTGCCAAAATATGGATGTAGTTTCCTTACTTTAGACATCCAAGTCTGGGCTAAGTTTCTTGCTCCCGGCCATACTGTCAGTGGGATAACAGAGAAGTAGCTCCCGTCTCCTTCTCCTGGGCAGAAATTAAATGCCTCCTTCTTAGGCAAGCATCCAGATGGAACATCTGAACATTCAGTGGTTCTGCCATCACCAGTAAGGACACCATGGAGCATCTGATGAAGAAATCCAGGCATAGGATGTACGATCCAAGCCAAACAGAACTGGAAATGGAACAGTCAACCCTGCAGAACATTGTACAATTAAATTATTTAATTGTGTAAAGGAAACCTTCCGCTCTTTCACTGAAAGGCCACATCTGGCAAGCATTGTATAACCTTAAAAATTAGAAAAATATAATATAGTTTTCCTCTTTTTTTGGTTGACAAAATAAATAAAAGAATTCCACCGAATCTCTTATTAGACTGTTGTGCTGCTCTTCAAGATCCAGCAAACTTCCAGTCTGTTCAGATCTCCTTTATTGTAACCAAAAAAAGCCATCCCGGTAAATCTCCATTCTCCCCACTTAGAATGCAAGTAACTCCCATTGATGTCAACAGAAATGCCTCTCATCCTGTGATACAGGCATAGGATCCCAGGAAAAAAATAACTGATTACTTTTTTTGCCTCCTTGTGGACATTTGATGACTTAGGAGAAGTAAAAGATGTTCCAGTAGGTTATTCTTGTCCATACTCTATTACCCAGGCAGGCACGTTCCAGATCATCTGCGTAGACTGCGTAGAGTGTCGGTCCTTCATCAGTTAAGACTGACCCGATCACAACACGTCTTCCAATCTTCTCTCGCTCTGGCAATCCTTCGCCATGTTTGTCCATATCTCCTTGTTAAGAAATCATCCCACCTCTTTGGAGGCCGACCGCGTGGCCGTTTCAGTTCTCGCGGATACCACTCAGATATAGTTGCAGTCCATCTGTTGTCACTGAGTCGGGCCACATGTCCCGCCCACTGCATTTTGCTGAGCCTGCTTTCGACAACAAGATCGTCTGAAGTTTTATTAAATTAAATACGTAACAAAGACTATCTACTGAAGCTCGGCTAAAGGGGCGAGATAACTCCAGCACTTTCTCCCATGCTGTCCCTCACACAACTGGGGCTCCCCATAAACATCCACAAAGCCACCTCAGTGTCCTCCTCCAAATCCCTCCTTACAGCTCTCCTCTGTTGTTATGCCTACAAAAAATCTGGCAGGGTTTAGGCCACTGGTGTGCTGAGACCACTGCTTATCATGTTGTCTTATTGTTTCCTTGTGTTCCTCTGTCTGTCTCCACCATTCTCTCTTGTCTTAAGCTCTTTGAGGCAGGGATCACCTTCTTGTTCTGTGTTTGCACAGTGCCTGGCACCATGGCGTCTCTGGGTCATGAGTGGGACGCAGGTGCTATGGTAATACAATTAATAATAACTAAAAATATCTGATGTGTGTAAACACCAAGAGAAAGCAATTGCTTAGCTGCTGATCCTGCAAACACTGATGCATATGTTTACCTCTACACCATCACCAGACCCACTCTGGTGGGTCTACTCACACTTACAGCTGACTGAATAACAGATTTTTTCAGTTTAGTGGCAGTTCTGAAGAAATAAAAATAAAATAGTTTTTAAGTTGAACCAAAAACGAATTTTGTAGCAAATAAAAAAAATGTTCTGAATCAAATTAAATGTTTTGTTCAACACTGTAGTGAGGTGGAGTGGTCTCCCTCCAAGCCTGAGATGCATGGACCTCTACACTCTCCCTGGTGGGTGGAGCCAAGCCATCCCCGCCCCCTGCACCAGAACCAGAGGGGCGGGACAGGAAGTATAAAAGGTGGGCCTGTCAGCTCAGTTGGGCCAGAGCCAGCGAAGGAGGCAGTCGCCTCTAGCCCACTACAGGACTCTGGACCAGACCCCAGCTGTGCGACACCCTGCCCCTACAGGAGACCCAGAGTGGAAAGGAGCTGGTGGGACTGCAATCCACCTCTTATCCCGAGAAGACCAAGGACCTGCAGACTATGGAGCCACCGCAATGGACTGTGGTAGAAAGTAGCCCAGGGGAACCAGACATTAGTGGTCCATACATGCGAGTCAGCGTGTTTTGGCAGGATCCCTGCTGACCCAGTGGCAGGGAATTGTGCTGGGACCAGGTGGCATAGGGTGGGCCCAGGTCCCCCTATCTGCCCTGCCACAAACCTCAACCTTCAGATGGCAACCTACTCACCCTAGGACAGAAAGCCTGAGTCTTATTTATGGCTTGCCCAGCCAAAAGACTGCAATCCCCTATACTGTGTGTGCTGTCTGCCTTAGCCAGGGGCTAATCTATCGACTGCTTACTGTTCTGCCCCACGTGGAGGGCCAGAGCCACTGACTATGTGTAGTCTGCCTTAGCCAGGAAGCTAGGCTAAAGACTGCTGGATGCTAGTGCTCTACCCCGCCCAGAGGACCAGGGCCAGACTGTGAGAACTGTCCGCCCCAACCAGGAGGCCTGGGTTAGGGACCGCAAATTAACTGTTGTTTATTGCCTGATGCAGCAGGTCAGAGTGGCCTCCCTCTGAACCTGTGATGGAGGGACTACTACAAACACTAAATGGTTTGAATATTCTTTCCTGTGGGTATTTTGCGCTCTTGCTTGTGGAGTTCAGGCCGCCATAAAAATTGAGAGGAAAGGAAAGAAAGAAAGCTAGCTAGCTCACTTGCTCTTTGGGGCAAGGGAAGGTTTACTGTGCACTGTATGAAGAAATACTTCCTTTTGTTTGTTTTAAACCTGCTGCCTATTCATTTCATTGGGTGGCCCCTAGTTCTTGTGTTATGAGAAGGAGTAAATAACATTTCTTTATTTACTTTCTCCACACCAGTCATGATTTTGTAGACCTATATCATATCCCCCCTTAGTTGTCTCTTTTCCAAGTGAAAAGTCCCAATCTTATTAATCTCGTCTCATATGGAAGCTGTTCCATACCCCTAATCATTTTTATTGCCACGTTCTGAAGTTTTTCCAGTTCCAATATATATTTGTTGAGATGGGGCGACCACATCTACATGCAGTATTCAAGATGTGGGCGTACCATGGATATGATATTTTCTGTCTTATCGATCCCTTTTCTAGTGATTCCCAACATTCTGTTCGCTTTTTTGACTGCTGCTGCACATTGAGTGGATGTTTTCAGAGAACTACCCATAATGACGCCAAGATCTTTTTCTTGATTGGTAACAGCTAATTTAGACCTCATCACTTTGTATGCATAGTTGAGATTATATTTTCCAGTATGCATTACTCAATATTGAATATTAACTGCCATTTTGTTGCCCAGTTTTGTGAAATCCCTTTGTAACTCCTCGCAATCTGCTTTGGACTGAACTATCTTGAGTAATTGTATATAGTTTGCAATTTTTTCCACCGCACTGTTCACCTCTTCTTACAAATCATTTATGAAAATGTTGAACAGCACTGGTCCCAGTACAGATCCTTGGGGGAGCCCGCTATTTACCTTTCTCTATTATGAAAACTGAACATTTATTCCTACCCTTTGTTTCCTATCGTTTAACCAGTTACTGATCCATGGGAAGACCTCCCCTCTTATCCTGTGACTGCTTACATTGCTTAAGAGCCTTTGGTGAGGGACCTTGTCAAGGCTTTCTGAAAGTCCAAGTACTCTATGTCCACTGGATCCCCCTTCTCCATATAAAACAACAACAACGAGGAGTCCTTGTGGCACCTTAGAGGCTAACAAATGTATTTGGGCATAAGCTTTCATGTAGAATACAACCTATCCTGAAGAACAATCCCTCACTCTCACAGACCTTGGGAGACAGGCCAGTCCTCGCTTATGGACAGCCCCCCAACCTGAAGCAACTACACACCACACAACAAAAACACCAACCCAGGAACCAAACCCCACAACAAACCCCGGTGCCAACTCTGTCTACATATCTATTCAAGGGACACGATCATAGGACCTAACCACATCAGCCACACCATCAGGGGCTTGTTCACCTGCACATCTACCAATGTGATATATGCCATCATGTGCCAGCAATGCCCTTCGGCCAGGGCCAGCTCCAGGGTTTTGGCCGCCCCAAGCAGCCACAAAAAAAAAAAAAAAAAAAAGCCGCGATCGCGCTCCGCGGCGGCAATTCGGCGGGAGGTCCTTCGCTCCGAGCGGGAGTGAGGGACCGTCTGCCGAATTGCCGCTGAATAGCTGGACGTGCTGCCCCACTCTGGAGTGGCCGCCCCAAGCACCTGCTTGCCAGGCTGGTGCCTGGAGCCGGCCCTGCCTTCAGCCATGTACATTGGCCAAACCGGACAGTGTCCACGCAAAAGGATAAATGGACACAAATCTGACATCAGGAATTATAACATTCAAAAACCAGTAGGAGAACACTTCAATCTCCCTGGTCACTCAATAACAGACCTAAAAGTGGCAATGCTTCAACAACAAAACTTCAAAAACAGACTCCAACGTGAAACTGCAGAACTGGAATTAATTTGCAAACTGGACTCCATCACATTAGGCCTGAATAAAGACTGGGAGTGGTTGGGTCATTACAAAACCTAAACCTAATTTCCCCCATACTAATTTCCCCCTACTGTTACTCATTCGTTCTTGTCAACTGTTTGAAATGGGCCACTCTCATTACCCTACAAAAGTTATTTTTCCTCCCTTGGTATCCTACTGTTAATTGAATTGTCTTGTTAGACTGACCTCACACGTGGTAAGGCAATTCCCATCTTTTCATGTATTTATACCTGCTCCTGTATTTTCCACTCCATGCATCCGATGAAGTGGGTTCTGGCCAAGAAAGCTTATGCCCAAATAAATTTGTTTGTCTCTAAGGTGCCACAAGGACTCCTCGTTGTTTTTGCTGATACAGACTAACACGGCTACCACTCTGAAACCTTCTCCATATGTTTTGCTAACAATATCTATATGGCCACAAATGTGCAGGACACTTAGCAGCTGAATAAAATCCAGTCCCTTCCCTGAAGAACCTGAGCTTAATCCTGCAAACACTTACTACTGAAAGTGATGCTGCCTGCTGGGAATAACCAAAGTCTGGGGGGCAGATTCTGATCTCCGTTACATTATTGTAGATCGGGAGTGTGATGAGCATTTCTACGTGCATATCACTTTCTCTTTGGGCGTTGTATTGCTATGCGCAGAGTGTAACGGACTAAAAAGCTGCTGTGGGGGCAGAGCAGGAGACTTGGATGTGTGACACGTAACTGGGCTGGTAGGAAAGGGTCGTTAAATGACTGGCTGAAAACCAGCCCATCACAGTAGAGGATCCGGAAACACAACAGAATCCCCCATGGCCAGGACATTCACACCTACCTACTAACATGCAACAGAACAGAGATTTGCCCCTCTTCCCCCACCTCTCTGCAGGAAAGGCCTGGAGCTGGAGAACCAAGGTGCCAAGTGGCTGTGTTAAGAGCTGAGCACACAGACACACAGCTGGGGAAAAAAGACAAAGGGACAGAGACAGGGCCAGAATGGATTCCTTAGTAGCTGGGCTGGGGACAGGCCTGACATCAGTCCGACTGAGCCCTTTCTTAACCTTTGCTTCTCTAAGCTAACCGAAGGACTTTCAGATTCTGTAGCCGGGTGGCTAATAAATTGTTACCTTGTTGTGAAAAGGCTCCCTGGTGTGATTGCAAATACCCCCTGAGAGCAGTGGGCCCCAAAGCATTGTGCCTCTGTAACAGGGTCCACTGCATGCTATGGAGCCTCCTTGTACGTCAGGGGACTAGCTCTCATCCAGTCTGGTGCCCCCGGGGTTCTGTCGGTCACATGCAGGTGCAGCCTATCAGGTTGACTCATCTAATGTAACCTGCTTTGCCTTGCATATGGTGGCCACCCCACAGAGGAGTCTAGCTTGACTGGATTAGCTGCAGGGCGCCACAGAGGCAGACAGGGAGGGATGGTGCCCGAAAGCCCTGTTTCAGAGTCATGGACGCTGCAGGCCTGCCCCCGTGGAACTGTGTGGACTCCTGAGGTACGTCTACACCTGCAATTAGACACCTGTGTCTGGCCCGTGCCAGCTGACTGGGTTATTTAATTGCAGGGCAGATATCTGGACTCAGGCTGCAGCCCGAGCTCTGGGACCCTCCCACTTCACAGGGTCCTAGAGCCCAGGCTCCCGCCCAAGCTTAAATGTCTACACAGCAATTAAACAGCCCCTTAGCCCGAGCCCCAGTCATCTGGCACTGCCCAGCCACGGGTGTCTAACTGCAGTGTAGACGTACCCTTGGAGTCCAGCACTCTAGAGGGGTGATTCCAAGAGACGGGTTACATGGAACAGACCCTGAGAAGTATGTCTCCTTTTCATGGATTCGGTTAGTCTTAAAGGTGCCACAGGACCCTCTGTTGCTTTTTACAGATTCAGACTAACACGGCTACCCCTCTGATACTTGACACAATGAGATTGAGTTACTCTGGATTGAAACAGGTGTAAGTAAGAGCAAAATCAAGCTGGTGACATTGAACGATAGGGCTTGTGTGGGCAAATTCTGTAATACAAAGAAACTGGGTTACCTAGGGAGGTGGTGAAATCTCCTTCCTTAGGCCTGGTCTACACTACGACTTTAATTCGGATTTAGCTGCGTTAATCCGAATTAACCCTTCACCCGTCCACACTACAGAGACAGTTAATTCGAATTAAAGGGCACTTAAAATCGATTTCTGTACTCCACCTCGACGAGCGGAGTAGCGCCTAAATCGATTTTGTTAATTCGAATTAGGGTTAGTGTGGCCGCACACCACCGAATTACTGTGGTTAAATTAATGGGGTAGTGTGGCCGCACACCACCGAATTAATGTGGTTAAAAAACCGAATTAATGTGCTTAGTGTGGCCGCGCACAATCGAATTTATACAACCTGTTTCCCAAATTCGAATTATCTAAATTTGGATTAATCCCGTAGTGTAGACATACCCTTAGAGGTTTTTAAGGTCAGGCTTGACAAAGCCCTGGCTGGGATGATTTAGCTGGGGATTGGTCCTGCTTTGAGCAGGGGGTTGGACTAGATGACCTCCTGAGGTCCCTTCCAACCCTGATAGTCTAGGATTCTATGCTGTATTAACCCATAATGAGCCAGACCCTGCCACCCTTCCATTCAGTAGTAAATTATTCAGTGAGCAACTCTGCTGACCTCTGCAGGACTATTCAGGGAGTGAGGTACTACTCTGTGAAGTCAGGGAGGCAGCATCTAGCCCATTGTTATTACAGGGGAACTGAGGGTTAGCAGACAGGGGGAGCGAAGGAAAGAACAGAGCTTCATTTGGTGAGAATCTCTTTAAGCAATCACCGTGAGAAAACCAAACCCACCCCACTGGCAGAGTGATTAATAGGGGTTGAGAAACTGTAAGAAAGTGTTTTTAAAAAAATCACATATATACACACACAATGGCAAAGGAGGAAACAGGCAACTCCCTAAAACAGACACATCACTTCACTGCCGAGTCAAACCAGGGGAAACACTGATTGACCGAATCCAAGGAAAAATGAGACCAGTTAGCACTAGATTCCAACCTCAGTTATTCCAGGGTAAATCTAGGGCCATGCCAACGAGGGCACTGGATTTACTCCAGCATGAAACTGGCATCCTGGAGAAGACAGGAAGGATGGACTTGTGGTTCAGGCACAGGATGAGGGCGCAGGAGAGCTGGGTTCATTTTTTGGCTCTGTCACAGCCTCCCTGTGCGATCTGGGGTAAGTCACTTAATCCCTCTGGGCCTCGGTTTCCCATCTGTAAAATGGGAGTGATAAACCTTCTTTTGACTGTCTTGCATTACTTGCAAGGTCTTTGCAGCACAGGCTGCCTCTGATTATCTAGGAAACTTCCAAATCTTTTGAGCTTCACCCACGGCTACTTCTACCTTGGCAACAGCAGGACTGCTTGTGATCTCATATTAGAAATGGTCTGGAGTGATTCCAGTGAAGCTGACAGAGCTACTCCTGTTTCACATCAAGGTAACTAAGAGCAGATTCTGGTCCTCAGTTCCTGCCTTGCAACAGGCAAGATACTGTCTATGTACGAGACTTAGCCCCATAGTAATGGGGCACCTTACAATCTTTCAGTGCTGTTATCCCCACTTTACCAATGGGAAACTGAGGCACAGAGAGACTAAGTGACTTGCCCAAGGCACCCAAGAAGCTAATGACAAAGCAGGGAATTGAACCAAGGTGTTCCAAATCCCAGGTGAGCACCCTAACCATTGTACCTTCCTTCCTCTCTGCTGTCTTTCTAAAAGATTTGCTCTAGTTTGGCCACACGTTATTGGGATTGATGTAGGACGTAGAAGATTCTCCCTCTCATGTGAATTATGTAACAATTCAAGTGAGTTTTAGTTCTGTGACATCACATGTGGTTGAGCCAATCAACCTCTGGTTCAGCTGTAAAACCTGAAAGCTGCAATCCGATTGATTTAAAAATGTTGCCCGAAGCTTTGGTCTCTCACTGTGATAGTTGCTAGAGGCTAAACCCAGTCCATAGGGGTAGCCCAGAGCTGATGACTAAAGCTTGAAGGTAGCAGTAGCTCCACTCCCGGCTTTATTTGTCTTCTAAGGCTTGGGGCACTGTGTGCCACTGATCTCCCAAGGCCAAATCGAACTGTGCAATGGTCCTGCACCACAAACCTGCAATGCAGGAGGAGCCGCAGGTTGCATCCATCAAGAGTAAACGCCTCCTAGTCTCACTGATCCCTGCAGAGGAGAAGATGATGATTGAAAGGAAGGTCTGGGGCACGGTCAAGTGGTTCAACGTCCGAAACGGCTATGGCTTCATTACGAGGAACGACAATAAGAGGGACGTGTTTGTACACCAGTCGGCCATAAAGAAGAACAACCCCTATAAGTTCCATCGCAGCGTGGGCGATGGGGAGAGGGTGGAGTTTGATGTGGTTCTAGGGGATAAAGGCCTGGAGGCTGCCAACGTCACTGGTCCCGGCGGCATTCCCGTGCAAGGCAGCATATACGCTGCAGACCGTCGCAAGTGCTCGTCGGGTCTAAGGAGGAGTCCGCTTCACAAGAGTTACCACCTTTGTGAGAGCATGCCAACGAACAAGGCAGCAACAAGTGCACCAGGAGATGGGAATCTGCCCTACAGTGGCCAGTCTTATTTGACGCACACGTCCTATGGGTATCAGCCCCAGTGTTCCGATTCTGTGAGCGCAGAAGTGGTGCATGCTGAAGGTCAGTGTGTGCATGCAGAGGAAAACAAGCCAGTGAAACAGAGCATATACCAGGGCTTCAGGCAGCCTCTCAGCTTGGGGCAGCGTTGTCTGAGACAGCCGAGAGAGGAGGGAGGAGAAAAATGTAACGGAAGCCCCCAGGCAAATGAGACTGAAGACTCAACAATAAGTCAACGTTGCTGCCGTCCTAACTTCAGTTACCTACGCAGACGCCCACGGAACACGAAACCACTAGATGGGAAAGAGACCAAGGAGACCTCTGGACCACCAGCTGAAGACACCATGACTCCTGTGACCATCAGCCAACAACCTAGCACCACCCAGCTATCAAACAAGAAGGATTAAGAGAACATGGAAACCCAGGAATAAGAACACAGACCTTCCGCACTTGCTGTTTTCCTTGCTGTTGTTTGGATAACTCACAATTTACCATCATGAGTTTTCCATCTTTCTTACCTAAACTCCGTCAGTCTCCTTTCAGGACCAAGAAAGCTGAAAGAGTTGACAAGTTGTTTCCTACTTAGCCAACCAAACTCAAGTTTTTAACAACCTTTCTTTTTAATTTGTGTGAAATGTTATATCTGATTTCTTCCCCACCCCACCCCATAAACACACACTTGAAAGATAGCAAACCGCATGCATCTCTTAATAAAAGTCTTAAAGAATTTGTAAAAGGGTCAGAGTTTGTGGGGATGGGCCATAGACGTAAAATATTCCTTTCTATTGGTGTTATAGTCATGGGATATGATTTTTTTTTTATTATCCCCACTACCTGGCATGGGGATTTGGCTGAATATTAGGCTCCAATTCCTCTCCAACATACAGGAAAATGCCCTTTCCACTTGGTGAAAGCGTTTGTGACCCTCTTTCAACTTGAGATAGTTGATTGCCAATTGCACCATTTGAACTGAGAGTCTAGACGCTCTACAAATGTTTGTGTCAGGGCACAAACATATGTGGTTTATTGTACATCTCAGCAACAGCTTTAGTCTAGATGTACCCCTGATGAGTAGTGCTTTTCTCGGCACACAGGCTGCCCCACTGTGCTCTAAGGACTATTCAAGGATTCAGAGCTTGTATTTTTTAAAATAGATGCATGTATACAATGTCTATATTTTGCCGTTTTGTTTTATCCCTGTCCGCACCTGTCTTCGCGGGGCCTAACCAGGCAATCACATTCATGCAGATGGATCCCGGTGCTCACACATCATCCCACTGAAGTTCATGCAGGAGTCCATCCATGCGGCTCTGATTGCAGGATCAGGTGCTCATGGGATAAGTTCTTCGGGGCAGGGGCTGTGTCTCCACATGTGTTGGCAGGACTGAGGTCTTAATTTTCTTTTCTAAAATTGCAGTGGGGATTTGAATTTGAAATGTCAGAATTTCCAGGACTTCGGTGAGCTCTGCAAACCTATTTCCCAGCTGTACTGCAGCTGCATTTGCAGCTCCCTGATAGCGGTCAGTGGAGCTTTTGGTTTTGAAGGATCGGATCAGGGAGATTCTTTTTGTTCTATAGGGACTGGTTGCCTGCCGGCAAACATGGATGGGCAAACCCAAACAGTGCCAGAGTCAGCTCGTTCGCCACAAACAGTACACAACAACCTAGGACAAGAAGAGACTAATCTCAACTGAATCTCCAGGGGAAGCATAGGTTGCCGGAACACAGTTACCTTGGATATGGCTTCACATAGGAGAGATCATGACATTAGATCCACTCTTCTGCATTAGGAGCAAGCAGAGGACACCACTAAAGCCCTCAGCGCAGGGTCACATACGGGGAGACGTGCAGACGAGGGAGTTTCTACCTTTACAAGCAACGATAGTGATTTTAGGTCTCACCCAGCCATTTCACAGCCAGCCCCGCACTCGAGCCTTCCTCGATTACTGCTTGAGCGGGAAGCAGCCCGTGTACTTCACTTCTCACAGCAGGCCTACGGACCCTTGCTGTTCCTCTGACGTCTCCCATCTAAGCATTGACCCGACCACACCTGCCTCGCTTACAAAACACAACCAGCGAAAGAAACACAACTGCCATCTAGCATGCCCGGCAATGACTCATAGACTCATAGACTTTAAGGTCAGAAGGGACCAGTATGATCATCTAGTCTGACCTCCCGCATGATGCAGGCCACAAAAGCCGACCCACCCACTCCTGGGATAATTCTCTCCCTTGACTCAGCTGTTGAAGTCCCCAAATCATGATTTAAAGACTTCAAGTCGCAGAGAATCCTCCAGCCAGCGACCCCTGACCCATGCTGCGGAGGAAGGCGAAAAACCTCCAGGGCCTTTGCCAATCTACCCTGGAGGAAAATTCCTTGAGTGACTGAGGCAAACATTTACTGTGAAGTCCGCCGCAAAGCTCTGACCAGCTACTGTAAATATCCTTAGCCCACCCTTATTGTTCAGCATCCTGTTTGAAAGCTAATCTAACTGAATATTATTAACCTTTAAAGAGACGCTCCCGGATAATTTGGGCAGCTTGTTAATTGCTGGGTCATTTTGTCGGTAATTATGTAATATGTATGATTTCTAGGAATCAGACATCGTGGAAAAGCCCTATTTGTTTTGGCTCGGTTTCTATGGGGATAAATAGAAGTCGTGCGATTCATTTCCATTCTGTTGCCATGGATATTAATAATAATGAGGTGATTATTACTGCTCTCTAAACCGTAAAGCAATTCCAAAATGAAACAGGGAAGGGATTGGGCCAGAATCTCAGCTGGCATAAATCAGCATTGCCCTATTGACTTCATCCAGTGGCCGGGACTTCAACAGAGCTGTGCAGATTTATGCCATCTGCAGATCGGACCCAATGACTTCTTCGGAGCTATGATTGAGTGGCATAGTTAAGGATCTGGTCCGCTGGCTTTGATAGAACTATGCTACGTGACACCAGCTGAGGATCTAGCCCAGAATTGCTCAGGATCTGGCTAAATAATCCAAAGGCCTGGGCTAGCAAAAATGCTTTGTGGGGTGTATTGAAGTGGCCCTTTGGAGTCTGAGCCTGTCTATCCTGACACTGCACATAGACTTCTTGACTTCAGTGAGTGTACAAACAGGAGTAGACTTGTGCACAGAACGGTTTGTCAGAGCAGCCCCCTTATGCCTTGTTAGTTTCACTGTTATAATAATAATAAAAAGCAATACATTTTCTTCCCAGGTGGATACCAAGCCACACCCACATTCCCAGTCCCCAAACCACCAGCTCCATCTCCTCGACTAAGCAATTTGTATTCCTTCTGGAGAGGTTTTCACCCTGTTGGAACACTAAGTAACACTCATTTAATAAGCCCCATCCTCATGGCCAGATGAAACCTTTCAAGGACTCCCCTTTCCTGGCTGGGCCTCCTTCTGTCGAGTCCGGTGTGGGTGCAGAAAGCTCACGAATGGCAAATCGCAGCCATGGGGCAGCCTCCTTGTTGTTTTGTGGCTTGTTGGGATTCCCTACCAGCCCATTGCCCTGGAATGACAGAAACAGGATGAGAAAGCGACCGCCGACATTCTTCTCCCAAAGCCACAATCTGTGCTTCGAGGCAGTTTGTTTTCCAGGTTTCCTTCCAAACCAGGGGAAATTATTCTGCATCTTGGTTTCTCCCTTCCTCTCGCAGGCAGACGAGACCTCCCCTCACCCTCTTCGCTTGCTGAGGACAGCAACCCTCGGGGCAGAATGAAAAACAGACCCATGTAACAGCCCATGCTGGCTGGCCTGCTGACCCTCCATCACAGCTCATAGGACATCAGCTCAGATGCTAACACTGGCCGTCAAATGCTGGTTTGCAGCCAAGAAGCGAAACATGGTTCTGCAGAGGTTTAAAAGCAAGATGAGCCGGTCGGAGGGTTTCCCCCCACACACCTTTTTTCAGGCTGGCCCAGGCATGTCCCTGTGCCTTTACCTGCAATCATGTGGTGGCCCCGTGCCACGTGGAAATAGCATCACTGCATCCTGGGAACACCTAACCCCCTTAGCTAGATAGGGTCACTCAGCCAGAGCTTTTCATCTGCAGAGACCTGCACAGTCAGCGAGTTCAACCCATTTTGCCCCAGGCTTGCACCTTTGAAAGGAGCGTGGGGATTTCACGGAGGAGCTTCACCGATTTCTTTCCACTCTTTTACTGAGACGCTGGAACGCTCGGCCACCGATTTTCCTTGTTGCTCTTGCAGTCATCCAGCCAAGATCGCGCCCCCTTGCACAAATAGGGCTTGATTGCAATATCATGTACATGTGCCTTACCCCTCAGATCATCAACCGTCCCTGCCCCGAGAGCTTACAATCGAACTCGAGAAGACAGACAAAAGACGCATTATTCTCAGCAGTAGCAGCAGCGCGGAGAACTGGAACATAGATCTCCTGAGTGTGAGGCTGGCTCTTTAACTACAAGACCAACCTTCCGCTGTAATTGCTAATAAGCACAGCTCTTTATGTGGGTGGCAGCGGGGTGGGGCTCTTCGTTCTCATGGGGCCAGGGAGGGGACAGGCTAGGGGCAGTGTGGAAAAGGTGTTCAGAGCAGCAGATGCAGGCAGTCTCGGGGTGATCCTGGATCATTTGAACAGGACAGACGTGATGTTAGACTTTGACATTTTCCGGCTCCCGCAGCCACACTGCTTGCAATGTTCGCATCCAGCACAAGGGACTCAGGACCCAACCCTGCACGAAGCTGAGATCCTGCTTCCAGGCGTCCAATGCCTTCAGCTCCCATTAACCTCAGCACTTGGCAGGATCAGGCCCACAGAACAGACGCGGGGAAGGGGGAAAGAAAGATGGAAAGGGAGGGGCATTTGTAACAAAGAAGGACCACCCTGCGGGGAAATCCTCTGGGGTCCGAAGAACTACACACAGGGTCTTCAGCGTGGCTGCGTGTTTATTGACCTAGCACAGGTTTTATATGGTTACTCTCTCCACGCACCATGAAAACACATACACACACACACTCCCCATCTCCCCATTTAATAATCCTTGCCTGGCTATGAGCAAATGGAAATTACCTCTATTAAAGGGAGAAGCTAGTGGCTTGTTTCATCTGGGGGGAAAAAAAAACCCAAACAAAACATCTGGACTTTTTATTTCTAAATGATGTAGCAAGCTCCTCTCTCTCAGACCTGGTTGGGGTGGGGGTAGGACAAGCTTGTGGTTAGAGGGGAGCTCCCACCCATTTCCTTTCCTTGCCCTTCCCAGGCATGTCAGAGCTGAGAGCCAAGACAAATCAAAAGTCTCAGGAGCCCCAGACAGACAGCACCACTTACTGACTGCAGTAATTACAGTCATTGGAGGAGGGTGAGGGAGAGGCCAGGGAGTGCTGGCACAATAAGAACCCTGTGCTGCCCTCTGCTGCCAAAGCAAAGCGGTGGGTTTGCAACGTTTCAGAGCAAAATGCAGAAGAGCCCTTATATCAGGGGCACAGGTTGTTAGGGGGCAGTTGCCCCTCTCCCCAATTTTTTAGAGGCCTATATGCGCCACTTTTTGCCCTCCCACAACTTTCCAGAATATATACGCTGACATGACTGCCCCTGCAATTTTTCTGAAATAATACCCCTGCTAGGGTGACTAGATAGCAAGTGTAAAAAATCAGGACAGGGGGCGGGGGGTAATAGGAGTCTATCTAAGAAAAAGCCCCCCAAATCAGGACTGTCCCTATAAAATCGGGACATCTGGTCACCCTACCCCTGCCTTATACCCCACTTGATGGCTTGAGATAGCTGCTGATCGATAGGGGAGGGAAATCCACCCCAGCCTGCTTCATCTAAGGTCAGCAGGTTCACTCACGAGCTATAACAAGGAGCTGCTCACTTTACCAGGTGGTAAAACAGAGATAATGGTGCTTTCCTCCCTCGCACGGGCAGTGTGCCTCTGGCTTCGTTAATGGACGTGAGCTGAGAGCCTCAGGTGAGGAGTGGAATGTGCTATTCTCATTAAGGAGAGCTAAGGGCAGATGAGGAAAACATCCCTCTTAAGTACGTCTATATGCTCTCGACCCCAATTACTGCATTACCAGAGCACCTCGCAACCACCCCTGCATTTACCCTTCCAACCCTGTGGACAGAGCAATGCTATGATCCCTATTTTGCATATGGGGAACTGAGGCAGAGGAGAGCTCAGGGTATGTCGTTCCCAGGCTCCCCAGTAGGCCTTATCTCAAGCGGCCAGGTCTTCCCTGCTATTTTCACCCAAGTTAGCAAGGCACGTTTTTTCCCTTGTGGTGTAAGCGTATGACTACACTGCAGTGAAAGACATGACGTGGCCACAGCAGGGCCGCCCAGCGGATTCAGGGGGCCTGGGGCAAAGCAATTTCGGGGGCCCCTTCCATACAAAAAAGTTGCAATATTATATTCTTGTGGGGCCCAGGGCAAATTGCCCCACTTGCCCCCCCTCCCTCTGGGCAGCCCTGGGCCAGGCTCCTGGGGGTTATCAACTTGCAGTGCAGACATTTGGGCTCAGAGACCCTCCCCCATCACAGCCCCAGGCTCCAGCCTGACCCTCCCCTACATGGCTCTTGTTGGCCCAGCCGCCCCAGGCCCCAAGGCCCTTTTTTTTTTTTTTTTTAAATCACACTATAGGGTAGACACCCCCTAACTGCCTTGCCTAATATCATGTAGAAACTTAGTAGGGAAACAAGGAATTGAACCCAGCTCTCTTGAGGTAGCAGCTAACTGCCCTAACCACTGGACCAGCCTGCCTCTGTGCACTAATAGGACTGAAAAGTGTAGACAAAACTCTTATTACTTCCTCCCAAGAAGTTCCTCAGGAAGCAAATAGTCAATGATTTGTGGGGTGTATACATGAAAATGGCTTCCTGAAATGATTCATTAATTATATTTTATATTTATTTATTCTTGCAGTATTAGCTAGGAATCCAATCAAGTATCAGGGCTTCACTGTCCTAGGGATTGTACAGACAAATAACAAGGGAGTAACAAGGCTTATATCATTCTGAGGTGTATTAAGAGCAGTGTTTCTCAAACTGGGGTCGCCGCTTGTGTAGGGTAAGCCCCTGGCGGGCCGGGCCAGTTTGTTTACCTGCCGCATTTGCAGGTCCGGCCGATCGCAGCTCCCACTGGCCACGGTTCGCCTCTGCAGGCCAATGGGGGCTGCTGGAAGCGGTGGCCAGTAAGTCCCTCAGCCCGCGCCGCGGCCTCGGCCAGACCTGCGGACGGGGCAGGTAAATGAACCGGCCCAGCCCGCCAGGGGCTTTCCCTACACAAGCGGCGACCCCAGTTTGAGAAACACCGATTAAGAGGAATGTCATACGAAAGACACTGGAGGTAATTGTCCTGCTCTGCTCAGCACTGTGAGGTCTCAGCTGAAGTATTGTGTCCAGTTCTGGGTGCCACATTTTAGGAAAGACGTGGACAAATTAGAGAGAGTTCAGAAGAGAGCAACAAAAATAATAAAAGGTTTAGACAAGGTTAAAAAGCTGGGTGTGGTTATTCTTGAGAACAGAAGACTGGGGCAGGACCTGATAACAGTCTTCAAATATGTTAAGGGCCGTTATAAAGAGGATGGGAATTAATTGTTCTCCATGTCCACTGAAGGTAGGACAAGAAGCAGTGGGCTTGATCTACAGCCAGGGAGATTTAGGTTAATTATTAGGAAAAACTTTCTAACTATAAGGATAGTGAAGCTCTGGAACAGGCTTCCAAGATCAGTTGTGGAATCCCCGTCATTGGAGGATTTTAAGAACAGGCTGAACAAATACCTGTCAGGGATGATCTAGGTTTACTTGGTCCTGCCTCAGCGTAGGGGGCTGGTCTTGATGACCTCTTGAGGGCCCTTCCAGCCCTACATTTCTATGACAATCACTGCCCCAAAGAGCTCAGAGTCTAAGGATATGGCTATGTTTCAATCAGAGGTGTGACTGCAGCATTTTCGGACACACCGGAGTTAGCTTTGATCTCACTAACTCCCCTAGCACTAGCAACAAAACTGTGGCAGCACGCACTAGTCACCCGAGTACATACCCAGGGTCCCAGGTGGACTTGTACAGCCCAAGCTACCAACTGTGTTGCTATAGTTTCAGTGTGATTGTTATTTGAGCTAGCTAGATCAAACTTGTGTGGGTGGGTCTGGACTGTGCTGCAGACACACCTCTGATTGCAGTATAGACAGACCCACAGTGTAAATGCACTGGGTAGACAAAACATACAAATGCGGCAGGGTGGTTTGTGCTAAAATGAACAGAGTTCCTCAGAAAAGCAGAAATTGCATTTGATTGTCAGAGGCACCCTGTCCTCTTGCTCCATGGCTCTCAGCAACAGCACAGCAACCCCCTGGTAGAATGACAGATTCATGCTTGCAGCCAACTCTAATCATGATGGTGCTAGAAGACCAGTTTCAAGAAACTTTCTGGACTTTGTGAAAACTTAGTGTAACCCACACACCTCCTGAGTCTGGTGCTCTGTCTCTTCTAGTGGCACTGAGACCCCTTAGAGATTAATGCGTCTGCTACAGCCTTAACTAAGGGTATGCAGTAGTCACTCATGTCTTTAGCTTCAGAGGTCCCAGGTTTGATCCTGCTTGCTGATAACCAGCGTCTGTTGGTGTTACATTAACAGAAGAGCTGCTTCTTTCTTTACTGACCCATCCTGCAAATACCTATTCACATGAGGTTACGACATGAACTCTGATACTGGCAAAAGTCCTATTGATGTCAAAGGGGCAAGACCAAGGCAACGGGCAGTCCTGTTGAATTCAAGATGACTATCTGTGTACCTATACTTGCACAAGGAAAGCCTGCAGGATTTAGTGGGTTTTTTCCACCTATTCTATACCCACCCATTCCCATTTTGTTCCACTCTCTGCTGTGATCTAAGGAAGAAGACCTGAAGAAGAGCTCTGTGTAAGTTCAAAGACTTGTCTCTCTCACTAACAGAAGCTGGTCCAATAAAAGATATTACCTCACCCACCTGGTCTCTCTAATGAGCGAAGGAAACATTTTCACTCCCTGAATTTTGCACAAATTGTAAAACGCTCAGCACAGAGAAATCAAACACAAGCAGTTTAAAAGAAGACAGAGATATTCTTCCTTGCGTGCTGTCTGCCAAGCCTGGAAATCTCTCTCTCTAGATATATCATGTAGCAGTTGATGCTATGTCCACCACTGTGTTATCAGAGCACCAGCACAGATTAATTAAATGTCCCTTTCTCTGCTCTTGACAAAGGCAGTCTTGCCCCACTCATACGCATTCAGAATGCTGCTGCAAAGATCATTTTCCTAGCCCGCTGCTTTGATCATGTCACTCCTTGGTTTGAGTCCTTCCCCTGGCTTCTCCTTTCTCCATCGCATCGAATATAAATGGCTTGTCTTCATTTTCAAGGCCCCTCGTGGCCTAGCCACACCCCCCCCATCATCTCTCATTCACTAGTGAGATGATGACTCACACCTCCAACTCTCGGGGGACACCAGCCTCCATCACCCACTGGATACGTTTTCAAACAGGCATTTTTGTGCTTTCTCCCCATGCTGCCCCTCAGGCGTGGGAGGTGCTCCATGGAAATGCTCCCAAAGCGACCTCCTTGTCCTCCTCCAAATCCCTCCTTAAAACTCTCCTTTGCCGGGACCCCTACGAAAAACTTGACAACAGTTAGGCTGCTGGTGTGCATATGTAACCCACACACCTTCTGGGTGTGGTGTCTGTCCCATCTAGTGGCACTGAGACCACTTAGAGAGTGAGATAAAATGAGTTTGCTCTACAGCCTTAGCTAACAGCCAGCTGGCTTTTAGCTCATGCTGTAGAGGCTCATGCACTAAGTTCCAGTGATCCCAAGATCAATCCTGCCTGCCGCCTCCCAGCATCTGTCAGTGTTACACATAGACTGCTGCTCATCAGACGGATCAATACTGTCTCGTTCCCTTGTACTCCCACATCTCTCCATCTGTTCTCTCTTGTTTTGTGTTTAAATTGTAAGTTCTCCTCCGTGCAATGAAATCTACCAATTTCCCCCTTTCTAGTTTCTCCCACTTCCACCTGTCTTTTTTTTTATTCCGTGTTTGTACAGTGCCTACCACAATGGGGCTCTGGTCCATGGCTGGGATTCCTAGGCAGTATGATACTGCAATCAATCATAGGCATAATAAATAAATACATGTTCTCCTTTTCCTATTCCAAATCCTTCCTTACAATATACTTTCCCCAGGACATTTAGCATCTTCAATCCAACACACTGAGAAATGTCTCTATCCTTTTCTTACAAAATAATTCTAAAACCCTGCATTGTTCTTTGTTAAATCCATGCCAACCTCTGGAACTCCTTGCCAGAGGATGTTGTGAAGGTCAAGACTATAGCAGGGTTCAAAAAGAAACTAGATAAATTCATGGAAGATAGGGCCATCAATGGCTATTAGCCAGGATGGGCAGGGATGGTGTCCCTAGCCTCTGTTTGCCAGAAGCTGGGAATGGGCGACAGGGGATGGATCACTTGATGGGTTACCTGTTCTATTCATTCCCTCTGGGGCACCTGGCACTGACACTGTCAGAAGACAGGATACTGGGCTAGATGGACCTTTGGTCTGACCAAGTATGGCCGTTCTTATGTTCTTATCTTCCTCTAACAGGTCATATTTCATCAGGCCTTGACACTGTTGTGAGTGATCTGATTAGCTGCCATAGTAATTAACATGGCCTGCCCTGGTCTTCACTGACCCCTAAATCATGTTCTGCCCCATGGCAACTAACATGAGTCTCAGCAGCCACACACCTGTGGACCCTATCGCCAACCACAGAGGCTCAAAAAATCACTAGTCGGGCCCCCAGTCTCATGAGAGCAGCTTAATAATCATAACCTTTTCTAGCTATTGACAGCTATTCTTTGGATTTGCCTCCTAGTTTCTGAGCCTTTTAGGATGCGCTGGGGGTCACATTTTCAAGCTTCTCTCTGGGACCCGGAGGGTTAGAGACGGACTTTTCTTTTAAAAGCGAGCTGAGATGTGCACGTCATCCCACAAGCTGTAAGAAAAATCGCCAGTTGTCACCAGACTCGCGATAAACTCACGGGAGTTGCTAAAGCTGTGGGCTGGACCTCTGGATAGTGGAGGTAAATGAGATAAAGCTCTAATATGCACATTTGATGAATATGCATTGCCTCATTTGCATAACCCCCTGCCAGCAAATCCATCCTCTAATAATCCATGCAGTGAAATCTACCAATTCCCCCCTCTCTAGCTTGTCCCGCTTCCGCGGTTTGTCATCCCCCCTCTCTCTCTGGCTCCCCCGCTCCCTCACGTTGCCCTGTCTCCCCTGAACAGCAGCACCAGCACCTCCCCCAAGCTCTGGGAGTGGAGGGGCAGAGGATCGCCTTCTCTACCCTCCCCATGTGCTAGGTGAATGCCTGTGGTAACAGACTCATATCCTCTGGGACCTGGCACTAGTGTGTTATGTTAGCACTTGGTCACCTATGCGATCTTCCATGAGAAGGTATCATAGTTGTACTGGGGACCACACTTAGAACAGGCTTGGGGTACTATGCAAATGATGCTCTTGGAATAAGTAGCGGCAGTTGGAGGTATTGTGCTCAACAGTTGCCTTGAGCACAATCAGTGGCTAGGTGCAGAGAGCCGCACGCCGACAAATGACCTTTAGGTCTATAAGGGGAAGAGATGGATCTGGCACGGCCTAGCTCCATGCCTTCAATCCAGAGATGACCCATGAGGGACCCTGAGCGATGTCTCACTCTCTGCTTCATGCTTAAGGAGCCCACATAGTACAGTAATTCTAGAGGAGTAGCACCCTAAGTGCCCTCTAAGCTGCTCAATCAGGCTATCAAGGGCCATGCAGGTGTGCAGCGGGGAGATGCGCCTCTCCCCCAGTCCCGGAGCTGCCACGGCAAGAGAGGGGTGGGAGGAGCAGCCTGCACCCCAAACCCCTCATCCCCGGCCACACCCTGGAGCCCGCACCCTCAGCCAGAGCCCTCACCCCCCATACCCTAACCCTCTGCCCCATCCCCAATCCCCCTCCCGCACCCCAAACCTCTCTTCCCAGCCCCGCCCCAGAGTCTTCACTCCCCCATACCCCAACCCTCCGCCCCCAGCCCTGAGCCCTCTCCCACACTCCGAATCCCTCAGCCCCACCCCTGCCAACATCGCCTCCATATTGGTGCACATCACAAAATTCATTCCACATATGGATGTAAAAAACTAGAGGAAACATAGAACTATCAACTCTCTAGGATCTCTCCACCCCACCCTCTCCTTTGCAAACTCACAACGGGGGAGCCATCACTTGATCCCCCCACTAACTTTGCAGACACAAAAATGGCTTTCAGGTCCCTACCTGGGGAAATGTCAGTACTAAGTGCAATGGATGTGATGTGGGTCTTTGCACGGCTAAAAACACTTGCCTGGGTTGAGGAAGGTAGAGGAGAAAGGCTGAATCAATCTCTGGTCTCCTGTGGTTTCACTCCTTCAGGAATCCACTCCATTTGGGAACCATGTGTTCAGCCACATTCAGGTTTGTTTATCTTCATCTCTGAAGCAGGCAGCCGCATGGAAGGGGGCGAAGGAAAACTTCAGGGGCTGAGTGAGAGAATAACAATAAACTTTTTAAAACGCAGTTTGATTATTTAAAGAAATATTGGGCCAAAGTCAACCTGGGGGTAAATCCACTGATTGCAGCAGAGTAACCACCCCCATCACCTTGGCCCACACTGACCACTCCTTCTTTTCATTTTTGTATGCTGGACTAAGCTAGTGGAATGGGGTCTTCCCAAGCCAAGTGCCAGCACTGCCTCTGCCTCAGTTTCCCAACTCTCCCATAAGCCTGTAGACCGATTCACTGGCCAGTGGGCCAATCAGCTCCCATCCATCAGTATTTCAGTCCCTTTCCTCTTAGATGCATTTATTGTTCAAACACAGGCCAATATCAATCAAGGCAGGTAAACCAGCTCATGCTACCTGGCCTCTCCTAAGGCCTCTACTTCAGACAACTTCTGCTGCTCCCGACAGAGCAGGTTCCCTCAGGCAGGTTTTTTGCATCACTAGTATGGGACGATTCTTCCTTCCCTGGTCCAGAATCTTCTACAGCCAGCCTGCCTAATGCAGCTGCTTGCTGACCTTTTATCTCACCACCTGAGAGGCAGGTGGGGCTACACCCAACTCCCTTAAAGGGGTCACATCCTCCACGTCGAAGGGCTGCTCTCTCTGTCCGAAGCATTCCTGACTCCCACGGATAACCCCACTTAGGTCCATGATGCCATGGCCCTCAGTAGGATCAGCCACACCCCAGCAGTAAAATGGGGTACAGACGAGTCTCATCTTACGCTGGGGTTACGTTCCGCTGTCAGCGCGTAAAGCGAAAATCGCGTATAGTCAAAATTACATGGAGTGGAATGGCCGGCGGAATCGCCCGCGCTACAGGTACAGGATTTAAATTGTTATTTTTCTCTCTTTTTTTGTTTTTGCCGACCGCGCAAAGCTCAATTCGCACGTGTTAAACGCGTGTTAAGATGAGACTCACCTGTATAGCACATTATCAGTCCAGTCCCTCGGCGCATGTGTAGACACAATAGTAGCATCTTCTGTAGCCATGAGATCTCAAAGGTTTTATTATTGTATTAAAATTATTTTAGTTCGTATTTAACGTAACCCAGTTTTTAAAAAAAAATACATATCTCCTCTCTTTTAGAGTTGCACAAAGGAGAAGAGTAAATACTGCCTTGTTTGGAAGCAACGAGCTGACCTTAAAACGGATTGAATGGCTCACAAACCAATGAACATCTGCTGCCTTGATTGGAAAGTCCAGCAAATGGTGCTGGCAAACCTGAGTTTAGGAAAATAACCAGGAAGGACACAGGATGCTGCATCATGTTACATCCCTCTATAAAACAACCCCAAAGAGCTGGAAAGCACTGGCATATCCTGCTGGTTAAAAAGACAATAGCAGCAAGGCTTTGGCATAACCCTCTCTGAAAAAACACGGAAACTAGACATAAGAGTGAAAGCTCGGGCAGCGTCGTGTTTTGAGAAGGCCACTAGGAACTAGCGGTATTTGGCACATGCCACTTCATGCATATATATATATATATATATATATATTAGAAAGAGAAAGTGGTTTGATTTTTCCATTGTTTAAAAAAGAAGCCAAAGAACAATTTGTTACAGCCCCTCGTGTAACAGAGTCAGGAGGAAACGATGAATGGCTTGGGAAGAATTATTTATAACAACAGTGCCACATTCATTATTATGACTACCGTAGCACCCAAGAGCACCAGTCATGGACCAGGACCCCATTGTGCTAGGTGCTGTACAAACCCAGAACACAAATACGGTCCCTGTCTCAAGGCGCTTCGAGTCTAAGCATACTAATCCCTCGCTCTTGTTCTTTTCAGCTCTCAAAGTGCTTTACAAGGAGAGCAATATCATTATCCCCATTTTACAGAGGGGAAAACTGAGGCACAGGAAAGGAAGTGATTTGCCCAAGCAGATTAGGGGAGAGCTGGGAATTGACCCCAGTCTCCTAAATCCCACTTCAGTGCTCGGAGTCCTAGACTATATTGCACAAAGCAAGAGTTGATTGAGGTCCTCAGGTGCTGCGTTATTATTACATAAGAACTTCCAGACTGGGTCAGACCAGTGGCCCATCTAGCCCTGTATCCTGTCTCTGACAGCGGCCAGTGCCAGAGCATTGGTGGAGAACACAGTTGGAGTGATCCACCGCTGTCTTACACTCCCAGGTTCTGGCAGTCAAAGGTTAAGGATCACCCTGAGCATGGAGTTCCATCCCAGAACATCTTAGGTAATAGCCATTGATGGACCTATCCTCCATGAACCTATCTAGCTCTTTTTTGAACCTAGCTCTACTTTTGGCCATCACAACATCCCATGGCAATAAGTTCCACAGGTTAACTGTGCATTGTGTGAAAAAGTACTTCTGCTTGTTTGTATTAAACCGGTTGCCTATTAATTTCATCGGGTGATGCCTGATTTCTGTATTGTGGGAAAGGGTAAATAACATTCCTCTGGCCCCGTTTTCCACACCATTCATGATTTTAGAGCCCTCCATCATAACCCCACTTAGTGGTCTCTTTTCTAAACTGAGCAGCCCTAATCTTTCCTCATATGGAAGCTGTTCCATACCTTGGATCAACTTTGTTGCCCTTCTCTGAACCTTTTCCAGTTCCACTATATCCTTCTGGAGATGGGGTGACCAGAACTGGACACACTATTCAAGGTGTGGGCACATCATGGATTTATATAGTGGCCTTATGATCTTTTCTGTCTTATTTGCTATCCCTTTCCTAATAGTTCTCAACATTCTGTAATTATTTGTTTGAGGACTTTATTGCTTTAGTATTAATTATTGTTATTATTACACCTCCAGGGATCAGGGCTCCATTGTACCTGGCCTTGTACAAGCAAAAGCCACAGAGCCTGCCTCTACCCCTAAGAGATCACAGTGTAAGATTCACACAGTGAACACCAGAGACTAAACAGACAAATGTGGGTGAGGGGAGGTAGGACGAGGTCATGGTGGGACCAGAAGCATTTGTCATAGTCGTCTCAGCAGCCACTGAAAGATGCCAACAGCCAACTTTGCAAATGTGTACCCCCCCCCCCAATCATGCCCATTTCAGACACCACTCCTACAAGAAGCGGAGCGCCCTTAATTCTGATGGAAATCATTGGGAGTTTGAAGCTCTCAATATGCTCCTGGACGCTTTCAGGCCCAGATCTGGACCTCAGCATCCTGCAGGATTGGGCCTCAAATGTTCACGCACCTGTCTGTGTTTTACATGCTAAAGTAATGCAGTGGTAATAACAAATGAATGTCAATTGTAAGCCTAATTTTGGCCTCTCAGACCTACCCGAAATCCACAAACAATGGAACCTCAATGTTAAAAGTACCCAGTGGGGTCAGAGTCTGAGTTAGAACATTTCTACCCTAGTCCAAGTGAACTGGATAAGGAGTCCCTGAACTGAAGCATCATAACAGAGGATCAGAGGGGTAGCCGTGTGAGTCTGTATCCACAAAAACAACGAGGAGTCCGGTGACACCTTAAAGACTAACAGATTTATTTGGGCATAAGCTTTCGTGGGTAAAAAACCTCACTTCTTCAGACGCATGGAGTGAAAGTTACAGATACAGGCATGAATATATTGCCACATGAAGAGAAGGGAGTTACCTTACAAGTGGAGAACCAGTGGTGACCAGCCAATTCAGTCAGAGAGAGAGGAGAGACTGTTGCGTTCAAGGATCACTCTGCTCTTAAGGTGCTTGCAAAAGCTCTGCTTCAGTCTATGTCCTGTTCCCACTGGTTGCTCATAACACCAGCTTTGCAGCGCCATACCCAGACTCGGTGTCTGAAAAGTTCTGCCCTTAAAGGAACAGTCCCCGCACCCTAAGGATCGCCAGAGACCAATGAGTCTCTGGTACCACTTTGCAGCAAAAACGCCAGCAATCCAAAATGACAACATGGAAAGAGGGAGAGAGAGAGAAAAAAGATTACTGGAGTGTCCCGCGGCAATGCCCTTTAAGAAGAGTTAGGCCCAGTCTGCCCAGAACTGCCTTAGGAAGGCCTCACCTGGGGGTAACCAACTGCCCTAGATAGCTGATTAAGCACCTGGACATAGTAAAGGTTACCCAGGCTCAGTTAAAGGGGAACTCAGGGAGCGCCTATAGAGAGGAGCTCCCAGAAGAGCACTGAAGAGGGGATGCTAGAGGGTGAGACCTGAATGGGGAGCCTGTCAGAGGTGATCCAAGAGAGATCATAGATGGAGATAGCAGGTATCCAAGAGGGTCTCACCCAGGGGGTCTCCCAGACACTGGCTGGAAGCCTAGCCTGGCAAGGATCACCTGCTGTCCCTGAAGAAGGGTCGCAGTGGACGGACCTCTCCAGATCCTGGATTCCAGAGATGGATCTTACTCTGGTAGAGACAACAGGCCTAACGCCAGGGCAGAGACCACATCTGAGAGACGCTCTAGAGAGAGCTTGGATAGAGGCGAGCACTGGTGGGGGACAGATGGACTAAGAACGGCTAATATGTAGGGGGCAGAGTTTTGTTTATGGTGTGTGTTGGCCTCTCTATTAATAAATGAGGCCCTCTGAAAGGCTGCTTTTTAGCATCCGTGCGTCTGTCTGGACCGGTTGAGGTGAAAAAAAAAGCAAGGGTTCAGCCGCGACATCAGGCCTGCCTGCAGGGGGCGTGCCAGGTCAGCCTGGAATGATGATACAGAGTCACCTAGAGCCCGATACAGCCCACCCTTGAGGTCAGAGGAAAAATTCTCATTGCTTGAATGAGCATTGGGTTTGGTCCCGAGTCAAAATCTAGGACCCGATCTAAAGCCTGCTGATGTCAAGGAGATTCTTGCCACTAACTTCAGTGGACTTTGGACCAGGGATTAAACCCACATCTCCTGAGTCTCATTCCACTGCCCTCTCCCCTAGACCATCCTTCCTACCCCAGAGCACTTCACATGGGGCCCTCAGAGGGAAAGTTCTCCCCTCACCCACCACTGACTTGCCCACCGAATGCATTGCACTGGCTTGACCTTCTGCAGACTGCAAGGTCATCTGAAATCCCAACATGAGGAGGCAAAGTTGAGCTATTTCTTCTTCTTTGCCTGTCTCAAACTCAGCCTTAAAAAACAAAGGCAGATCCCTCCAAAACCAGGCGGGTTTTCCCAAATTCACCCGGCTGGGATCCAAAATGATGTGGAAAAAGATCGTTGTCTTAGAATAGGCCGGGACATGTGGGCTGACATGTACACGCTGTTTCTTGGCCCTATGTGATTTGAAACTCCCTGAAGAAAAGCCTGGGATATAGGTTTTATAATAAAATGCTAATTACCTGGGAGCATGATCTGGGAGCATGACCACAGAATATATTAAATGCTCCGAATGAGGCTGTTGAAATGCAAGTTAGAAAAAATCCAAATCCTTCTAAACCAAGGAATTTCAGAGGGAGATCTGCCTACCCCTTATCCCTGCATTGGCACCACTTATAATATGACCTGACTGATTGGCAAAGTCCCCCGGAGCCAGGCCCCAAAAGCTCACACAAAACACCTTACCACTTGCTGGAGGAGGAATGATGACATTCAGCCCTGGGTCTCTATTTGCCATCTCTGGGCATGAGCAGCTCCCGTTGACAATGGGAGTTGTTTGTTAAATGCAGAGGGATGATTGGGGTCCTGGGCCCAGATCCACAAAAGTTATTTCTAGGTACGTTTACACGGCAATAAAAGACCCAGGCCACAGCCACAGCTGGCCCGGGTCAGCTGACTTGGGGCCGTGGGGCTCGGGATATGCGGCTAAAAATTGCAGCACAGTCTTTCGGGCTTGGGCTGGAGCCCGAGCTCTGAAACCCCATGAGAGGGGAGGGTCTCAGAGCCCAAGCTCCAGTCTGAGCCTGAACTGATATGCTACATGTTTTAGCCACACATCTGAAGCCCCACGAGCCCAAGTCAAATGACCCAGGTGCTCAGACTTGGTGCCACGGGTTTTTTATTGCAGTTAGATGCACCCTAGAAGTCTAATTCCCAATTAAACCAATGGCAGGGCCATAAAATTCCAATTCTCCTGCAAGAAAGGGTCTCTTGTTTTAATGGATGGAATTCACCTTGCAGTGATCTGGTGGCTCTGTTTTCCTCCACTGCTCATGATTCACACTGTGTGCTTATGCACCCCAAACGTTGTGTACCCACCCCTTCTCGACTGTCCCCCAACCTCAGCCTGTCCTCTGAGGAGCCAGACAAAACAGATGAGTGGTAAGAGTCAAGGAGGCACAGTGAAACACACAACATCACAGCAGCTAGAGTGAAACAGAGGAAAGATTGCAAGCTCTTTTTGTTCTGTGTTTGTACAGCACCTAGCACAATGGGGTCCCGTCCATGATGAGGGTTCCTAGGTGCTGCCACAATACAAATAAATAAATTAATAATAATACACTGAGCCAAATCTTGCTTCGTTACACTGGCGTAGGTCTGAAGTAACTGTATTTGTACTTGTGTAAATGCATGGTGATTCCACTGATTTGAGTGGAATTACTCCAGATTAACCCTGATGTAACTGATGGCAGAATTGGACACAGAGTGACTAAGATGACCAATTATAATTACAATACTAATAAATGTCTAGCTCTTATATAGCACTTTTCACCAGTAGATCTCACAGCACTTTCCCAAGAAGGTCAGTATCATTGTTCCTCATTTTACAGATGGGGAAACTGAGGCACAAGGCAGGGAAATGACTTACCCAAGATCATCCAGGAGGCCAGTGGCAGAACCAGGACTAGAACCCAGACCCCCATTCCAGTGCTGTGGCCACTAAGCAACACTGCCTCCCATGTCACATCATTCATTTCCAGGGCCCGTTACAAACAGGGAATTGATCACATTCCCTACTCTACAGACCTTACAGTAGATGAGACAAAGAACTGCAAGCCATGGGGAAAAGTTCCGGTAAGGGAGGGAGAACTTTGATAAGTGGGCAAGTTGGAAAGGATCCATGAAAATATTTGGGATTAAGCATGAATCTGAAAAAGAGGGAGGGTTTGTGGTGGACAGGATATGGGAGATTGTTCATATTGTGGGGCGGGTGGGGGGATGGGCGGGAGGTACACAGCTGAGGATGAATGGGTGATGATGATGGAAAGGGTGAGACAGAGCAGAGAATGGAAGCATACGAAGCAAGAAGAGAAGAGAGCAGGGTAACCAGAAAGTGGGAGATAGGAGAGCTACAGCGAGAGCGCCCACTTTTTTCACTCTTCTGCTGTGTTTTCACTCTGTTCTTTTAGGCCCAGTCGGTTACATTAGGTACTCAAGCAGTGCCCAGACGCCCCAATCATGACCTCGTGACACACTGACAATGAGAGAGGTGGGAGAGATATGTCAACGCACCGGTGTGATGGCTGAGATCGGCTGAGGCATATTTGAGGCCTCCAGGCAGGATGCGTAGTACTGAGATTCACTAGCGCCAGAACTCAGGTGACCTTCAGGGCCTGGTGGGAGATACATTGCTTTGGCCAAGCATGTGTGTGACTCTTGACTTTCAATGGATTATTTATTAGATGTTTGGGGGTGGGCAGTACAAGGGAGGGGGGATGCGCTGTCTGTCATGGGCAGCTTCTTTTACTCTGTTGTTACATTATTTATATCACAGTAGTATGGAGAGATCCCAGCTGAGATTGGGGCCTTGCTGTAGAAGACACTGTATAAACACAGGAGGAAAAGATGATCCCCGCTCCAAAGAGCTTACAATATAGACCGACAAGACAACCAAAGCATAGGAGAAAGAGAATCGTTATTCCCGTGTCTGCACATGGGGAACTGACGCACATAATTCTAAGGCTCATATCCTCAAAGGTTTTTAGGCACCCAACTCCCATTGAGTTCAATTGGAGTTAGGCACCTAACTATATTTGAGGATCTGGGGCTAAGTGACTTGCCTAAGGTCACCCTGGGAGTCTGTAGCACAGCCAAGAATAAAACCCCAATCTCCTGAAACCAGCACATAATCACCAGCCTTCTTCTTGATTCGTGCTGCATAGTGTTGGTCATGTGAGTGAGTACCTAGCCAATGGGATGCTCAATAGAGGAAATCATTAAAGAAATAAAACAGTGTCAAGTGATATAATAGCAATGCAGTCTAAAGATAGGTTCAGAATCTGTATTATTTGCAATCAACATGAGTTTAGGATCCACTAAGAGTGCCAGATTGGAGCCACAGTAGACGCTGATGGTTGATGCTGGCGAGAGGGGGGAAAAATCGGCCATCCTTGCTAGCCCTTCCCTTTTTGTAAACTGACAAAGTGCTACTAAGGTAACGGCCATCCTCACAATATTGTTTCCTTGACTAAACAGCTTACACTGAGCTGGGTTGAAATAATATGTTTTTTCACCTGCAGGAGTGAAACATTCAAGACGGCATTCCAAGACGGATCTGGTTAAGGTCATAAAAACTTTGTGGTAACCTATATATTATTTTTATGCATATGCTTAACACCATGTATTTTATAAATGTGCTAAAGACTCATAAATCACTTACAGCGTAGTGTAGCACACTTGGGTCTCTTACCAAGGTATCTGATGCGCACACACGCAGACCCACAGAGAGATCTGCCACCATCTGGGTGCAGTTGACGGATGGGGAGCACGGTTTACTTGTCTTCTCTGTCGGAGGTTGTGAGAGCAGTCACTGTACCTGTGATTGATTAATCGTCAAAATGAAGTCAGCTCGCGCTTGGGAACTACACTACCCTGGTATTCGTAGGCAGTCTAAAGAGTAGGAGGAAGAAAGGAGAGTTGCGTGGGAATTATATTGCAGAACGGCGGAAGAGCACCTGTTGTGGAAGTGACAGAGAGGTAAATTCAATGAAATGTATGCCTCTGCAGATGGCCAGTATGAAGCCTCTGCAAAACTAAAGCCCTAAGTAGGACTTAGTAGTGGCTGTAAAAATCTCATGAGAACAGGTTTTCCTTCGAGATTTCCCAGCCCTCAGTTTACTGGGTTTGATGCAGGAATTCCCAGGTGAAATTTTATGGCTTCTATTATCCCTAAGGCCATACTAGCTGGGTCTTTCTGGCCTTAACATCCGTGACCACATGGAACTTTCCATAGGAGATTGGGTCAGTCACCCTTCAGGTCACACATCCTGACTCCAGCAGTGGCCTACAAATGATACTTGTAAGCAAAAGTGGAGGATCTCTCTATCGGGGGAAAGATTGTCCAGTGCTGTACTTAGTGAGATGGAGAATTCCTTCCCATGTCCAGCATTTCCTTTTATTCATCTGCTGTAATGAGAGGGCAGAGTTTTGCAACAAATCCACAGCTATCAAAGACTCCATGGATATCACAGGATGCACACCAGAGCCATTAAGAACTTCACAGCAACAGCAGAGGTATCTCCATTGGCTGTCCACAGTATAGACTCCATGACGTCCCACTGATCAGCTCCGATTCCTTCCAGGAATCAGGCAGTGATGCTCAGCCACCCTAGTAAGTTCATTACAAAGTATTGATATTCAAGGCCATGGAGTTACATTGGGAATCAATGTGGCCCATAGAGTTGTAAAATAATGAAGGAATTGGCACCACTTCGAGACTAGAACCTCACAAGGTCATCTGGTTCTTGATTGTCTGTTTAGCTTAGAGCGCAGAATCCTTGGGACAAAGACAAGATTTTTCTCTACTTGAGAAGTGCTGCACATGCTGACTGTGGTCAACAAGTTTATTATTACTATTAAGTGTCTATCCAGAGGAAGCATGGTCTAGTGGGTAGATCACTAGACTAGGAATCAGCAGATCTAAATTAAGTCCCTGATCTGTGGTGTGATACTTGACAAGTCACTTCATCTCTTTGTGCCTTTCATTTTCCCTTCCACCCTGCATCCATTTAGGTCATAAGCTCTTTGCGGGCAAGAACTGTCTCACACTATGTGTCTGTACAGCACCAGCCCTAAAGGGACTCTGTGCAGAGGGCCAGCACTTTGCTTCTGTAGGGTGACCAGATAGCAAGGGTGAAAAAGCAGGATTGGAGAGGGGTAAGAGGGTCCTATAGAAGACAAAGCCCCTAATATCAGGACAGTCCTGATAAAATTGGGACGTCTGGTCATAGTAATCACTTGAGTTGCCCTGAGGTCCTTCAATTGGGCATGATTGGGACTTAAGTGGTGCAAAGTCTTTGTACTGCACAGAGGGATCCTAGATAGATAGATAGATAGATAGATGGGGTGTATTGGGATTAGATAGATAGATAGATAGATAGATATTCTTCCTCTGCAAAATGCTGAGGTTCTTAACTCAGTTTTTACCTATTCTTTTTTCAAGCAAACTCCCATTGACATCTATAGGCATTTGCCTGAATAACGGTCTCAGGATCGGGCTCTCCTGAGGCATGTGGCAGCACCAGTGAGACAGCAGGGAGCGAAGAGGTTACCGTGGTGGTGTAGGGGAATATAACTCGGGGTAAAGGGGTGTGTGATGATGGGGTGTATGCCTGTGGGGCGGGGGGTGTGTGGAATTGGTGAGAGCGAGCGCGCGAGAGAAATTCTCTACATAAAGAGAATCAAAGGGTAAATCCAGCTCTTCTGCTGTAGCTGAAAGTAGCATATAGTCATGTTCCCTTGGATACTGATACTGTGTCCCTGTGTATATTCTCTCATGGACCAATTTAGCAATGGTCTCAAGTTTTCAGTTCCTGCAAAACAAAAATCTCATAGATTCCCAAACCCACAAGGGCCGGCGGTGGGTATGGATTCGGCCAGAATGCGTAATATAAGAGGGTGTTTGTTGGTAGCCTGGGATAAGCCCAGATCTTAGCCCTGCCTGTCAGTTCAGACAGCCGCTTGTTTTCGCACAATAAGAAAGTGTGATTCATGATATATTGATGGTATCGCCAATCCGGTGGGGGACTCCCGGTGCCAACCTGGAATCTCTCGCTCCCGGCCAGCAAAACACTCGTCAGCAGCTTTTCAAAACACAAGAGAACAAGAAGAAATACAGTCCGGAGCGCCCGTGCCAGGAGCTGACGCTCTGGGCTGTGCTTGGGAGGCTGTGGGTAGGCGTTGTGCGTGCGTGGATAGACCATGACGTAAAGGGGCAGGAGGGTGCGCCTGGAGATGGGACCCATGCCCACCGCCTGCCATCAATTTGATTCCAAATCTCGAACAAACAGCAAGGAAGAGAGCACCACACACACACACACCCCACACACACTCTGGTGGGAAACTGTAGCCGTGAATGGATCGCTAATAGCCCATGGTGAATTGCCAGTTTCCCCACCACACCGAGGAACTCAGGGTTTTGCTTGGATTAGCCATCCCCTCCTGGGAGAGGGAGGCCCAGGATGGTGAGCGTATATTTTCACTATGATTTATATTAGGGTAGCACTTACAGGCCTCAGCTGGCACATGGATCACTTGATAATTTTCACTAGTGTAAATGGGAGAGTCGCTGTCACTTGCAGTCTTTAAATCAAGTTTTGAGAACTTCAGTAACTCAGCCAGAGGTTATGGGTCTATCACAGGAGTGGGTGGGTGAGGTTCCATAGCCTGCAACGTGCAGGAGGTCAGACTAGATGATCATGATGGTTTCCTCTGGCCTTAAAGTCTATGAGAGGAGGACCCTGTTGTGCTAGGTGCTGTGCATACCCATGGTAAGAAACTCTCCTAGCCTGGAAGAGCTTACAGCCTAAATCCCACCTGGGATCAGGGTTGTTCTATGGTTGGCATCAGCTTAGTAAAGGCTGTGAAGGCCAAGACCATAACAGGGTTCAAAAAGGAACTAGATAACTTCATGGAGGATAGGTCCATCAATGGCTATTAGCCAGGATGGGCCGGGATGGTGTCCCTAGCCTCTGTTTGCCAGAAGCTGGGAATGGGGATGGATCACTTGATGATGACCTGTTCTGTTCATTCCCTCTGAAGCAGCTGGCATTGGCCACTGTCAGAAGACAGGATACGGGGCTAGATGGACCTTTGGTCTGATCCAGTCTGGCCGTTCTTATGTTCTGACTTTGTTTCCCCTCTTTTTAACTTTCTCTCTCCAATTTTCTCTCTTTTTCTCTCCACCATGCAATCCATATCTCTGGCTATGTATTTCTGGTAAATCGGCCTAAGCTACGCAACTCCAGCTATGTGAATAATGTAGCTGGAGTCCCAGCTACATTAATAACGTAGCTGGAGTCGACGTAGCTTAGGTCGATTTACCGTGGGGTCCACACTATGCTGGGTTGATGGGAGACACTCTCCCGTCAACTTACCTTACTCTTCTCATTCGGGTAGAGTACCGCGGTAGACTGGAGAGCGATCTGCGGTCGATTTGGTGGGTCTTCACTAGACCTGCTCAATCGACCCCGGTGCATCGATCCCCGGAGCGTCGATCTAGGGGATAGTGTAGACATAGCCTCTGTCTCTCCCCATCACCACTTTCTTATTTTCTGTCCTTCCCCCACTCCCTCTCCCAGAGACCTACTTAATCACTGCAGGGCATGGACAATTTTGCACTGAAGTCAATGGTTGGTACGTGTATGGCACTGTGAGTGAACGCGTCCCCAGAGCTGGCTACCGCTCCATGCTGGGGTGGTAAATATGAAAGAGCTCTGAAGTTCTCACCACCCATGTAGAGGCATCTCATGGTCAGGCCCAGCCAGTCCAGCAGCAGCAGTTTCCTTTCCTCACATACCTGCTTTCCCAGGACTTAAAAGCAGAAGACATGGCTAGTGGCTACTGGAATGGCTTGACCCAAAGCCCCCTGCAGTTGAGTCCCATTGAATTCAGGGGGACTCTGGCCCTTAGTCCTCGGAGTGAAAGGAGAACTGCTGCTGGGTCATGGAGAGGAGACTGCCCTCTCCAGAGCGGGGGTGTTGGAGCAGAGAAGTGCAGCTCCTGAATCCCTCTCTTCTTCGCAGAAAGAAAGAAAAAAAGACCACGCCTTTTGCGTCTTTGCTATGCATTGTTTGGGTCTCCGCTGTGCCTTTGGCATTGAGGAGGTTGAGAGATGTCTCTTCTGCCTTTCCCTCCCCTCTTCCGCATCCCCCCTGCCTCTGCATCCCATTGGTGGGGAAGATCACGTGGTATGTTATTGTCTTGGTGCCCCCGGGGCATTCTGCTGGAAGTGGTGGGTGGGACAGCCAGGGACTGTCCTTCCCTGGGTCAGTGCAGATTAGTCAGAGCAAAGCTGACATACTGTCCGTCAGCCTGATGCTTCTGCCCTCTTTGCTCCACCCAAAACCACATAACTCCCCACCTGCTTTGTCTCACCTCAGAGCCTTGTTCCCTGCAGCCCATGACGTGAGGAACCCTTCTCCTGGCCTGGCCCACCGTGCCTCACACCTCTGCTCTTCAGAGTCCCTCTTTAAAACACACTTCTTTCCAAGAGACTTGTTGGTCCTCCCAAGTGACACATGGGAAGCTTTCTCTGTTCCAGAGGACTGCCTCTCTCTCTACAGTCCACCCCATCCTTTGTTTGTGTGTGGTCTATTTAGATTAGAAGCTCTTTGGGGCAGGGACCTTCCTGGCACTATAGACATACAAAAAACGGCATGCATGTGTGGTGTGTGTGTGGAAAGGGAAGGAAAATCAGAGATCCTATTGCTCTTTAAGATGGCTGTTAACCAGGGTCATGGACACCTGTGCAGCAGACCCCTCCAGGCCACAGTGTGTACCACGTTCACAGCTACAGTCGGGGAAGAAGGTCTTGGGAAAGCACTCTAAAGCAGAAATAGGAGAGCTGGGGGGAAACTGGGATCTGGCCTGCACGTCAAGTTTAGCAGATCTTTCTAAACTCCTCCTGCCATCTGAGCCCCAGAGTTGGATTTTCCCACACGCCACATGGCTTAGCCATTTGCTGGGTGATGTCCTGACTTGGAGAATGTGATGCGGTGACACAAGCCTCAGCTAGACTCAACCTGAAAAAAATTTCAGATGATTGCCTCAGATATGGACTTAAGGTGGTGGAGGAAGTATGGTCTTTTGGGTTAGGCACTGGGCTGGGACTCAGCAGATCTGAGTTCAATTCCTGTCTCTGGCTCAGACTTCCTGTGTGCCCTTGGACAAGTCATTTAGTCTCCCTATGCCTCAGTTCCCCATCTTGTAAATGGGGATAAAACTTTCCTATCCCACAGAGGGGTTGTGAGGATGTAATATTAAGATGGGTGGAGAAAGATGATTCTATTTCACAGAGGATTTCATTGTTTCCACTCAACATGCCTGCATGGATCAAATAAGCATTTGGACTGAATTTTTCAACCTGTTGATGTTCTTCAATCACCGATGAGTCAGGAAAAAGATTCTCCTTGAAATGCAATGACTCGAGATCATCGCAGTGACCCGGATACATCAGGTAACAGATTAAACAGGGTAAGTAAGAAATGGGTTGCTAATAGCACTGCGACAGGTCTAGCATTATCGTCACATCTTGGCAAGTAAGTGGTCATATTGAATCATTACCTGTTTTCCCTCGAGATAGTCAGTCTCAAGTTCTCACTCCAAGTGGAGGTACATTGGCAAGGTGGTTTGGGGAAGCAGGCTTTGCCACTATCCGTGGTGAACTTGTTAAGTGGATATGGAAGAGGACTTCAGGGCTGTTGATCAGGGACATGTCACCAGCTCTAAATTCACAACAAAAAAACATTTCCTTTTAATAGTCAGGCTTGCTTAGGAATTTCTCAATGTTGTTCTTTGGGGACTCCTTGGTACCCTGACTCTATCACTTCTTCACCTAACTCCAGCAGCTACCCAGAACATCAAGGAGGACTCTCAGGGTACATCTACACTGCACTGAATCTCAGAGCCGTGGTCAATTGACTTGGGCTTGGGCTGTGGAATTTGCAGGGCAGATGTTCAGGCTCAGGCCTGGGCTCTGAGATTCCTTGTGGGGTCTCAGAGCCTGGGCTCCAGCCCGGGCCCGAATGTCTACACTGGAGCCTTTAGCCCCACAGCATGAGCCCCGCAAGCACGAGTCGACTGACCCGGGCCAGTTGCAGCCATGCTGCAGGTCTTTTATTGCAATGTAGACCTACCCTCAGTGCCCACAGGCAGGGACCTGGGATTTGTTAAGTAGCTTCTACAGGGTTTTTATTTGGGATACCACATTTTTCTCCTTGAAAAAAAAAAACCCAGAGTTTATCTAACCAGTTCTGGTGGAAATCAGAACCCCTTGTAGTTATTATTAGTATTATTTATTATTTGTATCACCATAGCACCTAAGTACCCTAGTTATGAATCAGGACCCTGCTGCGTTTGGCACTGTACAAACATAGAACAAAAAGATGGTTCCCGAAGAGGCTTACAATCTACGTATAGGACAAGAGACAACAAACGGACACAGACAGATGGGGGAATACAGGGAAACAATGAGACAATATTGATCAGCATGATAGGCTGTGGTCTGTGCACAAGCTTCTTATATGGTAGGGTGAGGTTCTTAAGACAGTCAAGCCAATTCATTCATCCCTAACCTTGTCTCCTCCTGCTAGCATGCCTACATTGAGTACATTGTGAGTTTTCCCATCAGCCTCTGTCTAATATAGTTAAGGGTGAGACTCAAATAAGGATAATTTGGGTTCAGATAATAAGAATTTGTGTCCAAGCGCTTGTATAATGCTTGACCAATTCTATTGAAGCCTCAGATAGATTAGTCATGGACATCATAGAAAATCAAATGGTGAAAGGTTGGCTTCTGTAGCACTTGCTCATGCAAGTATTCCCATTGCCATCAATGAGATGCACATGTGATTCATAGATTCCAAGGCCAGAAGGGACCATTGGATCATCTCGTCTGACCACCCGTATAACACAGGTCAGAGAAATTCATGCACTTTCCCCTACATTGAGCTCATTAACTCATCATCATCATGTCAAATCCCAAAGGGACGTAACCTCCTTGCAGATTGAGCACCACCTGGGTCAATCTCTAGTGAGGTCCTCAAGGTGATGGGGCTGGATATTCAGTTTATGCCCATCGTCGGCGATCTTACCACACCATCAAAGTGTTGGTGGCCCACATGATGGCTGACTATGTAGCTGCATTCCTTGGTAAATACACAGCATAATTCATTGGTCTTCCATCCTAATAATATGTTCCTACCAACAACAACAACAACAAAAAGCCACCAAAACCAAACCAGTGCTGAGGGAGGTGGTTGCTGGGTTTGGCTACCAATATTGTCATTGCTGATCTCGTCCTGCCATTTAATATGGAGCAGCTGACAATTATGAGGAGAACTGAAAATGTCAGTCCGCTGCTTTTCAAACTTTTCCAGAGCCCAGGTTTCACTCCCATACAACAGAGCTATTAAAACCATGGTCCTATAGACCCGCAGCTTCGTCGCAAGTTTGATGTTACGATGTCCCAGCAAACAGGCTGCTGTGCCTAATAACTGGTATTTGACTAAAGCATATCTTTCAGAAGACACTTTTGCTCTGAAGACATCAAGAGATGGAGGATTCACCACTTCCCTTGATAGTTTGTTCCAGCGGTTAATTATTCTCATGGTCAAAAAATTGTGTCTTGTTCCTAATATGAATTTGCCTGGCTTTAACTTCCAGCCATTAGTTTCTCATATTTAAAGTGCCTCTCAACTTTGAGGTTACAGAATTGGTCCCTAAATAAATGACCCTGTACACATAGGGCTCCAAACAACCCTGAGAGGATAATAACCTTCCATTACTTCTTTCTATTCTCTTCTATTAGAGAGACAAGCTGGCTAAGGTAAGATCTTTTATTGGACCAATTTCTGCTGGTGAGGAGACAAACTTTCGAGTTATGCAGAGCTCTTCCTCAGGTCTGGAACCAACAGAAGTTGATCCTATAAAAGATATTACCTCACCCACCTTGTCTTTCTAATATCCTGGGACCAACATGGCTACAACACAGCATATATTCTCTTCTATGGCGGTTCTTACACCACTTCCATCAACATAGTATGTGAGCGCCTTCGAGAGTTTAAGAAAACACATAAAGTACCGTATGCCAGCTAAGAAAAGGTTTCTCTCCTTTCCACCACCCTGGGGAGAGTAAATTACATGAGATTTCTTTTCCTCCAAGTACTGAAAATAAACCAAAAAGACTTTTACTTTCAGATCTGCATATGCTAAATTGATGTTAAGGTAATCGAGCTACAGGCGGTGTTTGTTAGTCACAGCAATCTCTCCTTTCCATATTGGCTATTTTATGCTGACTTCATTTCTAGTGTGAATTTCAACCCAAAATAGAAGGTACTAAAAAAAAAAAACCCAAGTCTAATGGTTGTAGCAAAGAATAAGGACTTTGTTAGGTTCTATTCCATTCTCTGCTGTTGACTTGCTCTGTTCGACACAAGCCACTTAGGGGTAGATTGTGCCTTTGGGCCTACCACTGAGTGAAGGGTGGTGTGTCAGGTGCACCATTCCAGGAGGTGCTGTGACTCAGAAACACAATCTAGTAATTGCTCAAGGGGAGTGTGTGTAATCATTTACTGTGGATTTATCCCAGTAGCAAATAGAGACACCTCCCCACCCCACACCAGCTCAGATGGAGCTGGCTAGTGAGTGGAGCATGGATCATTGATCACCCACCCACTTGCTCCAGGGAGGCTGTATGCACCTGGACCCAAGGTCCGGAGAGCCCATGTCAGAGTATCGGGGTGAGGGGTTCTTTCTCTCCCTTTCCTCTTTGCTCAAACATACTGTCCTAATCACAGTCCAGCTCTTAATCTACGCGTGCCTCAGTTTCCACACCGACACAATGATGATAATGACACAATTCCTATTGCCCTTCACTGCGGCGTGTGGGCTGGACCCATTCATGTTCGTAATGCTCTTTGAGATGCCTAACTGAAAGTTGCCCTCTGATTGTATTCCTCGACTGGAGCACACAGATCAAATGGCACTTACAGAACTACATGCTAGCCAGCAGCTCATATCTGAGAGGCTGACGTAGCCACCTCAGTGATGTGTCACATGAATGGAGAAGCCAGGTACAAGGCAGAATCTGTCCTGTATGATTTTTATTGTTATCTGTTTATTTGTTTGCACCAACGCCAGTGATGTCGTTGGGTCACTTTCCGTTCATGCAAATAGAGATGGTACTGGTCCCAGGCCATCACAAACTAAGGATGGACAGACAGACAGACAGAGGCCAGGGAAAGATTTTCTGCACCAAACAACTCGATTCGGTTTCAGCAGCATGCAGGAGCAGCTCCAGGGATTTTGGCGCCCTAGGCGGGGGTCCTTCCGCGCTCCCGGTCGTCGTCAACAATTCTGCGGTGGGGGGGTCCTTCCATGCTCCCGGTCTTCGGGGCACTTCGGCAGTGGGTCCCGGAGCAAGTGAAGGACCTGCCGCAGAATTGCTGCCGAAGACCTGGAGCGCGGAAGGCCCCCCCCCCCCCCCCGGCTGCCGAATTGCCACCAAGGGCGGCAAAATGCCGCCCCCCCAAATCCTGGTGCCCTAGGCGACCACCTAGGTCGCCTAAATGGAAGCGCCGGCCCTGGCAGCACGGCAGGCTTTTAAGATGGACTTGAAAGTGGAGACGGAGAGGTCCTTGAGGCTGAGCTCAGGGAGATTGTTCTGTGCCTAGAGACCACGTGGCGTGGAGGTGACTGTTTCAGAGGCTGTCAAGTGGGCAGACAAGAGGGGGATGTTGGTGGAGGTAGGGGGTGCATAGGTGCCACATGAAGCTTAGCAGCAGGGCCGGCTTTAGCAGGTGCGGGGCCCCACGCCGGGACGCGAATTGTCTCGCGCCACCCCCCCGCCCCAACTCTGCCCCCTCGGATCCCTCCTCAAATTCCCTCTGAAGCACCTGGCATTGGCCACTGTCAGAAGACAGAATACCGGGCTAGATGTCTGTTCTTATGCTCAGCGAGGGAGGATGAGTAAGGAGGGGCAGACACATATTGAGCCAGGTGGCCAGTAGGTTAAATTGGATGCAGTGGCCAATGGAGAGCAAGTGTATGGATCCAAAGGGCCTGCGCGACCTGATTAAATTGATGAGCAAAGAAGATACCATTAGCAGCTGCATTTCTGTGGGCTAGAGAGGGGCAACGTGTGTGCGTGTGGGAGGCCAGAGCCAAGGCTATTGCAATAGCTGAGTTTCCAGAATGGGTAATCTCCCCCAGGTGCAAACTGTGGCTTTCTCTGACGCAGATGCACCCTTTCCTGGCCACTGTTTGTTGAAATCAGGATGAATTCCCAGCCCAGACCAGGCCACAGTGAAACTCCATTTAAATTACAGTGACGTGATTCCCCCCCTTCCGCCCCCACAAGCCTGGCTGCAGTGGCCTTCAGTGATGTTCGACTCCTCTTTATAGGGAAATGTAGCTTCACTCCCCTTAACAGAGGGCTCCACTTGTGCTGATCCCCTTTGACTACTGTTATAAATTAATGGAGATATCCTATCTCCTAGAACTGGAAGGGACCTTGAAAGGTCATCAAGTCCAGCCCCCTGCCTTCACTAGCAGGACCAAGTACTGATTCTGCCCCAGATCCCTAAGTGGCCCCCTCAAGGATTGAACTCACAACTGTGGGTTTAGCAGGCCAATGCTCAAACCACTGAGCTATCCCTCCCCCCATCAGATTAGTGCTAAACTGTACATTCCCAGGGGATTACCACTTCCCTTCCTCCTCCGCTCTGGGTGGATGCGGTTGCCTCTGCCCCATGGAAGAAGGACAAGGAAACTCCTGGTGCTCCATGAGGAGAGTTAAGATACAGCTGTCCAGAGGCTCCCCACCAGTAGCTTTTATTACCAGCCAGAGCTACAGCTGTCTATGTGTAGTCATAGAGTCATAGAATCATAGAAGATCAGGGTTGGAAGGGACCTCAGGGGTCATCTAGTCCAACCCCCTGCTCAAAGCAGGACCAATCCCCAACTGAATCATCCCAGCCAGGGCTTTGTCAAGCCTGACCTTAAAAACCCCTAAGGAAGGAGATTCCACCACCTCCCTAGGTAACACATTCCAGTGCTTCACCACCCTCCTAGTGAAATAGTGTTTCCTCATATCCAACCTAAACCTCCCCCACTGCAACTTGAGACCATTGCTCCTTGTTCTGTCATCTGCTACCACTGAGAACAATCTAGATCCATCCTCTTTGGAACCCCCTTTCAGGTAGTTGAAAGCAGCTATCAAATCCCCCCTCATTCTTCTCTTCTGCAGACTAAACAATCCCAGTTCCCTCAGCCTCTTCTCATAAGTCATGTGCTCCATCCACTGCTCCTGGGAGCATGGAAGGGGGATCATTTGTAAGCCAGGCCTTCTGCTTAGATCAGTGTCCTTTGTGGAAGCAACTAGGACTTCAACAGATGGCCCCCTGGCTGGGATTGCCAAAGCCTCTGAGGGGATTTGATCCCTAGTTCCTGTTTGTTTTAATGGGAATCAGGTGTCCGCAACCTCATTGGTAGCTCTGAAAAACTCAGCCTTTAAATGTGGCCAGGTTTGTGGAACCAGGTTGTGATGCCCTCGTCTAAGCCAGTTATAACCGTCAGGGCTGAGTTGTGTGAACACAGCTGCTTTTATCACAGCTTAAAAGTGTGCTCATGGTGTTCGTACACCCTCACTTGACAGGCTGCCTAGCCATGGTTGTGGCAGTGTGTTCTGGGAGAATCTGGGCAGCTCTCCCAGACTGCCTTAGTAGGGGATAGAGTGTGTGGTGGGTCAAGTGTACAGAGCAGCTCTGGCATCACGTTGGAGCAATGCATTCTGGGATATGCTATCTCTGAGAGGATGGAGGACCAGCTGGCCTGATTACCCAGGCATGGTTAAGGATTAGATAATTAGATAAATTCATGGAGGATAGGTCCATCAATGGCTATTAGCCAAGACAGTCAGAGATGCTACCCCATGCTCTGGGTATCCCTAAACCTTTGACTGCCAGAAGCTGGGATTGGACAACAGGGGATGGGTCACTCAATAATTGCCCTGTTCTGTTCATTCCCTCTGGGGCACCTGGCATTGGCCACTGTCGGCAGACAGGATACTGGACTAGATGGACCTTTGGCCTGACCCAGTATGGCCGTTCTTATGTTCTTATGAGGCATGTCCAATGGATCAGAGATAGGCAGCCATGGTTACCAAGAGAGTATTAACCCAGTCAGGCATGGAGGATACAAGACCATGTCACCGATGGGTTAAAAAATCCGTTAAAAGTATTATCCACTAGGGCTGATCCTACTCTGCCTTGCGCCCTGCACGGCCCTTTACCCCTGTGCAAAGTGGGTGTATAGTGCTACCGGATCAGAATGCTACCGTTTTACCCCCGCTTTACGAGGGACCACACGTGGGACAAGGTAGGTGGAACCATGATTCCCATCGTGCGGAGTGGATCAAAGAGAGAAGCAAGATACTTGGCAGAGAAGCTGCATAGATTAAAGATCAGGAAGTGCTCTGAGATGCTCACCGACAAGGTGCAAAGTATCGCAGTACTGTTGAAAATGATTTTTTCCAAGGCTCTGGTGCAGCGTTGAATGAGCCTTAAAAGAAAAATCAAGTGAAGAAAAATGTCTTGGCATATAAGAACCAGGCTTCCAGGAGCAGAGTCAGTAAAACCAGCCGCTCGGCAGTGCAGAGATGTCAAGGCATGATGGACAGCCATGTCATATCATTGCATTAACTAAAGTTGGTTAATAAATAGGTGCTTGCTTGGGGCCAAATTCAGACCTGGTGTAAGCTGGTGCAACATGATTGAAAGCCAGAGATTGCACACGCTCAGTGAGAGGTAGTGTGATCTAGTGGGAGAGGGCACCTGTGTTCTCTTCCCTCCTGTGTGATCGTGGGGAATTAGATTGTTTGCTCTTTGGGGCAGGTGTGTGTTTGTACAGCACCTAGCACACAGGGACCTGACCTTGGTGGGAGCCTCTAGCTATAATTATCATCCTAGGGCTGCCCAAACACAAAGGGGTCCAAATTCTCCTCTGGGTGAAGTCCCTCTTGACTGACACATGAACAAGGGTCTGATCCTGTGAGTGAAACCTGAATATCAGTGAAGTTGTGCATTTCGAGGGGGGACGGACAGACAGAATGTCTACTGCATTTTTGCAGCTGTCATTGACTACAGTGGGACTACATGGAGTTTGTCATCTCCTAGGATTGGACTGCAGAATGCAGCTGGATCACAGAACAAAACTTCCCTGAGAGTGATCAGAACTTATGTGCCGCGGTTAAACCCCCTGGCAGGTTTTGTTCAGCAAGAAAGAGCAACTGTAGATGCTTCCCTCTTGCTGCTCCCACCTGCTGTGTCCTAATCATGAGCCACAGGAATCACTTGTGAGAGCGAGAGCATCGTGGTAGCTTTGTAAGCTCCAGCTTGCTAGCTCTTCTTTTCCTGCCGATTCGTCCACAGTGATGATTTTTTCCCCACTGCACATGCCTGCTGCTGGGATGGTTGCAGCTGCAGCTTGTCCCCAGGCTGGTCCCTTCTTCCCCCTGTCAGTGAGTCAGCTGCGAGCACCTGAATTAAATATTGTGGTTGGTATTGGCTGTGTTCATTTCCTCTGCTAGGATGTGGAGCAATTGATTACCTCATCACTGAGCAGAAACAGCCCCGTTGCCGGATTTACACAAGAAAACCTTTCATAGCGCCTGAAGGGATTAAATGGGAATGGGAAAGGGCCAAAGCTGACTTATATTTCCCCTTTTATTCCATGCCCCCTTGGGCGTCCTGATAAGTAATCAGGAGTAGCCACTGGAAACAATGATGCATCAATCAGCCTTCAAAGCTCCTCACTGGGGACTCATCTTCCCAGAGTCATCGGTGCGACGTGGGATGGAACAAACACCAGTTTTATAAGGCGCAACTCTAGATTCAGCCCGATTTGATTCTCAGGGAAGTGAGCAGAGGTCTCTGGAGAATCTAGGGTAGGCCAAGTCACTAAGTATTGCAGCAATCTGTACTAAGCCGTGTCAATCATCACAACTCCTCAGCTCAACAGCTACAAGCGATTTTCCCCCTTTCTCTTTAATATTTTTTGGTGTATAAATTTAGTGGTGATGGATAGACAGCCCATTGGACTGGAGTCTTCTATTTAGCCACCAGTAGCAAGAACGCTTCTCGGTGGATTGATTCTCCACTGCTTGTTCTCGGTGGATTGGTTCTCCACTGCTTTCCTCTTTGCTTGAGAATTTGCACCAGGGTAGAGTGGGGGTGTAATGGAACTAAATCAGAATGGGAGTGTTCATACTCACATCACACAGGTGGAAATGACTACCCAAGGGACTATCTCCCTGATTCAGAGCAAGGATTTGAACATGGGTTCCCTACGTCGCAGGTGACTGCCCTCACTAGAAGGCTACTGGCTATTCTAGGCACTCATTTTCTCAGGGCAGAAATTGCATTCTGAACCTGAGAAACCATCCCAACACCATTTTTGTCAAAACTAATGTATTTTCACAAAACATTTTGGTTTAGACAAAATGGCATTTTCTGATGGGAAGAAAGTTTCATCAAAACCTTTTTGACTGACTCTAGTTACAATAACTCCACAACATTCAGGGCAATGGAGAAGCACACCCCAAGTCACACAGCTCTTGAATTAGAGGGCGCATGTTGTATCAATGTGCTGGGTTAAATGAATTTAAAAGTGGCAATATCACAGCTCCACAAGCGCTTTCTGTGTCAAAAGATGAGAAACAGGTATCCCCGCCCCCCCAAAAAGATGAGTAATTAATTGATTCAAGGTGTCTTATGAAAGCATTGAAGGTTTAGTTGCTTCGCATTAGTGGAGCATATTATACCTGAGAATTTCTGGAAAACTTGTTAAGAGATGTGAAACAAATTTCTGGAAAGCTTCCTACATTTTCTTAATGCAGGGCAAACCTCACTGTGTGGGGTGAGCCTACACATCCCAGAACTCCTTTGTTCTAGCAATATGACAGATGAACGGGCTCCAAGAAGTTCTGTTTGTTTAACCAGACTCCAAGGTGACTGACACACCTGATTAACACAACTCATTTTTGCTTGTGTTATCTACTCATTTCGCATTACTCTCTTCGCCCAGGCTAGGACTGCTGTTGCAATGATCCTTTTCAGAGATGTGGGAAGTTTTTCCCTTTCTCCTATTGGCTGCCAACGTAATCCAATGGAGTGCATTGGTGGGAAGAGGAGGGGTGCCAAACTGAAATTTTGCCTATGGTCTTTCAGCGTGGAGGTTGTGCACTGGAAGAAGAATGGGTTAAATTGCCAATTAGGTCATATTTTACAGTATGGATTGTGACCTTATCCAAAGCCCATTGAAGCCAATGGGAGTCTTTCCATTGACTTTCAATGGGCTTTGGAGACGATCCTAGGTGAACTAATATGGCCCTTCTAATATGCACTAGATAATCTAGTGTGTTTGCATTGCATCATGGTGATTCTTAGTACGATCATTTTAAAGGTACGCTTTCTTTATAAAGACCTGTTGTTCGGGGTGGGGAGGATGGCAGGAATCTCTTATCATCTCATCTACTAGCAGTTTTTGGACACCTGTAGGACACTTCGGGTAAATTACTGCTAAATCATTGGGTACGTCTACACTTACCGGAGGGTCCGGCGGCAGGCAATCGATGTTCTGGGATCGATCCCGGAAGTGCCCCGGATCGATCCCGGAAGTGCTCGCCGTCGACGCCGGTACTCCAGCTCGGCGAGAGGAGTACGCGGCATCGACGGGGGAGCCTTCCTGCCGCGTCTGGACCCGCGGTAAGTTCGGACTAAGGTACTTCAAATTCAGCTACGTTATTAACGTAGCTGAATTTGCGTACCTTAGTCCGAAGTGGGGGGGTAGTGTAGACCAGGCCATTGGGGCAGTTGTAGCATGCTACACTGACACAGGGCTCTTGTGAAAAATAGAGTATGTGATCATGTAATTAAAGACTGTATCATGATGCATACCCATGAGGAGGCTAAATTAAAGTTCCACAGCCACTTTAATCCTGCTGTTAGGATACAGATATTCAGGCCTGTCTGCAAAGGCCTATACTTTAAAAATTTAGGTGTATTCTTATCACTTAAAAAGCAACAAAGAGTCCTATGGCACCTTATAGACTAACAGACGTATTGGAGCATAAGCTTTCGTGGGTGAATACCCACTTCGTCAGACGCATGTGGTGGAAATTTCCAGAGGCAGGTATAAATATGCAAGCAAGAATCAGTCTAGAGATAACGAGGTTAGTTCAATCAGGGAGGGTGAGGTCCTCTGCTAGCAGTTGAGGTGTGAACACCAAGGGAGGAGAAACTGCTTCTGTAGTTGGATAGCCATTCACAGTCTTTGTTTACTCCTGAGCTGATGGTGTCAAATTTGCAAATGAACTGAAGTTCAGCAGTTTCTCTTTGAAGTCTGGTCCTGAAGTTTTTTTGCTGCAGGATGGCTACCTTTAAATCTGCTATTGTGTGTCTAGGGAAGTTGAAGTGTTCTCCTACAGGTTTTTTGATTGAACTAACCTCGTTATCTCTAGACTGATTCTTGCCTGCATATTTATACCTGCCCCTGGAAATTTCCACCACATGCGTCTGACGAAATGGGTATCACCCACGAAAGCTTATGCTCCAATATGTCTGTTAGTCTATAAGGTGCCACGGGACTCTTTGTCGCTTTTTACTGATCCAGACTAACACGGCTCCCCTCTGATTCTTATCACTTAGCTAGTTATAGGGGTATAAAACATGAATCAAAATCAGTCTGCCTGTTTATAGGCCTTCTCTCACTAGGATAGTCTAAGGCCTTGTTCTTAGGCTAAGGCCTTTGGCTGAACAGCAGGGGCAGCCATAAACTAGGAAGCAAATGGTCACAGTGAAGTAAGGCAGTTTGGGGCTGTTAAAAAGGTGATCCAATCTATCACCTCCAGAGAAAGGGAAAAGCCCAGAAGATTTAAAGAAAACTTAGTTTGATAGCATCCTGCCTGGCAAGAACTCACTTATCAATAGGTGGGGTGTGAAATCCTCATTTCTTTGTTGTTCTATCACTGTTGTCCCCACTTCCCTATTGTTCGTCTGTATAATCTCTGCCTGGTTCTGTGATTGTTTCTGTCTGCTGTATAATTAACTTTGTTGGGTGTAAACCAGTTAAGGTGGTGGGATATAATTGGTTAGCTAATCATGTTACAATATGTTAGGATTGGTTAGTTAAATTTCAGTAAAATGATTGGTTGAGGTATAGGTAAGCAGAACTCAAGTTTTACTATATAGTCTGCAGTTGAACAGGGACACAGGATCTGTGGCGTCAGAGCTGGGAAGTGGGACACTGAGGAAGGAAATTGGAATAATTGCTCGCTGGAAGTTCACCCCAATAAACATCAAATTGTTTGCACCTTTGGACTTCAGGTATTGCTGCTCTCTGTTCACGCGAGAAGCATAGGCGCCGACTCCGTGGGTGCTCCGGGGCTGGAGCACCCACGGGGAAAAATTGGTGGGTGCTTAGCACCCACTGGCATCTCCTCACCCCGCCCCCACACCCTAGTTCACCTCCACCTCCGCCTCCTCCCCTGAGCACGCCACCGCATCCTGCTTCTCCCCCCTCCCTCCCACCCAGCGCTTGCGCCGCGAAACAGCTGATTCGCGCGGCAAGTGCTGGGAGGGAGGGGGGAGAAGGGGGAATGCAGCGCTCTCGGGGAAGAGGCGGGGCTGGGGCGGGGATTTGGGGAAGGGGTCCAATAGGAGCAGGAAGGGAATGGAGTTGGGGTGGGGACTTTGGGGAAGGGGTTGGAATGGGGGCGGGGCAGGGGCAGGGAAAGGGTGGAGTCAGGGCAGGGCCAAGGGCGGGGGGGGCGCAAGCACCCACCGGTGCCGGGGGAAGTTGGCGCCTATGGTGAGAAGGACCAGGGAATGGGAGGGTGAAGGAATAAGCCCTCTAACACCTGGCATTTTCTAACTTCTAAGTGCTTGACTTTGCAAGTTGAATAATGTTCTTTTAGCATAGCTGTCTGTTTTTTTGTGAGATATATATAAATGCATGTCCATATCTATCTGTCTATCTATTTCTCACTCCTTTTTAGGAAGCTATATGTGCCCCATCCATAGGGTTTGTGGCTCGGGTATCTTCCCATTAATTCTAGTCTAAGATCGTATCTTATCTCCATGGTGACAAGTCAGTGTGCAGTCCTGATCCAGCCAACCATAGATTTCCATTCCATGAAGCTGGAAAGACTGAATGCTCCTCCAGCATTAGGAAGCATAATCACGCTTTCCTAATGCATTAGCTCCCTCCTAGAAACCTATCAAACACGGAGCCCTGTCTCCAGGAGAGAGCGCCGGTCAGTTTGCTTTCCCTGAGAAGTTCCTGATTCAGTCAGTCATGCTGAAGGAGGGTTTGTTTCCCCCAATAATGGTATTATTATCTCCTGGTGTTCGTTGTTCCAGAAAAGGTCTGAGTGGTAGGCATATTGTTGCTGAAAGAAGATGGTTGTTCTCTTACTGGAAAATGTTCGAGTCAGTGATGATTCTTTTAAAATAGCTTCTAGGAGCTTGACTTCAAGTTGATTACTCAGCATTTTAAACAGAACCATTTGCGAGAAAGCAAACTCCATTGAATAAAAAGTTCCACCTCATCCTTTTAAGCCAGTACTAGATAAGATTCTCCTCTCTGGTGCACACACCAGCTGTCCAGGAGATAGAATGGCCCAGAGGTTGGAAACTGCTTTGGGAAGCAAGATGCCAGGGGCAGCATTCTCTGATACAAGCTGGTCGCTTTGCACTGCCCAGGTGCTGCCAAAGGGCTAGAATCCAGCTGTAAATGGCTAGCAGAGAACTCCCTTTGCAGAGGGGCACTCTGCTGGTGTCATCCCCATCACCCCAATATGGGCAGCATGCTGGAGAAGGGAGGAGGCATGTCAGGAGCTAGCTGGGATGTGTGGCAGAATATACCCCTGCCTCTCCATCTTGTGCCAGTGGTGACACTCAGAGCAGCCCCAAGACTGTTCTAACTCATTTCAGGGCCAGGCTAACACAGACTGGGGGAGCCATAGCTGGCTCTCTGGTGGCCCCTCATCTTCCCAGATCCAGCTGTTGCTCTGGTGTATGGGAGAATTGAGTTCCCGGTTTTTATTCCCAGGGATGCCGTTGATTGGCTTTGTGACCTTGGACAAGTCAACTGTGCCTCAGTGTTTCTGTTTGGGGGGGTCAAAATAATTACTCACCCTGTGTGTTCTGGGGAAGCTTGTTGAATGCTGTCCATACTGGAAAGAGGTTCTAATCAAAGCGCAATGTTGCAGGGCACTGGATGATCCTGGTTGCCGGGCAGATTCAACATGCCCTTCATAACAGCCTTTTGAAATCTTTAGTTTTAATCTCTCTCTGGACCTGGCCATCCCCATGACACGTTCCCTTTTCATGAACATACCCAGCATGCACCAAGAGATATCACCCACTGCTGCTATAATGGTCTGCCTACAGCAGTGGTGGGCAACCTGTGACCCGCGGGCCGCACGCAACCTGTCAGGGTAATCCGCTGGCGGGCCGCGAGACAGTATTTACATTGACCGTCCGCAGGCATGGCAGCCCGCAACTCCCAGTGGCCTCGGTTCACCGTTCCCAGCCAATGGGAGCTGCGGGAAGCGGCAGCCAGCACGTCCCTGCAGCCCACGCCACTTCCCGCAGCTCCCATTGGCTGGGAACGGTGAACCACGGCCACTGGGAGCTGCGGGCGGCCATGCCTGCGGGCGGTCAATATAAACACTGTCTCGCAGCCCGCCACTGGATTACCCTGATGGGCCGCAGGTTGCCCACCACTGGTCTACAGGGATCTCTATTGTCATTTAAAAGTCTCCTCTGCACCTCTCCATGCCACATTGGCAGTCTGTTGCTGCAAGCATTTAGGGCCTGATCCTCAGCCCACTGAAGTTAATGGGCATCTTTCCATTGATTTTAACGGGCTTTGGATCCAGTCCTTAAAGTTTTCTCTAAGAAATTCCTGGCTCAGTGATGTCCAGAATCCTGGTACTTTAAAATCAAACCCAAAGACTCACTTGTTTTCCCATTGCTTCCATGTTAGCTGGACATTGCAGACTGTGCTAATATATGTAACTGGCAAAATGTCCTGATGCTCCAGTGTGATATAGGCTGAAGTAAACTATGATATCGTGAGAGTAAGCTCTGCAGGTGTCATGAGTCAGGCTTGAATCCAGAACTCATGGTGCAGTAACGAGAAATTATTGTTTGGAATTCAGGTCCTTCCAAGATCCAGACTAGAGCAGGTCAAACATTTTAACAAGAAAAATTTTCCTGCTGGAATAGGTGGTTTTATCTACACTGACATTTTCCATGGGAAAGTTTGATATTGATGAAATTTCTCAATTTTCCAATCGGGAGCACTGAAATGAAAAAATGTCATCTTGACATGTCAAATCATTTTAGTTTGATCAGAAATGCAGAAATTCTCCATTTTGACACTTCCAATTTGAAACGTTTCTTGCATTTTTTTGTTTATTTGTTTTGTGAAAATTCTCCGTATTTTGACCTGGCTTTCCCATTCAGGAGGGAAAATAATTTTGAAACCTTGAAATTTCCTGCAAAAGTGAAATGTCAGTTGTTGAACAGCTCTAACCAGATGCGCACACCCTCACAAACACACACACACGCACACACACACGCACACACACACACACACACACGCCATGACTCTGATTCTCTGATGCCCTGTTCCTGGTGTCATCATTTATACCAGTGCAAAGTGTGGTTAACGCACTGACATTGGGATGTGGTAGCATGTTTCCTCTACGTTGTACTTGCTTTGCCCAGGTGTTAATGACGACTGAAGATCAAGGCCATGGTGAATAAGATTCAAAGTGTAATCCAAAGATGGTGGGTCAGATTCCTGGCTTCCCGTTGGGACACTCAACACTTGCTTCTGGTCTCAGGAAGATGATGAGATACTGAACTTTACATTTGTGACTTTATTATGTACAGCTGGATTCATGGTAACTAATGCCAACTGGTTCTGCGGGTGGAAGGATGCCAGAAATAGTGTCAACAGAACATCTGAAGAATTCTCTAGCGCATTGCTGACATGCTCTTTTGTAACATATGGCAAATATAAAATTACACAATGGATTGGCCATGACGATTGTCTATAATCACCCACTTGTCCACTTTTCCCACAAACACCTTCTCCGTACCACCACGTATGCTTGGAACAAACTCCCCATCAAAATCCATCCAGCCACCCACACCCTGCTACCCGCTACCTTCCTTAAAATCCACCTTTGCCATGATGTCCACAGATCACATCCATCTGCCATTGCTTAGGCTAGAGAGCACCTGTGACTACTGAAACTACTAATTCAGGGGTCCCCAACGTAGTGCCCGCAGGTGCCATGGTGCCCACCGGGGCATCTATGTGCACCCGCCTACTGGCCTCCGGACAAGCAGCCGCTGAAATGCTGCCGAGAAGTGGCAACGTCAAGAAGCGTCGCCGCCGAAATGCCGCCGATTTTCATTTCATTTTTGATTACACTGCTTTTCGGCAGCATTTTGGCGGCGACGCTTCTTGACGTTGCCGCTTCCCGGCGGCTGCTTGTCCGACGGCCGCTTGTCCGGCGGCCACGATCCTCGGTCCGGCACCCGCCACACAGAAAAGGTTGGGGACCACTGTACTAATTTATACTAGTGCACCTGTCATCTTGTCTTACTCCCCTCCGTTTATCTGTTTAGTCACTGGTGGCATATTGTCTAAATCAGTGGTTCTCTATCTGCGGCCCGGGGGGCACTTGCGGACCACTCAGCACACATCTGCAGCCCATGTGACATCCTCAGGGCCATACAGGTAGTATTGGATGCATCCCACATAACACATTGTGGGCCACATGTAGCGTGACCAGATAGCAAGTGTGAAAAATTGGGACGGGGGTGGGGGGTTATAGGAGCCCATATATAAAAAAGCCCCAAATATCGGGACTGTCCCTATAAAATCGGGACATCTAGTCACCCTAGCCACATGTGCAGCCCACAACGGTAAACAGGTTGAGAATCACTGGTTTAAATCCTAGATTGGGAGCTCTCTGGGGAAGGGACCATCTGTTTGCTTCTCACCTAGCACAATGGGACCCTGACTGAGCCCTCTAGGTGCTAACACAATACACACAGTAATAAGTATAAAGGGCTTATAGGAATTCATTGAGGTTGACTCCTGGGAAAGGTGGCAGCTTTAAGGCTGGAATTGTTAAGCTTAAGAGAGCTGGACACCCAAATCCCACTGGAATTCAATATAGTTGGGTGCCTAACTTCTTTAGACTCCTTTGAAAAACTGTACTCTACGCCATCCCTGGTGTACATTTTTTTTCACTCAATGGGGACTCCTCTGACAGCTAAAGTTACTCTCAGGCATGGGTGTCAGAAGGGTCAAGGCCTTAGACGGTGAACTCTAAAGGCACACTCCTTGTCTTTTTATATAGCTGTGATGGGTCTAGTGTAACCCACTAGCGAGTGTGTGTTATGGGTCCCCCTCTGGGCCCAATCCACAGAGGCTACAAGGCTAGGGAACTTTAGCTTACACAGGAGCAGCTTGCATTGTTTCACTTGGGAGGTCCCTGGTTCCATGCCTGGTGAGCCAGCTAAGATGACAGTTTGCTACATTTTTGCAGGAATTATCAGATAAGAATGAGCTGCCTAATTCACTTGGATATGAAATATCCTACCGTAGACAGGGCCTTAGGGTGTCCCACCCATGCTGGCAAATTCTTCCTGAGCCTGCTAAACAGCTATGCAAAAATCCAAGTCCTCTTTAAATATCAACTATAATTATTCTGTAAGAGTTCTCCGTTGCCTGTATGTTCCTTCTCTCATTTATTTTTTTGACACCCCTTGCCCTTTTTCTGAGATATTGTGTGTGATGGACTCGGCCCAGACCAGCACAGGAAGTGTCTCTTGGGCCTCTCTAGCCAGGCTCAATACACCAGCCACCGGATCGCAAGCGGTCGGCTCCCCCAGGCGTGCATATTAATGGCGCTCTGAAGGGAAAAACTCTATAATCCGCTGACACACAATACAAAAGAGCCTTGGCAGATCGGAGAGTGGAAATGCAGTTTTGGCACCGACGTTGGTAAAAGCAGGTCACACTGTGCCGGCTAAGGCTCAGCCTCAGACCCAGACAGTGCGTGTTTGAAGTCATATCTATATTTGGCTGGAGCCTCAGGGGCGCAGTGTATTGGACATGGCTGGCCATAAAGGGTATGTCTACACTGCACACTAAGCCCTGGGCTCCCACTCAGGTTTGAGCCCCTTCTGTCCACACACAAATCAGCTAGACTCAGGTAATCAAGCACTCAGGACCTGGGTGCTGGGACCCCGCTAGGGGACTGGGTCAAAGCCCGTGTCCCACTGGATGTGTCTATGCTGCAATGTAAGCCCAGGGTTAGTAGAACTTGAGTTAGTTGCCCCTGGGTTTGTTAACCTAGGGCTTGAGCGTCTACACTCATTTGTAACCCCAGGTTGGGAATTGTTGAACCCTGAGTCCCAGTCTGGGGCTCCTCCATCTACACTGCATTATGCAGGCCTGAGTCCAACCACCCATATCCCAGACTTCCTAGCGCCCCCCCCCCCCCAAATTTGGCCGCTCCAGCACTCTGTTCGTAGTTCATGAGAAACTATGACCCTCCGTCAAACAAGACTGTCCACAGGACAAAGAAAGTAGGCCTGTGGGATACTTTTGGCAGACTGCCAGAGCACAAGTCCAGTGAGGCTGCATCTACACTGTAAAGCAATAGGGCTTGAACCCTGGTTCCACTCAGGTTTGGATCCTCCACCCCGGGGGGCTCCTGGGTCTGAGTCCTCGGTTAGTGCCATTTGTGTGTTGACGGAAAGGGGGTGAGGCTTAAGGCTGAGTTTGGCCTCCTGGCTTACACTGCAGTGCCGTGCAGATATATCCACTGTGACTCGAGTCTAAGCCCTGTCATTTTGCAGTGTGGAAGCAGCTCAAGCCACAGACCCAAGTCAGAAGTTCTGTGTAGTTCAGTATGGTGATGTTAACAGGACAGTGAGGCCCATGTTCAGCAGCTGTGAGCCCAGGCTCACAATACAGTGCGGATGCTAAAGTGTGAGCTTGAAATTTGCAAGCCCGGGTCCCATAGACCCAGGTTTATACCGCAGTATAGACATATCTGACGACAAATACAGAGAGCAACTGCTTGGGATGATCTGGGCTTGAGTCTACTGTCACATAGACCAGCTGTACAACTGTGCAATTCCAGTGACTTCGATGGAGACATCCCAGGGTTACAGCAGCTATTCACAGAGTCATACACTCCAAGGCCAGCAGGGACAACTGATCATCTAGTCAGACCTCCTGTACCACACAGGCCATGCAACTTCCCAGGATGATTCCTTCTTCAGCGCAAGCATATGGTATGGTTGGATCAGGCCCAAAGTATTTGGGCCAGATCCACAGCAGGTCTCTCTAGCTATTCGAGCTATGGTACTTATATGACCCCCATTACGGCAGTATCTGAGCACTTGACAGTTTGATCTATTTCTCCTCATAACAGCCCTGGGAGGTACAGGCCTCACTATCCCTGTTTTGCAAATGGGGCACTGAGGCACATAGAGGCTAAGTGCCTTTTCCAAGACTAAGAGACATAAATACGTTTTTCTCACGCTTCCCACCTGCTCTCATTCCCAACTGCCATGGGAAAAAGCAATGGCGGACATTTCAGGCCAGACTCTCCATTGGCATACATGGGCACAGATCCACTGAAGTCAAAGGAACCGGGTCTGTTTACAGCAGCTGAGAATCTAGCTCTTTAAATCCAATTTTGATGATAAGGCAGGGACCTGGTCATTTTTACTTGCTTGGAAAGCCCCATGCACTATACAGTGAAAAGCTCAGTCCCGCGTACCTGTTTCACGGGAGTAATCATATAGTCCCACTGAAGTCAAGGCAACTATGCTTGTCATGTACACCGATGGGTTACATGGTTCCTCTGTGTGAGTGATTTTTAAAGTGCTCTGGGATCCTTCAGGAGGAGAGGGTTTTACCTGGGCTCGTTCCACCCTCCTGATCACCAATTTGACACCAGTAACACCATTAGGTTCACTGGCATTACTCCCACTTTGCACTTGTCACTGTGAGCAAAATCAAGTTCCTCATTTTGATCAGCCAAATCTGTATCCAGACTAGGAACGGGCCCAACTCTGAATACCTCCTGCTCTCTAATTCAGACCAGTTTAGTGATCTCAAACAGTTCCGTGCTATTACAGCCCTAGCCCATAGCGCCCACCCCAGTTAGTTAAGTCTTAGAGAAAGAGGAGTGTCAGAACTCCTGTTGGGGTTGGCTGCCTAGCTAAACCTTATCGATAGAGTTGGTTGAATTGTTTCATGCAGAAGGTTTTCCCATTAAAAAATAGACTTTCATCTAAACCACAATTTTCCTAGGAGAAAATATCAATTCTGATGGGAAAAAAATCCATTTTCCGGTAGGAAAAAGGTTCGACTAACAGCTTTTTTCAGTTTGACTTCCAGTGCCACTTTGCTTCCACTTTTGATGTAAAGAAACCAAAATGAAACAAGATCGTGCATAGACATGTCAACTTGTTTCAATGAACGGGTTATTTCTTGGTTTTGGAACCAAAAAAACCAAACCAAAGCAACGTTCTTGGTTGCAACAAAGCCGGTCATTTCATTTGAAGGTGTTGCTCGGAAACAAATATTTTCATTTCAAATCAGGTCAATATTTCTCATGGCAAAACTGACATTTTGTACAAAGATTTTTCATTTGAAATTTCTCATGGATAAAATCTTGATTTTTCCACCCAGCTTTCCTCATTGGAAGAGCCACATCCCCTAAATCTCTCAAATTAGGGACCAGACCTGCATCCCTCCTTCACATTAGCAATTCCATTGGTAGCCTCATGTGATTTAGTTGGGGTTGGTCCTGCTTTGAGCAGGGGGTTGGACTAGATGACCTCCTGAGGTCTCTTCCAACCCTGATATTCTATGATTCCATGTGAGGAAGAATGGTCTGGTGATAAAGATACTGGACTGAGGCTCAAGACTTCTAGCTTACATTCAGGGCTCCTGATGAGCGACCCTGGGCAAGTTATTTAAATAAAAATAAAATAAATTAATGGAGATATCCTATCTCCTAGAACTGGAAGGGACCTTGAAAAGTCATCAAGTCCAGCCCCCTACCTTTACTAGTAGGACCAAGTACTGATTTTGCCCCAGATCCATAAGTGGCCCCCTCGAGGATTACACTCATAACCCTGGGTTTAGCAGGCCAATGCTCAAACCACTGAGCTATTCCTCCTCTGGGAGGGGGCAGTGTGGCCTTGTGGATAGAGAGACTCCGCTCTGGCCTGCTGGAAGGCCTTGGTCAAGAAACTTTACTTCCCCATGACTCAGTTTCTCCATCTGTAAAATGGCAATAATTGCCTCCTTTGTAAAGTGCTTTGTGATCTGCAGATGAAAAATGCCCTGTAAGCACTAGGTATTATTATAATTCTGTGTGCCTCAGTTCCCCTTCTGTAAAACGGTGATAACAAAACTCCCTTTCTTTGTAGGTGTGTTGTAAGGCTGAATGTAAGATGGGGATAAAAATGTAAAGCGCATAGGCACCTAAATCCCATGCACTTTCATTGGGACTTGGGTTCCTAAGCCAATTAGGCACTTTTGAAAATGTTACCCAATGGTAGCTGCATCACCAGGGTGTTGTGAGGTGTAATTCATTGACCGATGCTTGTCATCCGCAGCTGGAAAGCACTATATAAGTACCAGGGATTATTTCTTTGACTGGCTCTGCAAAACATGCCCCAGAATCCAGTCTGTTCCTCTGTATCTACAGTACCTAGATGCTTTCCATTACTCCAGAGCCACCCGCTCTTATGAACAGCAGAGGGATGAAAACTCTCCATAGGCTCAAAGCCCAGCTCGTCCGGCTGAAGGGCATAGACATTAGGAAATGAGCAGAATTTATAACCAATAATAAATAAAACCCTGTTCGCTTTGCTAGCTTACATGTGTTTCTCATCGCAAAAGAGTCATCAAATAGCAGTTTTCATGATGTGGTTTTTCAATCCAAGGGAAACCACTTTTAATGTACTGTATTAAAGAAAGTGTTTCTCTGACTCAGATTTCTCTTCCATTTTTGTCTGTGCCAGTTGGCATTAGCTGGGTATTAGAAGTAAAAGATGAGCAAACCTGTTCTCATTGAAATAAGAAACAATCCCAACTGTCGTCCATAGGTTGATGCAAATCCAAACTGAATGTTGCTTGAGATCCAAAAAAGTTTGATTAATTTTCTTTAATTTTCCTTCTTTTAAACGATTATTTTTCCTTTTTTCGCCCCCAAATCATTTTCTCGCTGCCTCTGTGCTCTTAGTGCTGGAACACAAGTGCTAAAAATACAACGGAGATGGTTGCATTTGTTGTATTCCTGACCTGAGTAAAAGCAGCACGTAAGAACTAAGGGTACGTCTATACTTACCTCCGGGTCCGGCGGTAAGCAATCGATCTTCTGGGATCAATTTATCGCGTCTTGTCTAGACGCGATAAATCGATCCTGGAAGTGCTCGCCGTCAACGCCGGTACTCCTGCTCCGCGAGAGGAGTACGCGGAGTCGACGGGGGAGCCTGCCTGTCGCGTCTGGACCCGCGGTAAGTTCGAACTAAGGTACCTCGACTTCAGCTACGTTATTAACGTAGCTGAAGTTGCGTATCTTAGTTTGAAGTGGGGGGTTAGTGTGGACCAGGCCTAAGGTATGCACCTGTGTTTTTTATCTCACCTGAATTCCCAGATATTGCTGGTGGGAAGCTAGGTGGAAATGTTTGGTGAAAATAATCATGAATATTTTTCCTTGGAAATTTTTGCCAACAAATTTTGTCTAACATGAAAAAAAGACTGACCAGCTCTGCTGATAAACCTTTCTGAATTTCACGTCTCATCCTAGATAGAAGTTTGGAGGCACTACAAGATCCCAAGTAGAAGAGTATCTACCGTTGTGATTCACCCCAGTATTACTCAGCTGCCACATGGAGAGAGACAAATAGGTAAGAGTTGGATGGAGAAAGCCAATTCCATTTCACAGCGACTTTTGAGGTTTTGACATTTGTTTTGGTTCCACAATGGAAGGAAAACAAACCCTTTAGAACGTTTTCGCAAAACAGAATTGTGTCGAAACATCCATTTTCAGATCAAAGTTCTCTCTTGGGTCTTTCTCTTATCAGGAGTGACTCGAGAGCTCTGGACCATAGAAACTTTCCCCATCAACTCCTTTACTGAAATCGATGTCTCTGAAACATTTCGTTTTTGACAAAGCCGCCTATTTTGACGAAAATGCATTTTGTCGGAAATGGTCCAACCGTCTCTACAAATGGGTTGTTTCTCCGGTTTGCACACAAGTACAATTTTTGCTTCACGGAAGTGGACATGAACATTTTCACCGATTCGCTCGGCATCCCATTAAATGTCCCTTTGTTCAGAACACTGACTAAATAGCTACTTATGCCTTGAACTTGAGAAGCTGTGGCATGTTGTCATGCAGAAGCTCAGCAAAATGGGCTGCTTTGGCTTGAAAACTGAATCCAGTTTTTCTTGAGAACTGTCTGTAGCATAGCAATGTTTTCATTTTTTCCCCATGAGATTGTAATAATATGGTGTAAAAGACCATGACGTTATGAGGTATATTGCATTAGCACCTCTATCTGTCTACGCTGGAGCTGGAAGCAAGCCGCCCAGCCCAGGGGGACAGACTCGCAAATTGCAGTGTGAATGGTGCAGCAGCAGGCTAGCCACGTAAACCCTCACTCAGTTGGGCTTGTATTCAGATGGCTCGCCCATGCCACCACCTGTGCCACAACATCCAGGCTAGCACATCTATCTGGACAGGGAGGGACACTGCTAGCTCCAGTATAGACACACCCCTAGAAACCCCTGCCAGGGTCAAGGGCTCAATATAAACTCATAGAAAGAGACAGTCTCTGCCCCCTTACAACAAAAGTAGCCACGGCAGACGAAGGAAGTACCATTACCTCCGTTTTACCACTTGGGAACTAAGGCACCGAGAAAGTCAGTAATTTACCCAAAGTCACAGAGAGAGTCGGTGGCAGAACCCGGAAATTCAAGCTAGATCTCCTGTCTCCTCATCTAGTGCCTCAGCCAACCGCAGAGCCATGCTTCCCCATCAGCGTGGTTTCGGAATATTGTCAGGACTATCTCACACAGCGCTACTTATTTCTAAGCCTTCCAGCTCATTTCTACACCGGCATACCGCCTATCTACAGCCCGTATCGTTCTCTGGCACGTTCTGGTTGATTTTTTTTCTCTTCCTGGCAGTGTAGCTCTCCTGCAGCAGGAAGAGGTCACGGCAAACAATTCGGCCCCGCGCTTCAGCCGTTTGGCAGCAGGGGCCAATGGCTAGGGCGCCAGATAAGCAGTGTGTCCATATCGCAGTCAGGAGATGTGATTGCAGCATGCCTGAGCTAGCTCTGTGAAAACAGTCCTGAAGCGGTGGCTGCCTAGGTATGTACCCATAGTCTGGGATGGACTTGTGCAGGGTGGCTAGCCCAGCCTGCTGAGGCTTTATAACTGTGTTTAGCAAGTGAGTTCAAGTAGGCTTATAGGTGCTTGTAGAAGGGCTCGGCCGAGGCTCGTCCCTCCGCGGGGCCGTGGGGTATCCGACCGCCTCGCAATAGTTCACTAGGGGCCCAAGCCCTGGGTCAGGGCTGGCCAGTAAACAAACAGTCAGGAGCTCGGGCCCTTAAGCAGGGGCTGAGCCAATAGTTCAATATGAGCCCTGGCCCTAGGTCAGGGAGGGGCAGCAAACACCGTCAGGAGCTCAGGCTTCTGAGCGTCTGGAGCGAGGGGGAGATGGCCACCCGTGAGTGGGTGGCAGGGGGGACGCAGGCCCTCCCACTCCACTGTGTCCCAGCCCGGGGCCCTACCAGCGGCAGAAGACTCGCTGCTGTGTCAGTGGGGATCCTAACCGCAACACACTGACATTGGTTCTGGCCCTGCTGTGGCCAGGCCAGGGTCAGCTGCCCCAGGGCTACTTCCGGACTCCCCCTCGTAAGGTAGCTGGGTTTGGCTGGCGTCGTTGGCAGTTTGCAGCACCATCGGTTCCTCTGGGTAACTAGCGAAGGGTAGGCTCGGCTGCTCCTCAGGGTAGCTGGCGAGGGGAAGGTGCGGCTCCTCCTCGGGGTAGCTGGTGAGGGGGAGGCGCAGCTTGCCCGGCCAGTCCTTGGGTCGGCCGCGGCCTGCCGGCGTTCCCCAACCTGGAGTTAGGCCACAGGCATCTGGCCTCTCCGGCAGCTGGCTTTCAAGTGAGCTTTGCAGCGGGGCTTTTCTACTTCCTGTCCTGCGCCATGACCTCTGAGGGGTAGCCGCAGGACCCATTGGCTCCACCCACGTTGGTGCTAGGGGAGGCTCGTCCCTCCACAGGGCTGTGGGGTATCCCACCGCCTCGCTACAGTGCTGTAGAAACAGCTTCCCATTACAGTGTTGCTGTACCCTAGGAATCAAGAGTTCTGGGGTCTAGTCCTGGTTCTGCTGTGTGACTTTAGGCGATTTCACCCCTCTTTTCCTTCCCATCCTTTATCTCTTTACACTGCACAGTCTTTGGGGCAGGGTCTGCTTCTCGCTATGTGTCCGTACAGCACCTAGCACCATAGAGCCCTGATGCTGGTTGACGCTCCTGGGTGTTACTGTCGTGCAAACAGGCAAACTCTGTTGAAGTCAATGGGGCGATGCTGCTTTATGCCAGCTCAGGACCTGGCCCCGCCTCTGAAAGATGGCACAAGCAACAGCTAAGAACCCCCTAAGAGCCCCACTTGCAGCATCAATCCTGGGTCAGAGCCCAACTCCCGACGTAGGATCATCTGATCAGACGCGATATTAACAACGTCGCACACGGAGAGAAAGGGTTGAGTCCGTAAGCCAGGACAGCCCCCACTCTAACAAATCAAATAAGCCTGGAGGTGTTATTGGATGAGCGCTCGGAACCTGTGTGTGGCCATCGCCACCTTGGTAAGACTTTCCACTGAGTCTGATGTTCGGGGCGTGTGTGTGTGTGTGGTTTGTTTGAATAATGGAGTGTTGGCGGAGTGAGGCAGTGATTAACGAAGCGGGGGTGTGGCTGCTGTTCAGAGGAGAGACAGGCAGGGAGAAGGAAATGGGAATGGGGAGAAGAAGAGCAAAGAGGACGGAATTAGCGGGTGAAATTCTCTGGCCTGTATTATGCAGGAGGTCAGATGAGATGATCAGAAACGTCTCCGTCTGGCCTTAAACGCTATGCATCTATGACAGGCAGAAAGGGAGGTGGAAGCTTAAGAGCATTTAGAGACACTTAGCTGATACAGTCACACATCATTGTATTTATGATCATCAGCTGTTGGGAATAGGCCACATCCATCTTAATTGAATTGGCCTCGTTAACACTGACCCCCTCCCCCCACTTGGTAAGGCAACTCCCATCTTTTCACGTGTTGTATATTTATACCTGCCTACTGTAATTTTCACTCCATGCATCTGATGAAGTGGGTTTTAGCCCACGAAAGCTTATGCCCAAATAAATTTGTTAGTCTCTAAAGTGTCACAAGGACTCCTCGTTGTTTTTGCTGATACAGACTAACACGGCTACCCCTCTGAAACCTGTTAGCTCTCGCTCTACTTTCTTAGTAAAACAAAGCAGCTGCCTACAGCGCAAGGCTATGTGGCCTTGTAGAGCGTGAGCACAGGTGTGAAGTGCAAAAGACCTAGGTTCAATTCCTAATCGGGTGATGTTGGACAAGTCACCTCAACTGTTTCATGCCTCAGTTTCCCCAGCTGTAAAACAGGATTCATGATGCTGACCTCCTTTGTAAAGCACTTTGAGACCTATCGGTGGAAAAGCACTCAGGACAGGTTAAACATTATTATGATCACAACAGAGATGGATATTTTCAATGCACTGAGACACATGATACCCTTCACTGAGAGATAATAGTGGGGTTAGAGCAGAGCTGGGGAGAAAAGGTGTTTTTTTTTAAATCATTGTGGGTTTTTTTAAATTTCCCATTTTTTAAATTTTTTTGGATGAAAAACTGAAACCAAACACAATTGTTTTCAACGTTCAAAAACTGCTTTTGGTTATTTTCTGTTTTCGGTAAAAATGTTGGTCTTCAAAAATATCTACTGAAATATTTTCCATTTGGGGGGTTTCACTTTTTTGGTGGAAAATTTTTCATCAAAATGAAAAAAAAAACTTCATTAACATTTTTGGTTGAGTCAAAAAGCTGTTTTTCATTAAAAAAAAAGAGGTTTCAGCAAAAACATTTCTACCAGCTCTAGTTCAGAATCCTCTCAAGCCATTTGAAAGTTTTCACCAATCCATTTCAGAAGAGGTGGCCACAGAATTGTTACCCTAGCATCTCGTGACTTTTATTATGCTTCACACCCTGCTCTCTCAAAACATTGCTGCTACAGGAGGGGTCACCAAGCACATGCCCCTACCACTTAAGCTAAAGGAGAATCTCCATGATCTGTTGATAGTATAGTGCCTATGACACACAGTAAAACCATTCTGATTTTGGCCAGTAGAGGGCAGTGGTACACACACAGAGTAGCCAGTTCATTATAATAGTAAATAAGAAAGGGGAATCTCTTAAGTGCCAGCTGACTCACTGCTTAGGACTGATACTTTTAGCCAAACATTCTTCCTTAGAGCCAGATTTTGCCATCCTTACTCAGACTGAATAGCACATTACCCTGCTGGTGAAGTGTCTTGTCCAAGATCACGCAGTAAGCCAGTGGTGGAGCTGAGAGTAGAGTCCTGAAAGCCAGAGCAGTGCCCCATTCCTGGGCTACACTGCTGTTCTCCTTATCCCTCCTTAACCACCATTGGTTCAATTGTAGCTTGCCTGCCCCTATAAACTAAGCATGTGGAGAAATCCTTACCCCATATGGCTACATAAAGACAGGGCACCATCCAGCCCGTAACGAATAGAGTTGTCTGACCTCACCTATTTTTTGCATTTGCAGCTCAAGTCTGCAGTAACATAACCATCACCTGGATTAAAAAACAAAACAAAAACAGATTGAGCTGGAAGATCAGGTATGTGTATGCACTTTGCACCAAGACTCGGTGAACTTCTGCCAGAAACCCAATGCTCATGTTGTCTAGACTTCTAATGCTCAGAGCTCTTTCACCACTAAAATGTAGACTTAGAAATAAGCTTGTTGGATTATTACTTTATGAACTTTTCCCCCTCTTCTCCCACTTGATATTCATGACAGCATTTCCTTGCCTGGCCTTCGTTGTTGTTGTTTTTAAACATATGTATTTTTCTCTTTCTCTGGCCATAACTCACACGGAGCCACTTGATGATGCTCTTGATGTCACTACATTGACCTGTGAGGTTTCAACAACTAGTTTAAAGTGAGTGAATTTGCAATAAAAAGCACCATTTGCCTCTCCAAAGATAGATATGCCACCCACCTACTGCATTGGTACCACCTGCACCAGGCTACAGCTGCAGATGAATGTTGCCTTTTGCATAAGCAAGTGAGTTCAGAGACAGACTAACTAACCCTTTGGGAAGTATCTTCCATTCCATTGTACACTGCCTATATTCAAGGCTGGGGGAGACTTATGAGGATGGATTTGCATAGGAGAAGAAAAGTTTTAAGGGTTTATTGTGAGAGACAGAGGAACTTGGGGTAGCTGGTGCCAGGAACCTGTCTTGGTGGTCCCTGTTTGAGCGTTCAGCTGAAGCAGGTCTGTCTCTTCAGGTGAGTGAGAAGGTTGCTGTGAGATGGGGATATGGCAGGTCAGTTGCACAAATTCGAGGCCTTTGACCCCTGACATGGTTTCCAGGAGAAGACTTAGTACGTTTAGACACATTAGTAGGCATAGGGCAGGAGTATGACATTGATAGTTGTTCCCTCTGGCCTCACTGGGATGTCAATCGTTAGCCACCAGGGATCTTGTTCTTCCATTCACATTGCTGGTTACAAGGTCACTGGCTAAAAGAGTCCCATCATCCTTAACTCCAGAGGAGTTTGCACGCACAACAGATCCCCTGGTTGGATGATACTGTGAGTCCAATATATTAGCCCAACTATGTCTGGCCAGCTATTTGTCTCTGCGTGAACCAAGGGAGGCCTGGGAAGGTGGAATAGTCTTTTTTACATCTGACCTGCAATCCAGGAGTTCTGCTTCTCTACACTGGATCTGACCTGAATGCATCTAATGGGCAAATGAGTCCTGGGATGCAGTTAAGAAGGGTTTTGTGCTTGTGAACTGACTGACCTCTTGCCTCTGGAGCTAACAGAATTCCCCCCACAGCCACACTAACTACGACTTTAATTCGGATTTAGCTGCGTTAATCCGAATTAATCCTTAACCCGTCCACACAACGGAGCCAGTTACTTCGAATTAAAGGGCACTTAAAATCGATTTCTGTACTCCACCCCGACGAGCGGAGTAGCACCAAAATCGATTTTGTTAATTCGAATTAGGGGTAGTGTGGCCGCACACCACCGAATTAATGTGGTTAAAATTAATGGGGTAGTGTGGCCGCACACCACCGAATTAATGTGGTTAAAAACCGAATTAATGTGCTTAGTGTGGCCGCGCACAATCGAATTTATACAATCTGTTTCCCAAATTCGAATTATCTAAATTCGAATTAATCTCGTAGTGTAGACGTAGGATAAGAGTCACCACAACCACCTCCGGTATGTACAGTATTAGAACAGACACACTGAGTCCCTCGCCCAACCGTAATTCTGACCTCAGACTTCTGCATAGGAGAATAACAGATTGAGCTGGGAGATCAGGTGTGTGTATGCCATACAGATCACCAGTTCACATATACCTGGCAGACATGTCTGCTGTTGAAATGGACAGAGATGAGGTTTTCCATTGTAGGGCACTCAAGGGGAATGTGGTGTGTGCATGTTTTGTTAATGCACAGGTTGGAGGTTTGTGGATCTTATTTGCAAAGAGGTGGAGTCTGTGGTGAACATGAAGGTATATTAAAGAGGGATCCCTTAACTACACATTTCCTTGGTTTAAAGTGATTGTGTGGGTGGAGGTTCTTGATGGAGTCAACAACCAACCCCTCCACCCCCACACAAAACACAGGCAGGAAGGGGTT